>NC_050578.1:90373559-90688559 GCF_011100635.1 Trichosurus vulpecula | reverse complement strand
TCCTTTTTTCAACACAATTACTTTACAATTTATTTTAATTAATACAATTTAGTAGATAATGAATTTTTCCACCAATTTGGGGCACAGAAACTTTGACAGGCTTCACAATTTTTTTGGTTTAGGTGCTGCCTTTGTAGGAGCCTTAGCAGCAGATGCAGTTGTCTTCTTACTTGCTTGCTTAGCCTTTTTTTGCTTCCTTGGCAGCCCTAATGGCTTGCACTCATTGGGCATTTCAAACTTCAGGTTTCTGGTTCCTCTTTGCCATTATATCAGCAAGAGAATCCCCAGTGAGGACCCTCTGGAATGTAACATCCTGGCTAGTTCTTTTCTTTTGAATCTCTTCCAACTGTCCGTTCTTATGCTTTCTTCAATACAAGACAGTCCAATTGATCTTCCGGGAGTTCCTCTTTGAAAGGAACACAGAATAGCATTTTCCATTCAAAGACTGGAAAACCTTCCCATCACTGCAGGCCTCATGCCTCCTGTGACCTGGGTAGATCTTATACCTGCTGAAGTTGTACAGCTCGACTTTGATGACTGCAAGCAGGAGGAAGATGGGAAACAGAGTGCAATGAATTCTTAAAGAACCTTCTTTAACTTGGAGTTGAAGGGTGTGTGTGTGTGTGTGTGTGTGTGTGTGTGTGGGTGGGTGTCTGGGTGGGTGTCTGGGTGTCTGACAAGGCTACAGAAAACTCTTTTATGAATATAAGACAAAGATAATTCTAATTGATGACCTTTGGATTATTACAGTCAGCCGTAACAAAGGAGAATTTCATTATTTTTGCTATTACTGTGGACAATGTTCTCCAGAGTCCCAATGGAAAGTAGACTATAGGTGAGGACCTCCACATGCCTCTATTTGCATAGGATATTAAAGTTACATCAAGCTCCAAAATACTACTGGCTTTTTTTTTCAGTAAGATGCATGGTTTTTCTTTTTCCTTTAAAAATAATTTTGGTTTTGAACATGTACTTCTTTCAGATTTTTAGTTCTAAAGTTTTCTCCCCCTCCTTGTCCTCCCCACTCCTGAAAATGATGTACAGTCTGATATAGGCTATACATATACAATCATAATAAATATATTTCCACACAAGTTATGTTGTAAAGAAGAATTAGAACAAAATAGGAAAAAAGCAGAAGAAAGAAGAAACACACACAAAAAAGAGAGCGAATAGTATACTTTGATCTGTATTCAGCCTCCATAGTTCTTTCTCAAGATGTATGTGGATAGCATTTTCTATCATGAGTCTTTTGGAATTTTCTTAGATCTTTGCATTGCTGAGAAGAGTTAAGTCTATCCATGCTGGTGTAATGGTAATCAGGACAGGATTTTTTGCTCTTCTTCTCTTTGGGGATGCTAAGGCTATCAAGTGCCTTTAAGGAGTCTGGTCTTCGTTTGAATGGGGCAGGTAAAGTGGGATCTCTTTGTTTTGCAGCATTTCTCAGCACTGACATTCAGGAGTCATTGATTTGAAACAATATATATATATATATATATATATATATATATATATATATATATATATATATATATATATATATATATATGTACATGATATGGTGCTAGTGATTGAAGAACTTTCCCACACCCTAAATGCTAAGTTGGTCCCAGCCCTGAACTGGTTGGCATTTTGCATTTGGGGTACACTCATTGAAAGGGTGTTGGTGACAAGACTTCGGGCAAGCCGTTGAAACAGTCCTTGCTCCCACCTACTTTGACAGCACGGAGGTTGGTGATTCTCTGGTAACAATGTACTACTATGGATAGACTGGTTTGTGTTATTTGCTCTGTTTATAATGTCTGCTTGTAATTTCTGTTTGTATCAGGGAGCTGATCTTTTCCCTGTGAACTCAGTGAATGATATGAGTATTTTTAATTAAACTGAGATTATTGTGTGAGGTAAATAAAATGTCAAAACTTCACAGGGAAGATATGTATAAATATACATCTACATCTATACTAAGAAACGTTTAAAAATCAAGAAATAGGGTAATAGGGAAGTGGAAAAATTCTGAGGCTGTGAGAGTCTGATGGCTCAGTCTCTGGGGAAGTTTACCCTGAAACTTTTTGTTCTTTCTTATGGTTCTGGTTTAAAGATTTGCTCAGTAAGAATAGGGTCACTGTGACCTGCTTTCCTTTACTGTAAAAGAATGGAGAGGGTCTCCCCCTCCCCTTATCCTATTCTCCTTCTTTAGATTTATAGATGTCACCTCAGTTGTAATCATTAACTAAGGGAATGGGAATTAGAGTTTCTGTGCCTTGATTTCCTGGTTCTTTGTCTAGCTTTCATGCTCAAATTGTAAGCCTGCCTTCCAGCCAATGGTGAGAAGGGTAAGAGGTAGGTGGGAATTCTCTTGTGTTAGCTATAATTATTAGTGCTTTGCCTTTTGTAAAGCACCTCCCTTGCTAGATCTGTTCTGACAGAGGACTCCATGTTCTCGAGAATTGAATAAAATTTATTTCTGTTCCCACCCTGAGATGGCTCCTTATTACAAATTAACTTTTTAATTGGTGAGAGTCTTTCATCCCACACATTATTAACCCCTTAAAGTTGCTTCCTTAGAAAAGCATATCAAAGAAACTGTGTTGGCAGCCCTTCTGTGTGCTGGTGTTATTGGTCTTACACAGCCACAGTAGCTGCTAGCAATATTGTTTTTACAGCTGGTCATGACACAATGTTTCTCTTATTGTGTATAGTGTTGTCCTGGTTCTGCTCACTAATCATTGATTCATGTAAGTCTTTCCAGGTTTTGCTGAAGTCCATATGCTCATCTTTTCTTAGAGAACAATAGTATTCTATTACATTCATATACCACAACCTCTTCAGCCATTCCACAATTGATGGGCATCCCCTCAATTTCCACTTCCTGGCCAGCATAAAAAAGAGCTGCTATAAATATTTTTATATGTGTAGGTCCTTTCTTCTTTTTTATGATCTCTTTGGGATATAGAACTAGAAATGGTATTGCAGGCTCATAGGGTATGCACAGTTATACCCTTTCAACAGAGTTCCAAATTATTCTCAAGAATGGTTAGATCATTCAATACTCCACCAACAATACACTGATGGTTTAATTTTCCACGTCGCCTCCAACATTTATCTTTCTGCAGTTCCATCATGTTAGCTAATCTTATAGGTGTGATGTGGTACCTCAGAGTTTTTTTGATTTGAATCCCTCTAATCAATAATAATTTGGAGAATTTTTATATGACTATAGATAGCTGTGTGTTCATATTCTTTGACCATTTATCAATAGAGGAATGGCATGTTTTCTTATAAATTTGATTCAATTCTCTATATATTTTACAATGAATCTTTTGTAAGAGACACTGGTTGTAAAAACTCTTCCCCAGTTTTCTGCTTTCCTTTTAATTTTGGTTGTGTAGGCATTGTTTGTGCAACACTTTTTAAATTTAATAAAATTAAAATTAGCTATTTTGCATTTCATAATGTTCTCTATCCCTTGTTTGGTCACAAATTCTTCTCTTCTCCATAAATCTGACAGATAAACTATTCTTTTCTCTCCTAATTTGCTTATGATATTACCCTTTATGTCTTAATCATGTACCCATTTGGAACTATTTTTGGTATATAGTGTAAGATGGTGATCTATGCCTAGTTTCTGCCATACTATTTTTCAGTTTTCCCTACAGTTTTTCTTAAATAATGAATTCTTATTCCAGAAGCTGAAGGCTTTGAATTCACCAAATAGTAGATTATGATAGTCATTGACTACTGTTTCCTATATACCAAACCTATTCCACTGATCCATCACTCTTTTTCTTAGCCAGTACTAAGTAGTTTTGATTACAGGTGCTTTATAATATAGTTTAAGATCTGCTTTGACTAGATCACCTCCCCTTGCATTTCTTTTCATTATTTCTCTTGATATTTTGGATCTTTTGATCTTTTACTTAAATTTTGTTATTTTTTCTACTTCTATAAATATATAAATTTCTATAAATACTTTCTGCAACTTCAATTGGTATGACACTAAATAATTAAATTAATTTAGGTAGAATTGTCATTTTCATTATATTAGCTCAACCTACCCATGAGCAATGGATATTTTCTTCCAATTATTTATATGTGACTTTATTTGTGTGAAAAGCATTTTGTAATAGTGTTCAAATAATTCCTGAGTTTGTCTTGGCAGGCAGACTTCTAAATGTTTTATATTCTGTACAGTAACTTTAAATGGAATTTATCTTTCTCTTGATGCTAGGCTTTGTTAGTAATGTATAGAAATGTTTATGATTTTTGTGGGTTTATTTTATATCCTGTAACTTTGCTAAATTTGTTAACTATTTCAAGTAATTTTTAGTTGATTCTTTAAGTTTCTCTAAGTATACCATCACATCAACAACAAAGAGTGATATCTTTGTTTCTTCTTTGCCTATTCTAATTCTGTCAATTTATTTTTCTTCCCTCATTCCTAGAACTAAAATTTCTAATAAAATTTTGAATAATAAGGTTGATAATGGACATCCTTGTTTCACCCCTGGTCTTATTGGAAATGTTTGTAGCTTTCCCTATTACCTAAAATGCTTGCTGACAGTGTTAGATAGATGCTACTTAATCATTTTAAGAAAAACTTCATTTATTCCTATACTTTCTAGTGTTTTTAATAGGAATGGGTGTTGTATTTTGCCAAAAGCTTTTTCTGCATCTATTGAGATAATTGTGGTTTCTGCTAGTTTTGTTGTTGATATGATCAATTATGCTTATAGTTTTCTAATATTGAACCAGCCTTGCATTCCTAGAATAAATCCTACCTGGTCATAGTGTATTATTCTCTTGATATGTTGCTGTAATCTTTTTTCCTAATATTTTATTTAAAAATTTTGCATCTATATTCATTAGGGAAATAGATCTATAATTTTCTGTCTCTCTTTTGACTTTTCCTGGTTTAGGTATAAGTACCATATTTCTGTCATTAAAAGAATTAGATAGGACTCCTTCTTTTGACTATTTTCCAAAATAGTCTATAAAGTCCTGTATTTAATTGTCCTTTAAATGTTGGATAGAATTGTCTTGTAAATCCATTTGGCCTGGGACGTTTTTTCCTAGGGAGTACATTGAAGGCTTGTTCAATTTCTTTTTCTGAGATGGGGTTATTTTAAGTATATTACTTCCTCTTCTGTTAACCTGGGCAATTTATATTTTTGTAAATATTCATCCATTTCCCTAAGATTATCAAATTTCCAGGCATATGGTTGGGCAAAATAATTCTTAATTATTGTTCTAATTTCCTCTTCATTGGAGGTGAATTCCACCTTTTCATTTTTTTATAGTGGTAGTTGGGTTTTCTTCTTTAAAAAAAAAAACAAATTGACCAAAAGTTTATCAATTTTATTGTGTTTTTATCATAAAACATATATTGAGTTGCCTGCCTTCTCAATGACAGTTGGTGGGGAAGTATGAAGGGATAAAATCTGGAACTCAAACTTTTATGGACAAATGTTGAAAATTGTTTTTACATGCAACTGGGAAATAAGATATATGGGCAATGGGCTATAGAAATCCGTATTGCCCTACAAGAAAGTAAGCCAGGAGGGGATAAGATGTGGGGGGTAGACTGATAGAAGGGAGGGAAGACTGGAAGGAGTAATCAGAATGCATGCAATCTTGGGGTATGGAGTAGGGGAGAGATTGGGAGAAAATTTGGAACTCAATACCTAGTTGAAAACTAAAAAATACATAAATTATATTTTTAGAAAAAAGCCACAAATCTGAGTAGGTCTCTGTTGGCCAGGGCCTTTTTTTCCCTCAGTCTGTCCCTTCTTGGCATTCCTTTCTGCCCATTCCCCTTTTTACCCAATAGTCTGAGATAGCATTGGGAGATGGAAGGGATGTCTGGGGAGGTGGGTTAATCTTGCCTTCACTTCTCTCCTCCACCCTTCCCCTCTTCTTCAAAAGGCCCACCCAAATTCTGAGATTTGAGGAATGTGAGTTTGCTGATCTGAATAAAGATTCCCAGTCTTTGTAAATACACACACACACACACACACACACACACACACACAATTGATGAAATGGAAAAAAAATCATTAAGTAAAATAACTCATTAAAAAGTAGAATTGGCCAAAGGGAAAAGCTAACTGAAGAAAACAATTTGTTAAAAATCAGAATTGGGAAAGTGGAAAAGAATCAGTGAAACAAAATTTAAAAAGGATGAAAAAATAGAAGAAAAATAAAATAACTCATTGGAAAAGCAACTGACCTAGAAAATAGATCCAGAAGAGGAAATTTAAAAATTATTTGTCTACCTAAAAGTCATGATGAAGAAATGATCCTGAATAGTATCTTTAAAGAGGTCATAAAGAAAAACTGTCCCTTGGTCCAAAAACCAGAGGGTAAAATAGTCATTGAAAGAAGCCATAGATCACCTCTTGAAAGAGATCCCAAATTGAAAATACCAAGGAATATTTTTGCCAAATTCTAAAATTATCAGGTCAAGGAGAAAATGCTGAAAACAGTCAAAAAAATTAAATATCATGGAACCATAGTCAGGATTATGCAGGACTTTCAGTTTCTACATTAAAAAATCAGAGGGCTTGTAATATGATATTCCATCAGGCAAAAGAGTTGGATTACAGTCAAGGATCAAGTACCCAGAAAAATTGAGTATATATTCCATAAATCAAAGGAGTTGGATTACAACTGAAAATCAAGTACTCAGGAAAATTGAGTATAATCTGTCAGGTGAGGACATGGATAGTCAATAAAATAGGGGACTTCCAGACCTTCCTGATGAAAAGACCAAAGCTCAGCAGAAAATTTGATTGTAAAATACAAGACTCAAGAGATGTATAAAAAGGAAATGGAAAAGAAAAAAATGTTATTCGATAAGGGTAAACTCTGTGCATCCCTACATGGGAATATGACACTTGTAACCCTTGAGAACTGTATCTTAATTATGACATTTAAAAGGGATAGATGAGATAGATAGATAGATAGATAGATAGATAGATAGAGGGAGTGGATATAAATTGACTTTATTGTGATGATAAACAACCTACTTAGTTGGTGAAAAGAGATTTTAATGGGAGAAGAGAAAAGGGGGAAACAGAAAAGGGTAAGTTTCATCATATGAAGAGTCACAAAAAGTGTAATGGAACAGAAGGGAGGAGATGAGCATTGTTTGAACTTTACTCTCACTGGATTTGGCTCAAGGAGCCAGTACGCAGCTACAGAAGTCTAACTTGCCTTATAGGCAATAGGGGGTAAACTAACAGGAGGGAGTGGGAAGAAAGAAGGAAGGGAAGATGTAGTAAGGGAAAAGGGAAAGAAAAGGCAGAGGGCTGATAGAATGGAGGGAGATTAATGGAGGCAGTGGTCAAAAGCAAAACTCTTTTGAAAAGGGAAAGGGGGGAAAGAGAAATAAAAGCATAAATGTGGGGAGGGGATAGGATGGAGAGAAAGACAAAAGTAAGAATCATAGCTGTGAATGTGAATGGGATGAAATCTCCCATATGATGGAAGTGGATAGCAGAATGGATTAAAAACCATAATCCTACACATCTGAAACAGGGATACACATGGGGTAAAAATAAAAGGCTGAAGTAGAATACATCATGCTTCACCATACATATTGAAGTAATATCATTACTAAACATATATGCACCATGTGGTACAGTATCCAAATTTTTGTGTTTTCTTGGGCCTTCTCCAGCTAATTTTACAGATGAAAAACTGAGTCAAATAGGGTTAAGTGCCTTACCCAGGGTAACACAGCTAGTAAGTACCTGAAGCTGGATTTGAACTCAGGGATTCCAAGATTCACTATCCACTATTCTACCTAGCTGCCCCATAGCAATTAGTTGCTTATTCTGTGCCAGGCACTATGCTAAGTGTTTTATAAATGTTATCTCATTGGATCCTCACAGCAATCCTGGGGGATAAGTGCTTTTATTATGCCTATTTAACAGATGAGGAAGCTGAGACAAAAAGAGGTTAAGTGACTTCCTCAGGGTCAAACAAATAGTAAGTATCAGAGACCACAATAAAACTCAAGTCTTCCAGTTTCCTGGCCTGGCAATCCATTGCTATCTAGCTATTCTGAATCACATTTCCATTTTATATTTCTTTGGAAAATTATTATTATGTGGAAAAGCATAGTTGTTTGTACATCTTATGTTTTTACCTCCCTAATTAAATCCACTAACATGCATCTTCCAGTCCAGACCAGACTTTATACATCTTTTCTGTCTCTTATGTTATAAGCTCATATCTTTTATTTTCCTGGTTGTGACTAGATCCTTTGACAAGGGTGCAGAGCCCTAAAAGCAGCAGATTTCTTCCACCAAATGAAGTCTTGTTTCTTATACTAAACTGCAACCATTTCTTCCCTAAAACCCATAACTATATCTGTTGCATTCTCTCTCTCTCTCTCGTTCTCTCTGTGTTATGTGCTTCTAATTTAAGTTGAACTTTCCCCTATTGCTGAGATTATATTCAGTTCTTCAAGACTGCCTTTGAACCTTCCCATCCTTTGCTCCTTTGATTCCACACATTTTGACTCTCCTCCTCATCTTAGGTTCTATGTTGGTTCCCCTATTTTTATTCTCAATAGTCTTAGGTCTTGGCTTCCATCTACAGTGGCCCTGTTATTCTTATTTCTTTTTGTCTGACTCTCCATTAGGTTTTATGAATGCTTTCTCCCTCTTTCCACTCCTGGCCTATAGCTTTTAAAGAGGTCTCAGGCGAATTGAGTCTTTCCTTTGTCCTTTCTCCTGCAGAAGCTATCTTTTCTTAGCTATTGTCTTGCTACAACTTTTTGCTCAGCCCACAGTATTATCTCTCTCTCTCTTTTTTTACTTTCATCCTCTTCACCCAGCAATCACACAACCTGAAATATATCCTGTTTTCCTCCATTTCTTACTGAAATATCTGCTTGCCGCTTTCTCCTGGCTTCGCTTTCTTTTGTATCCCTAGGGAGCTTTTCTATATTAATTTGCGTAGGTGTTGCCCTTTCATTCAGAGTCCTTGATAGCACTCCATCATTGCCTGACAATAAATACTTTTTGTTGTGAAATGCTTTTGGGCAATTTGTGTATATATGCTGCCTTTAGCCATGTCAGTTTGCCTTCTTATCAAGAAGAACTGACTTCTTGTTCTCTGCTCAGAAAATGTTTCATCTCCTCCTGACAGATGTATCCGGATTGGAGTGGTCTGAGTTCAAAGGATCCCCAAGAACTCTCAGGTCTGAAGGAGGATGGTCCAGGTTCTTTTGGCAGGGCAATAGGGTTTAAGTGACTTGCCTAAGGTCACGCAGCTGGTACATGGGTCAAGTATCTGAGGCTGGATTTGAACTCAAATCCTCCTGATTCCAGGGCCAGTGCTCTACTCACTGCAACACCTAGCCACCCCACAGCAAATATTTTGAATGAGGGTTTTTGGAGCAAGGCTTGGGGTTAGATTCACTGCACCGACATCGAGGGTGGCTGCTTAGAGTCAAGATGAGAAAATGTTCAATCATAGCATCAGCAGATGCTTTTGTACTTTCTCCCATACTTCAAAAGGGGGGAGGGGAAGAGAAGGAAAGGCATTTCTCTTTTAAAGAGGATAATTCCCAATTAAATTTTGATTTAAATAAAACAGAGTCGGAAAATAAAAGGGTAAGATAGTTCATCTGAGTGGATAGGAGAATGATATTATGATAATGCTATTGGGAAGATCTCTTATTTTGCTCAACTCTTTATTTTGTTTCTTCTCTGCCAAGAAGAATAATCTTTGGATTTGAAAGAACAGAAAAATATAGCTAAGAGGGAATTGAAACTCAAAGTAAATAAAGAGAGCTTAAAAGGGAACCTAGCTGCTCTCACTAAATTCAAATCACCATTCCCATATAAGCTCCTCCAAAGGGTACTGGAATAACTGAAAAAAAAGTGTTTTTTTGAGACTTTTTCAGTTATCATAGGGAAATCTTATAGAATGGCAATCCTCCTCATTACTAGCAGATAAATGTCCTTATTTCCAGAAGAATAAAGGAAGAGCATACTTTTTTCACAATACAGACTAGTGAAATTTTTCTCCATAAGAGATAAGGAGATTGGTGGTATCCCATCCTTTCCTGAGAAAATATGGAATCAGCAGAAGTGTTTTTTTCCTTCTCATTCCTTTTGTGAAGGAATGGAGAAGGAGGTAGAAGGTCATAAATAGATAAAACTTCTGTCAGAAAAAAAGAACAAAACTCACATTGCCTGGATATTGTGGTTCAGCAAAATATGACAAAGTTCTAAGTGAGAATTGTTGGGAGGAAAGGGGTGCTGTGGAAAAATACGGAACATAAGCTACAGAGAAGAACTTCTGGGTAATAGGGACACTTTCAGAAGTGAAGCCTCATTATTGGCAATTAATGAGGAACCAATCAATCAGCCGACTAATTAACATTAATGTATACTATGTGCCAGGCACTGTGCTAAGTACTATAAATACAAAAAGTGGCAAAAGACAGCCCATGCACTGAAAGAGTTTATAATCTAACCATAGAAACTGCATGCAAACAAATAAAGACAAAGCATTTACATATAGTATAAACAGAAATATTTAAGAGAGGAAGACACTAGGATTAAGTAAAACAGAAGGAAACACTTCAAGGAATAGTAAAGGAATAGTAAAACCATGGATGTGAGCAAGAGATGTTGTCATCAACTGGAGCTTCACATGACTCTAAAGGGAAGGAAAGTGTGAAATATGGCAGGATGCCACAGTACTGACCCCTGGAATCTTCCACAAGAGTATGCCATGTTTTACAATGAAGAGATAGCATGTTACAGTAGGGTAAAAGCACTGGATTTGTTGTAAAAACAAGAACTGTGTTTGACTTTCAACTCTGCTGATTTTTATCTATGTGACCTTGGGGAAATCATGTAAACTCTCTAGGCCTCTGTTTATTCCTCTGTGGTACTGAGACATTTTCATCATGAAAGCTTTGATCCTATGAATATGATTCCTTATTAGTATCATGAGCTTTGAGGGGAGTAATAACTCAATGTGATAGGAAGAAAAGGAGGAAATAGTAATCATTAGGCCAGTTACATCATTACTATTCGCATTTGCAGTCACAAAGGAGTCTAGCATATCAAGCTCTTCTCTCTCCTATACAAACTTTACAATGAATATGCCTTATGTTCACATTCTATCAGGAGCTTTAGTTTGTTTGCCAAGGAGATAAATTGATCTTACATCTAGATGAGTGCTAGATATAAGCCAGTTTCTGACATTTCCCAAAGAAATGTTGGTGGAATAATCTAAGAATATTAACAAAGATAAGCTTTCAGATCGTCGAAAATCCATAAATGCTTGGGACATGATCTCTCTCTCTCTCTCTCTCTCTCCACACACACACACACACACACACACACACACAGATATATGTGCATATATAGATATACACACATATACATATATAACATTTATGTTTATATATATGTATATATACACATATACATACATACACACTTGTGTGTGTGTGTGTGTGTGTGTGTGTGTGGAAAGAGAGAGCAATAATATTAAGAAGTAACTTTGATATACCTAAGAATATCATCCCTGTCGGTGATCTGAAAATCTGCCATTTATTAAAGTTTTCCATGTCACCATTGAAAAAAATAGAAAATCAATCTAAAGATTAGTTTTATTACAATTAGCAAAAACATTTAAGAGATGAAAGACACTCTTTACTAAGAACACCATTCTCACTTGCCACCCCAATGCCCAGAAAAGATCCTACAGAATATTTTGATGCATGCTTCAAAGGTAACAAAGAATATATATTCTAGCTAGAATCTAAGAAAAGTAGTCAACCCCTTATCAGTCATGTCTTTTCTTTAAACCAAGTAAGAAATTCTTTTAATATTTTTCTGATTATTTTAAAATGATTTTTCTCTTGCCTGATTGGTAATACTTTTTGAAGCTAAAGTAGAATCTTTTTGTCCTCTGCTTTTAAAAATGCACTGCATTCTTCTTATAAACTGCCTTCTCTGATTTTCTTATCCACCTTCTTCAGGGAAACCCATGTGTTTAATATGCTTCCTCAAAGTTTATCCTGTGCCAAATGGTTATTTAATCCAAAAATCTGTTCTACAAATGGAGCTGCTCTCTCAGGTGAAAGTATAGTTGAACAGCCAAGACTACTAGGCATTTGAAATGAGGACCATACATCTTGAGCTTCCCAATCAGGTGTGAGGGGAGGACAGTTGACTACTGGATATGCAGTGTTACCTGACATTACTGCTCCCAAAAAATTGCTTCTGCCAGCTATTGCCACAAATACAATAGGAACTCCATCTACTTCATACTTTACTTCAATCTTTAGAGCTTCCTCTGGTCCTTTATGGACAGATGTTATTTGAAATTCACAGAGCCCATCAATACCACAAATCTGTATAGACTTTAAACTTTATGAAGCAGCTCCACTCTTTCTGCAACGCATTCAAAGTTTTTCTTCACCATCTTCAGGAGTCACATCCTTAAGGTTCCAATATGACTGCTTTTCTTTCTGTTGGGTTCTATCACCAGATGGCCAAAACCTCCAGGAATTATTATCAATAACATCAGCAAGAAGAATTTCTTTTGTAGTTACATCCACACCAAATTCAATCCTCATGTCAACCAGTGCACAGTTCTGAGGCAAACAGAATTTTTCCAGTATTTCAAAAATAGCTTACATGGAATGTCTCATGATATCCATTTCAGTCTGTCCTATGTTAAGCCCAGCAAAACACTATTTTGAAGCAATAACCTGTTCTTCAGACCACTGTGGAACATAGTTGGCACCATACTTGAAAAGCAACTCCACTTTGTGGGTAGAACTTGTATCCTTCTTTGACACTAGGATTTCTGTTGAGAAAAGAACCAGTTGCAATTCTTCAACATACCCATTCAATTAGAATCATTTCACACTGATGTGCAATGAAAGCTGTCTCACCAAATTTTTTGGTGAAAGTACTTTTGATACTTGCTTCCTGTAACAACTCAAAAACACAGCTGGTAATTTTGTTTGAAATTGCAGCTTTTCCATCCATGATTTTTTTCTAGCTACTTTGCCTGCTGTAGTCTGGTTTTTAGATTGCAAGAGGACTTTCCCAAGACTAATCAAAAATTCAGAGAATTCTTTTATCTTACCATCATAAAGCTTCTTACCAATCTTTAATACTTTGGCAGTCATCATTTCTCTGGTTGTGGTGATGGCTAATAGAAAGACAAGAACATGGGGAGGAGAAGAAAGTCAGTCATTTCTAAAGAAAAAAAATTGGACATTTTGCTCTTTCTTAAGAAAAAAAGTATGTGCATTAGCAGTTAGTTAGGTACTATATTTTGTTTATTAAAAACACTGACTTTCTAGTTATACTTAAATAAACATTTTAAAGGGTATCATCTTCAAGAATGAACCTTTTTCTGAAAGGAGAAAATAAATGTACATTAATATTGCCAATGAGGACAATCTTATAAAGGTCATAATTTTTATGATGGAAATATCTGAGTTTCATTGGATCATTTAAGGAGGAGGCTATCTTTTGAGTTAGAATTCCTGAAGTAAATTATTTTAATTATATGATTTGTTGAAAACCAAATACTTTTTACTGAGAATAACTTTACTAATTAGGGTCCTATGATAAGATCTGGCAGGGACTTTTAAGATCTTCTGGTCAAATTCTTTCATTTTGAAGATGACTAAATTGAGAATAAAAGAAGGGTAATGACTTGCCCAAGATCACACAGGAATAAAGAAATAGAACCAGGATTGGAATTCAGTGTTCTTTGATCCCAAATCCAGATTTCTTTCTGCTTAATGGCAGAGAAATAATGATTTTTTCCACTGGTATTGAACTATTTCAGTATGTGGTCTGGTCCATTAGCTCATCTTTGAAATTTTCCTTGATTATAGGTGCTCTTTCAGATTCTTGTTGTTTTTGCTTCATTTTCAAAGAGGACCACGGCATCAGGAAGGTGATGCCACAACTTGCAAGTGAATTGGACTCAAGTGAGGGAGGGCTGTGAAATGTCACAAGCCTCACTTTCTCCTCCAGAGCCATATGGGTCCAAGAGCAAGATATAGATTACTGTGACTGGAGATGACCCCCTCTATAGTCCTAGTTTAGTTTCAAGATCTGTTGGCTTAAACAGTCATCTACTCCATCTGCTTCAGTAAAGAAGGGAGATGCTTATACAGGGTGTTCCTAAAGTCTGGACACATAGGCAAAACTGCATATTTTCAAGAAATGAAATGAATGAAATTTTTTACAACATTGTATTTAATTGGAATATTAACAAATAACATCTTCAATATGATTTTCATCATTTGCGATGAAAAGCTTGATGCACTTTGCAAAATTCACATGAACTCGATGCAATAACTCCACATTGCCATCAATTTTAGCACATTTACTCTTTATGCATTCAATGAAATTTGTTGCATCTGTGATTTTCATTAATTACACCCTCTCTTTTAGCATACCCCAGAAAAAGAAGACAAGGGGGCTAAGGTCTGTTAATATTCCAATTAAATAAAATGTTGTTGAAAATTTCATTCATTTCATTTCTTAAAAATAGGCATTTTTCCTCATATTTCTAGACTTTAGGGACACCCTGTATAGTTATTTCCACTTCATTAAAATTAATGGCTCTACTCAGAGAAGAAGTCAGAGAAAGAATATTTTCTGATTCCAAGTCCTCATTTATAACAACAAAGCAACTAAGAAAGTTTGGATTGGCAGACAAGGTGGTAGGGGGGACAAGGAAGGTACTAGGAGAAGAGACAAGTTGACAACAAACAAGGAGACTCTAGCCCAAAGATGAGTTTGGGGAAGGGATTGGAGGGTTGTAATAGTAATTTATATCTGAAGCTCTTTCCCATCCATTAATAGGCCATGTGACCTGCTTACACCACAGGAAGCTTAAGTCACATGTGGTGGGAGGAGCTTGCTGAGAGGAAAAGGAAATTGTGTCACAGGAAATGCTGAGGGAGCCGTTACAAATGTTAGAGCTGAGAAAAAGTGAGCTGACCTGTGATAGGTGTGCTGTAAGTTTTGCTTGTTGGTGACAAGGTCCTAGCAGGGTGAGGATGGCTTTGGGATGGTGAAGGTCCATGCTGTGTATTGTGTATCAAATTCTTTGCTGCTGTGATGGATTGGGCATGTGACTCCTATGGTGTCTAAATAAATGGTTTACTTCTTCTACCTTCTATGTGGAGAATCTCATATATTTTGTGATACAGAACCACATAGGTGTTTTGACAATTATCATCTACATTGTGATTATTGCCTTGCTGATACATTTAGTGTCACCAACAGGATTGTAAGGTATAAGGTCTCTATTTGGAGGCAGAAGGACTTTAGAGGAAGCAATGGTTACCCCAGGATAGGAGGAGGTACCTTATTCCTTTCCAGCAAAGGAATGGTCTAAAGGCACTGGTTTGTGTGAGGACTGGAAACAGAAGCTACAGGGGGGAGAACTTAGAGATTTAGAAAGATGTTTGCAAGAAATTACAGTTAAACCAGGGAAAGAATTGCCAACAAACCTCTCTAGGAGAGGCTAGATTTTACTCACAGTGTATTGTATTATATATGAAAGAAGGGACAGACTGTTACAAGAGAGAACTCAGATGTCTGCTAGCTCGAATGACATTTCTTCTATACCACAGCAAGACTGGGAATCTCAGATGGTAGAACAACTGATTATTGTTCAGGAATCTACTGACTTTGCTATTAATTTGGCTAGAAGACAGAGGGAGCCAAGGAGATCAAGAGTGCATTTCAGTTCAGACCAGGTCAAGTCTAACTGTCCTGTCAGTCTGGTTACCATGGGGACAGGGGGAGATAGTCTAGAGAGGATGATACAATATTAGAAGCTGAGGCATGAAATGTTACTTTGTGGTTTGATGCTCCTGAGCCAGAGAATTATACAGTATCAGACCAGGCTCCTCAAACAACAGTGCACCCCATACAGCAAAGGAGGCAAGAAACCCAAGATAATAATTCAGTGTTCAAAGAAATGTTAGGAGATTTTACACAGCAGGAAATCACAGATATCTTGAGGAGGTTCACCCAGAGAATGGAGAATCATTAATATTTTGGATGGTGAGAATCAGTGATGAAGGGACTGCAGGAGTATCTGTAGATACTGTGGATTGTATGAGATTCATAAGTATTAGTCAGAATCCTTTTGCACAGCAAGTTTTTAGGGATTATCATTTCCAAGGAAGTAACCAAATACCAATCTGTTAGAATTAGATGCAACAGGCTGTGATAGAGAATATCCTGCTGATTCTATCTGTCCTACTGCAGATAGACCCTGGTGTTCCCTTAGAGACTATATGAGAAAGTTAAAGGAGGAGGCAATGAAGACTGCTATTGTGTTAGGGAACACTGAAGTTTATTATGATACTCCTTTGGGAGTCTCTTATAGAAATATGATCATTAAAACAGCTTCCCCTGGTTATAGATACCTAATTTTGATTCTGCTAATTGTAGGAGTAGGGTTAGGTACCCTTTTTCAGAGGTTCTGGATAAGATTTCACAGTTAAGTGACTTAAGAGACTGGGGAAAAGATAAATGTCCTCAAGAGGGAAGAGTGAATAGCCAGTGGATTCAACATCAGAATAGAGTGACAAGAAAAGAAGTGTTTACAACTCTATTGAGAGCAGGGGTAGATTTTAGAAGAATAGATGGTGTTTCAACTAATGAGCCATACAAAATGTACAGAGATGAGGGGCAAAGTAGCAGATGGAATAGAGAAGTAAGAACTGCCCCTAAAATCCTACAGATCTTGAACACTTGTTTCCAAGTGAGTCACACCTTTAGGGAGAATAGGAAATTGGCTGAGCCCCAGTTTATGTTAAAGAAATACCCAGACAGAATATGTTTTACATTGTTTAGAGGACTTTTGGTTGGGTAGAAATAAGGTAAGAAAAATCTCTACTGGGATATGTATGAGAATCCCTAAGAATCATTTTGGATGGATATTACCTAAATTGAGATTAGCAGCTCAGGGAAAACATGTATTGGCTGGAGTGATAGATTCTAGTTATTAAGGAGAAATTATTTTAACATTCCAGAATTTGGGTGAAGAACCTATGCAGTTTTGTTAAAATTAAAGAATACTTCAATTAATTACTATTCCTTGTGAAACAATGCCCCTTTTGAAAACTGACCGTCCTTCCAAAATAACTGGCAGAGGAAAGGAAGGGTTTGGTTCTACTGACAGAATAAAATTGGGAGCTAAAATATAGGTAAATCAGAGACTGGAAGATGTTCCAAAGCTGCAGAAATTATAGCACATGGGAAAGATAATACTGTAACAGTTGTTTATACAGGAGAAAATGATTATGAAATTTTATTCTTGACCCCTGTATTCTCTTGTGAATGAGGCTATGAGTTGCTTTGTTTCTTTTTTGGATTTTTGTCTGTTGAATTTGTTTGCTAGATTTTTTTCCTGTAGATTCAATACAATCCACCTGCAGATAGCTGATTGCTTAAGGTGGATGTCACCCCTGACCCTGTCTACAACTGTGACATGCCATCCCTGGACCTGGTGTCAACCAAGTTCCAGATGTCACTTTGATAAGAACTGACCTCTGGAATGGGACTTTTGACCTCTTGAGATAAGGACAGCTCTATATCCAATTTCAGCAGGAAGAAGCTATAGAGGATGAGACCTTTACCCTTTACTCCAAGATTTTGAGCCCCATTCATCCTGGGGGGTGGTGATGACATTGTTTTATATGCTCATCTTGTGTTATCCCTGTTATATTGTTGTGTAAAGTTCTATTGACACCAGTTATCCCCAAACTCCTATCGATTTCCCCATTGCCCTGTGTAATGGATAGCACAATCTTGGGGCTGGATGTAATAGGAATTTAGATTTGAAGATCTTTCCTACTTATAAATAGGCCATGTGACTTGCTTACATCACAGGAAGCCCATGTCACATGTGGTCAGAGCAGCTTGCTGAAAGGAAAAGGATATTGTGTCACAGGAAAAGCTGAAAGGGAAGTTACTACAGTTAGAACTGAGGGAAAGAGCAGACATGGTTGCTGTGAGTGTATTTTTTGGAAAGCCCCATCAGCAAAGGCAGATGGTTTTCGGATGGTGAAGCTCCATGTTGTGATGTTGTATATCAAATTCTTTGCTGCTGTGATGCACCGGGTGTATTGGTTATGGTCTCTAGACCTCTGGTGTCTCAATAAATGGCTTACTTCTTCAAGGTTCTATGTGGAAAGTCTCATATATTTGGTGACACAGAACCACATAGGCACTTTGACAATTATCATCTATGTTATGATTACTACTTTGTTGATACAAGGGTGACACTAAAACAAGATTATCTCATCTCCTGTCAATATATTTGTTTCCCACAGCCAGGGAACAAAAGCATAACAATCAAACAACCAACAATTTATTATAGTCCTAGGCCTGGAACATTTTGTCCAGATTCCTTGAGCTTTAGAACCTGTACCAGCATTAGGTAAATACAACTCAACTCCAACTTTAGCATGGAGGAGTTTAGGCAAAAGAACCAGTGATAAGCTGCAGAGTGATAGAATATAGGACTTGAAAGGTAATTGGATTCTGTGAGCTGATTGATTGGAGAGAGAGTGGGAGGAGGAAGAGTCTGAAATGACATGCCTTTTAAAATCTGAATGACTAAGAAGATGGTACTGCCAGTGCTGTCAACAGAAGAAAGATGGGTAGAACAGTACTTTTTAAAACAATTGTTTTTGAGGGATGAGAGCATGATTTTTAGTTTTGAACATATTGAGTTAGAGGCACAAATTGGAGATACTGTCCAATTGGGGCTGTCTAGCAGGCAATTATATCGTAGAACTTGAGGGGAGAGATGGATTAGGAGATAGAGATTTTAAAATCATCTGTACAGAAATGATAATTGAAGCCATGGAGATAGAAAAAATAGCACAAAGATAGTCTTTAATGGGTAAGAAAAGATAGTCAAGGCTAGAAAAGAATTTTGAATTACTGATGTTCTGGGGAATCTAGGTGGCACAGAGGATAGAGTAATGTTCTTGAACATAACAAGATCTGAGTTCAAATCTTGCCTCAGAGACTTAGATAGCCATGTGACCCATGGGCAAGTCACTTATCCTCTCTTTGCCTCATTTTCTCCTTTGTAAAAATGGGGATAATAGGATAATAAAACTGATTCCCCCAGGAAAGGGGACATGATCTCCTCAGATCTGGTCTGGATGTTGCTGCTCCAGGTAGGGAGAGAAAAAAAATGAGAAGGTGGATGGGGATATGAATGTGAAGCATGGTCTGGGGGACATAATGCAGGGTTGAGTTTTTCTTCACACAAATCAGTGCATGTCTATCACATCTTTACACCTCTTCTGGCTCTAATCTATCCTTCTTGTAGCTATCAAAATTATCTTCCTAAAGTATAGGTCTTACCATAGAATTTCTCTGATAAAATACCTTTAATGGTTCTCCATTGCTTATAGGACAAAACACAAAATATTTAGCCTGGAGTTTAGACATCCATTATCTGGCTCCCACTTACCTTTTCACCTCTCCAACATTCCCTTTTCATGTACACTATGTCCCACTGTGCATGAAGACACTGTTGAACTAGAATCATAGATTTATAGATGAAAGTGACCATTGAAACCATCTGGTCCAAACCACTCATTTTGTAGCTGAGAAAACCAAGGCTCAGAGTAATTAAGTGACTTGCAGTTATTGAATGGCAGAGCCAGGATTTGAACCCAGTTTCTTAGATTTCCAGATTCAATGGTCTTTTCATTGTACAATTCTCCATTTCCTCTGATCTGCATTTATGTAAACCATTCCACATCCATGCAATACGTATTCTCATATGATATCTACCTCTCAAAATTTTTAACTTTGTTCAAATTTCAACTCAGGTCCCACCTTCAAATTTAGCGTTCCTGAACCCATTCTATTCCACCATCTTATTAGTGCTTATTTATTAGCATTTTCTCCTTTCTTCTTCAGTTTTTCACATATTATATTTACTTATGTAAATGTTGAACCCACCAGTAGAATACAAACTTAAAGAAAATATGCACTTTGTGTTTTTATTCTTTTTTATCTTCTTCACTCAGTACAATGCCTTACACCAGAAATGGGGGGGGGGGGAACCTGTGGCCTCGAGGCTTCATGTGGCCCTCTATGTCATCAAGTCCATCCCTTTGATTGAATTCAAGCTTCACAGTTCCCTATCACTGCCTTATAAATAATAGGCCTTTGATAAATGTTTGTACAGTCAAATTGAATTCTTCTATCAATCAAAGATGACTTGGTAATTATACTAGAATCCACATTTATTGTTAAGGATGCTTTGAAGGCCCAGGAACTGGAGGATTGAGCCCCTATTGACAAAGAAGCAAGGAACAAAAAACAAAACAAAAAAACCCAGAAAACAAATGAACAAACAAAAAACCAAAACTATATTAATTACTTTTCCATTATAAGATAGAGTTGTAGCTTACACAAAGGTCCATTGCTGTCAGAACCGAGAAGTGGAAGAGGATCGAGTTGCTACCCTCTGGCACCATTCTAGAGACTTTCCCAGGCAGGTTCCCAGAGCTCCTATGTTTCAGTCAGCTTCTAGCATATCACACAATTAACCAGAGGTTTCAGATAGAGAATAAGCGTGAGGTTGATCAGTCAGGCCCATATATGGTGTCAAACAGTTTGGTAGGAGTATATATTTTGGAGAACTCAGGTGGATTACAAGGAATTGCTTTTATTATCCCTATTTTACAGATGAGTAGTGTTAGGACTTATGGGCTTCTCTTCCTTTAAGAAAATCATAGGGAAGGCAATCTATTAACCAGTGTTTCTGTTGACCTACAGTATTTCTCAGATTTATCTCCTCACTACTTATATGGCCATCTACCTATTTCAGACCCTCATAATGTCTCATGGTAGTTGATCTCTCAGTTGCAAGTTTCTCTGCATTCCAATCAATGCTCCACATAGCTACCAAAGTTAGCATCCTAAAATACAGTTTGGATCATGGAGCTCCTGAGTTAGAGAATCTTTAGGATATTCCTCTTGTTGCTAGAATAAAATATAGACTCCTCACACTGACATTCAACATTCCCCATAATGTGGCTCCAAAGGACCTTTCACAGTCCCAGTTCAAACATTTTATCTTACAGCCAAAGTGACAGATAATATTTGCAAAATTTTCCCAGTATGGAACATCAAACATTGTACCTCCCATCTCAGTGCTTTTGTGTAAGTTTTCTTTTATGCCTGGAATGTACAAGAATTCTCAGTTTCCCTGAAGGTTCAACTCAAGTGCTACCACCTACAAGGGGCCCCCCTTAGGTGCTATTATCCTTCCCCACTCTCACTTTATTAGCTAACATTTTTATAGCACTTACTCTTTGCCAGGCACTATGCTATGTGCTTTACAAGTGTTATCTCATCTGATCCTCACAATAATCCTTCAAGGTAGGTGCTTTTATTATCCCTATTTTACAGATGAGGAAACTGAGTCAAACAGACATTAAGTGACCTACCTATAGTCAAACAGCTGGTGTCTAAGGGGCAAATTCAGATCTTCCTGACTCCAGGCCTCATGTTGTCTCCACTCTACCACCTAGCTGTATTTATTTCTCTGAAGATATCTTTTTTCTTCTACATAATGTAAGCTTCTCAAGTGAAATATTTTTGTCTTTGTGCTCTCAGCACCACAAACAATAGATGTTATATAAATATTTGTTAAATTGAATTATTATAGGGTTCTGGCTTGTGGGGATTCAGACACAGGGTGCACCAAAATGTATTTGGAGAATCAGGCAACTCAATGATATTTCAGATCCAAGCTCCAGGATCCAGGTACACTGTCCTACTTGCTGTTACTCAGGACAGTCTATTTTCACACTTAGTACCTTTGCATCCGTCGGCACCTATTCCAGAAATTCACTCTCTCATTACCTCTACCCCTTGAGCTTCCTTGATTTCCTTCAAAACTCAGCCCAGATTTTCCTTTTTACAGGAGATTTTTCCCAGTACCTTGCCCCTGCCTCTTTGAGATTGCTTTCAATCAGCCCGTATATGTTTACCTAATATTTATTTATGTGAGTTTATTGAGGGCAGTGAATTTTTTTCCCCTTTACACCCTCATTGCTTAGTACAGTGTCTGACTCAAAGTAGCCAATTAATAAATACTTGCTAATTTATTATTTATTCTACTATAGAGATACCTGATCCAGATGAACTACTTCTAGATATTTGGAAAAGAGGTGCCTGGTACAAGTAACTAGCACTTGCTATTTCAGCTTTGGACCATTGCCTTGATGCACAAGACTTGAATCATTTTTAAGGATGCTAAAAATAAAACTCAAGATAGATGCAAAATTGGTATTTGCTTTGCCAAATGGTTGAGTTGACACCATTTTCCAAAGAATAATTCATATAATTCTGCTATTACACAGAGGCTTATAGGAGGAGAAAGATGTATTTTAATATTTTCCTCCTGCTATGCTACCTTAATGAGAGACTAATGTAGGATCTTAAATAATCATCTGGGCTAGTAACTCACACTAACCCAGCATTGTTCATCATAAAACACAG
The DNA here is from genome assembly GCF_011100635.1 of Trichosurus vulpecula. NCBI lineage: Eukaryota > Metazoa > Chordata > Mammalia > Diprotodontia > Phalangeridae > Trichosurus > Trichosurus vulpecula. The sequence continues at coordinate 90,665,988 of NC_050578.1, read as the reverse complement.
TTGAAAATTAAGCCACAAATTTGTGAGGAAAAATATTATTTTGGACTATAAGAACTGTGTAAAGATATGTAAAGTGTTTCATGGCAAAGCTGGGCACCTAATGTTCCTAATACTTCCTTCAACTACTTGCCTCCAATATTTAGAAACAAATAACTTCTAAACCAGCAAAGAAATCAAAGAATGATGATTCTGTGCAAGTTCATCGAAAGCAAACATCAGAAAGTTTTCTTCTCTCTAAATGGATTTGTCATGCTCCATGAAACAGCTAAAATGTTTAGCCATGACTTAAGACACAAGTACATTTAACTGTGTTCTTGAATGACTTTTCTGTATGATTTTAACTCTTTTTTCCCTTTAAATATCCATCTACACCTTTTATTGTTTTTGAAAGAAGAGAATATCTTTGTCTTTGTTTTGAGAAGGAAAACAAATAATACAAGGTAGGTGTGGAACTATAATTCTCTCTACCATTTCTTCAGTTCAGAAAACTTTTTCCATCAGGGAGACCCAGATAGTACAATTTGACTTAATTTAAACCCATTTGCTTCAACACAGGTTGTTGTCATAGGAATTGTATTTCAAGTTTGATCACTGGTATTTTGGGGATCCCTAGGGACTCTGTTTCTGGTTGTATTTTTTATCTAGATTGGCATCATCCTTCTTCAGGGTAATATTTTTCTCTTTCATGATTTCCCATGCCATATGTATGCTGTACAACATAGAGATTAATGTTGTTTCTTCGGCTCTCAACAGATTCTTTAGAAGTTCAAACATCTGACGGAATAGTTTTTAGACATTCAACGAAGGATATTTTGCATTTGGTCATACATACATGTATACATACATACATTCATATACATACACACACATACCCACACATACACACACCTATCTTTATATGTCTATCTTTCTTTCTATCTGTCTGTCTGTCTGTCTATCTATCTATCTATCTATGCCATTGCATGTGAGAATACAGTCCCCTATTGAAACTGAGGTGTCTTCACATAGAAATGCATAATTAGTTCAAATTAGATAGATTCTAGCTGGAGAAAAAGAAACATGCAATTTTGTGGACTGCTGATGCCCTAAGATACTGAAACAACTAGACTATATAGTATTGTTTTAGATACTGTCATTGTTTTTTACTGATTTTTTTCCTTCCATTGAAAAGATATATATATATATATATATATATATATATACACATACATATATATATATATATATATATACATATATATGTATATATTTACAGTAAGGCTAATTATCCCATACTCAGTCTAAAGTACACCACAACAAATTTTCCAGGGACTCAACCCCAATAAAATACAACTCTCCTGCATAAACAGGCATTTCAACACCCTGGAAATTAAATTAAATTGAGATTCAGGGGTCCTGGATTCAAATACTACCATTCTCTATTGGCTTGACTGTGTTCAAGTTATTTTGCATCTCTGTGTTTTACTTATATTATCTTTAAAATGAGGTAGGTGTTGGATTAGGTGACTGATAAATCATTAAGATGGACCTATTACTCCTTTAATTTTGAAAAGCCAAAACTGCCTTCCAAATGTAGGAATAGATTTTACCACTTCTTCATTAGTCTCCTGTCTACACCTTCCATAAGATCAAATCAGTTCAATCTATGGCTTAGATGTTCAGGTTGTAATTATGTACATACACATACATATATACACACATGCATATTATACATACATACAAAGGCACACACATATGCACATGTACATATTATTATTTTGCCCATGTTTTTTATGTAGTGTTGGCATGATTCTGTCTAGATGTGGCTCACAGGGAGGCTGGAAGAAATATCTGTTGGATCTCATACCTCTATCCAAGAAGGGAGAAAGAGAAGGAGAGAAAGAGAGTGTGCATGCCAGGCTAAAATCTTTTCTATCTAATACCTTAAATAATTAGTGTAGAGGAAATAAATTTTAGGTTTAAGCTGTACTCTTGATTACTATTCCTTAATGGGGAAGGAGTGTATCAAGCTATATAGCTAAGGCTGGACTCTCTTTCCACTAGATGACAGTTTTACACTGAATGCAAATCATTTAACTAAGTTAATAGGAAAACAGAAATCAGAGAAAGTGTACATAGGACAGTATATACCAGACAAAGCTGAATGAATGAGCTCTTCTATTGGGAAGAAAATAATTCAATCCAAACAAGAGCATTAACCACAGATATCATCCAAGAAGTTCCCTGAAATCACTAAAGTAGCAGGCGAAAGAGAGGGAAATGATATGAGTTGCCAACTCCTCTGCATGTTGGCTTATTCTCAATGTTCTCTCCATTCAGGTACCTAAAGAGTATCTGAAATGGTGTGACCTTTCTCAAAGCTGGAAACCAGGTCAGTATCACTCTTCTCTTAAGCTCTCACAAGTTCTGCTCCTCATGCAAGCAATTGATTAAGAAATCAGTCTTCTCTGATGACACATCATTCAGTCATATTTCACTCTTTATGACACCATGGACCATAGAAAGCCCTCTTTCTTTCACTATCTCCCTTAGTCTGTCCAAGCAAATGTCCATTGCTTCCATGATACTATTTATCCATTTCATCAACTGCTGTCCACTTCTCCTTTTACCTTCAATCTTCCAAGCATCAAAGTCTTTTCCAGTCCTGATTGGTGAAAAGGCCATAAAACACATCACCTGTCTTCTCATTATCTGGCCATAGTATTTAAGCTTCATTATTTGTCTGACCAATGAATAGTCAGAGTTGATTTCTTTAACTATTAACTGATTTGATCTTCTTGCTATCCAAGGAACTCTCAAAAGTCTTCTCCAGCAGCACAACTCAAAAGTGTTAATTCTGCAGTGTTCATCTTTCCTTATAATCCAACTCTCCCAGCTATACATCACTATGGGAAAAACTGTAGTTTGAATATACAGACCTTTGTCATCAAAGTGATACCTCTGCATTTTAGTATGCTCTGATGAAGAGAGTTTTATAAAAGTGTCCCTTTGAACCAATGTTTACACTTGATTATGCATATTTGTTATAATAAATTTGTTTTCATTGGAGACAAAATGGTGGAGTACAGAGAGTGAACTCTCTATACATTCCCCTCCAAAGAACTATAAAATATCACCTCAAATCAAATTTTGGAGCAGCACAGCCAGCAGCAGGGCCATCCAGGAGAGTAAGAGTTTTTTTTCCCACATTAGACAATTAAGAAGATTGTCAGGAGAGGTGTGTGACATCAGAGTGAGGGCTAGCCCAGAGCACATTCAGCAGCAACAGCACTAGTTGCAGGCTTTGGAGGTGACTGCAGTGGTGGAAGCACCAACTTTGGGAGCTTTGAGCTCAGAGATGGTAAGGGGGTCAGGCAACTAGTAGGAGAAAGATGGAACTTTTCGCAGGCACTGAGAGCAACTGTTGATTAGTCACTCTATTTCCATAAGCAGTTCTAGGTATCAGTTCTAGTGCAGAGAAGAGTTCTTGTGGCCATGCACAAAGGAACAGATTCCTGGTCACAGATAACACTTGCGGCTGCAGGAAAGCAGAGAACCTGGCCACAGCTCCAGGGCCAAGATGAATTCTAATGCTTGTGGCTACAGGGAAGCACAGTCTTTCCTGGGTAAAGGCCAGAGTACAGAGCAGGAGAGTAGTGACCATTTCTCTCTGATCATGCCACTTTAGAAGCACCAAAATATTGCAGACCACTAGAATAAGTGCTGAAAACATTAGCATGAAAAAGCCTGAAGCTTGGGAGGGTGACTCCCTACCCTAAGGTGAGCAGAATCCAACTTTTACAAAGCATTCAAAGTCAAGTTGGCAAAAATGAGCAAACAACAAAAAGGAAGTTGACCTTAAAAAGTGCTACTGCAATGTCAGGGAAAACCAAGACATAAACCCCAGAAGATGACAATAATGTGAAAAGAGCAACCAAAAAAGCCTCAAAAAACAATGCTAGATGAACCTAGCCCAACAAGATTTGCAAAAGAGTTAAAGAAATAATAGTGTTAAAAGAAAAATTGAGAAAAGAAATGAGAGGCAAGAAAATTATGAAAAGAGAATTAACAGCTTGGTAAAACAGGCATAAAAAGAATTGAAGAAAATAACATTTGTTGTGTCCTGATTGGTGAAAAGGCCATAAAACACAGTAAGAAGTGAAAACTATAAATTTAAAACTCTGTGAAAAGTGGAAGCATGGACACAGTAACCTATTAAATATCATGATATAGATAGAGTCATAATTTACATACTGTGACTTATGAAAATCATGATACGAACACAGTGACATGTTTATGACTTGCACATAATCAATACACAAACTTGAATTGGGGCATTTAATCATTGACATTGGCTTAATGCCCAATCTTGGAAATGAGTTCATTACTAAACAAAAATCCAAAATATCCACCAATCAGTAGCAATGTGCTTTATCGCTTCACCTCCCTTTGTGTGATTTCTACAATCACCACTGGCTTTCATGAGGTATTTGCAGGGATCAACTTGTAGTCTGCCTACTGCACCAGACTGATGATCTAACAAACTAGTGGCATGGATCCATCATACTGCCCCAATATACGTACCCAATTGATTAAATGACTACCTATAATCAATCTGGAGATCCCCATCCTTTTCCTTTGGTATCAAACTGTTTGGGAGGGAGGTACAGGATTCCTTAGTTTGGGGAATTCTGGATCGTACAATTGGCATAGTTGGCAGGATACCAAAAGAATACCAATGGTGACCTGGGACTCAGTAACTAAGGGACAAGGTTGATGGGTGACATGGGATATCCCTTTCCCATGTCATTGTGGGGAATCACTACCAAGGAAGAGAAAACCATCTGGCTGAAGGGAGTAAGACATGTATACAAGAAGGTGATGGAGGTGGGGGCGGGACTCCTGAGGAAACTGCAATATGGGGGGAGATTCAGAGAATAGTATAGATAAGAGTCTCTTTCTCTTTCTCTCCCCCTCTCCCTCCTTCCCTGACTGTACCAGCCTCAAAGGGGAAGGTGGATGGGAGAGAGAGAGAAAAATATCTTTAGTAAAGTATTTATTTGGGTTATTGTTGGTAAAGGCGAGTAATGCAGGGTAAGGAAAGTGTCAGATAAGAACAGGAAAGAAATAAGACATGTGAGCAGAACCACCACTGACCATACTAGAGTGCCATACTGGAATGAGAGCAGGCCCAGCCCTCCAGCTGCTGTGGTTAAACCCCAGGCCTCTTGGTCCGGGATGAGAGTCTGTCAGAGCTAGGTGAGACAGAAGCACAGAGCCTGCAGCAGCAGAAGCAGCTGCTCCTGGAGCTATTAACCCATAGTCTAAAGGTTTGAAACTCACCTTCATGAACTTCTGCAAGCCAGGGTCAACCAGTAACCTCTAAGAGCTGTCATCCCTCCCTTGAATAACCCAGAGATTACTTCCCTAAGAGAAACCCTGGAATAGAGGAACCAGAAGTAGGGGTTCAGTAGTCTTATAATTCAGGAAGCTGGGGAGAACCTCTCTTGTGGTGAAAGAAGTAGACCAGTGCAGGAAGGGAGGCATCTCAACAGGCCCCATCTTAGTAGACTAGTTGGAGTTCCTGAGACCCAGAGGGGTGGAGCCGGCCAGCACCAATGCCAAAACCCCATATTTGTCCTTGCACAACCAGGGGAATTGGCAGACACTAGCGCAGACCTACAGATGAGACCACCTGTGCTAATAGCACAGCCCTAGGGGAAGAAGAGACTTCCAGCAGCCAGACCACCCTTCCCTCACACCTCACACTGTAACCTCAGGGAAACTCAGAAAAAACTTTACTGTTCTTCAGTCCTTGGCACCCACCTGACAGCTTCAGCTCAGCACCATGTAAGCTGAAGCAGTATATAGCTTCTAGTTGACAAAACCAGAGGACACAGCACACAAAGCCAGTAACCAGGACCCTAACTCCCAACACCAGATTGGGAAAGAGCCCCCTGGGCCCGACAAGCAGAGATCTACTTAAAATGGAAAAAGACAACCATCAGAGAGAAGCAAGCTAGAAGATTTAAAAAGACCATTAATTGTATTACGGGACAGAGAAGATAAAAATGCAAATTCAGAAGAGGACAACATTGATACTATACTCACATCTGAAAACTCAAAAAAGAATATGATCTGGTCTCAAGTCCAAAAAGCATTCCTGGAAGAGCTCAAAGAGGATATTAAAAGCCACATTAGAGAGGTAAAATAAAAATTACACAATCTAACAGGAGAAAATGTCTCCTTGAAAAGTAAAATTGGCCAAATGGAAAGAAAAATGAAGAAACAATCTGAAGAAAATAATTCATTAAAAATTAGAGTTGGGAAAGTAGAAGCTAATGACCCTATGAGGCATCAAGAATCAGTTAAGCAAAAGCAAAAGAATGAAAAAATAGGCGGACATGTAAAATGTATCATTGCAAAAAAAACCAAATAGATCCAGGAGAGATAATGTAAGAATTATTGGTCTTCCAGAAAGCCAGGATGAAAAAAAAGAGCCTGCACAGTGTCTTCCAAGAAATCAAAAAGAAAACTGCCCAAAGATCCTGGCACCAGAAGGCAAAATTGTCATTGAAAGAATCCACCGAACGCCTCCTGAAAGAGATGGCAAATTGAAAACTCCAAGGATTATTGTAGCCAAATTTTGGAATTATCAGGTCAATGAGAAAATACCACAAGCAGCCAGAAGGAAGTAATTCAAATATTGTGGAACTACAGTCAAGATCACACAGGGCCTTGTAGCTTCTACATTAAAATCTCAGAGGGATTGGAATATGATATTCCTGAAAGGCAAAAGAGCTTGGACTACAACCGAGGATCAACCATCCAGCAAAATTGAGCATAATCTTTCAGGTGAGGAGATAGACATTGAATGAAACAAGGGAATTCCAGACCTTCCTGACGAAAAGGCCAGAGCTCAATGGAAAATTTGATATTCAAATAGAAGACTCAACAGAGGCCTAAAAAGCTAAACAGGGAGAAAATATAAAAAAGGAAAAAAAAAAGAAATAAGACATGTGCAGTTTTAAATGGCTTTAATCAAAGTCCAGTAGAGGATACATATATAGAAGGAAAACTGAGAAAGTTTAATTGAGTATGTAGGAATGAGAGGAGCATGGGCAGAAAGAAAGTCATAATCTATTTTCATGGACAGTGTGAACAGAGCATTTGATAGTAAAAGGTTTGGAAACTTTTGACAGAAAAAGTTGATCTGTTTGTGTTTCTTATCACTTTTGAATTGTGGTCAGGTTCTTCCCATCCTCCCATATCACGACTCCTGAAATGTTTGGTTTATTGTTTTACAGCTAGAGAACAAGGTCATTTCACTGATTAGAGAGACGTAGATTTGGGGACAATGTCAGTGAAACTTTCAAGGCTTACACTTTGGAATTGGACTGGCACTTAACCCTTTCTTGGCTTATGAAAAAGAAAAATAAAAGTTTTGTGTACTAGATCACAACCAGATGGTAATTGCATTCAATCTGGTCATATTTTAAGTGAAATATGTTTCCTTTAATTTGATGCTTAAGATAAAGTCAGAATTTGTTATATGATTTGGCATTAATGCAAATAGGGGAAATGCATAGATCTGAAATGTATTAACTGGAGGACCTTAAGCAAATTATCTCATTTTACTCCACATGAGTGGAAAGTGCATAACATGATACCTGGAAGAGAGTAGATACTAAAAATGTTAGCTGTAATTATTAGTTCCTTAATTAAATGTGATCAGTACACAATGTCAGGGGTAATGAGGTGCCTGACTTTCTGTGTAAGATAATTTGGAAATACATTCAACAGGATTGAAGTCAACTGATAAGTAATGGGTTTAAGTTTCAATAAAAATTATTGTACAAATTTGTAAACTTTTGTATCTGTTATATCAAGCAACTTTTTGTAACTTGGATGTGATGAGTATAAACTTAAAGAAATTAAAACAAAGTGAAAAAATTGTTTAAAACCAGCCATGCTATTTTTTAGCCCTGCTAACCCTCATTTATAGTGTTTTGTAAGTGCCATTTAGGATACTGGATATTTCTGCCTTTGCCTGCAGATAAAAATTTAAAGCTAAAACAATTTGACTATCACTTATGAAAGTTTTAGGACTGTTAACTAATTTATTTGGGGTTATTGTCATAATGTTAAAGCCTAAAATTGGGAATCAAAAATGAAGGAATGAGGCAAAAGCCTTATCTGTTTTGGTTCTGCCTGTCCAATCTACTCCACCTGGTGGATGGGGAGGAGTGTCAGAGCATATCCCATAGAAACCCTAAGGGTAGATGGGGTGGATACCCTGACTCCTTTCTCTTAGGAAGATGGTCAAGGTAGCCTCTGATGTCAGGCTATAGGGGGTGACTGGAGGCCCCATGTACCAGTTACCATATGTAGTTCACAATGCACAATGTTATATGGGAATCCCAAAAGACTTCCTGGCAAGTAGCTAGGCATAGAACGATAAGAGGGAAAATTCAGTCAGGGCAAAACAAATTAAATTAAAACTGAAAATAAGGGATTTGCCATCCAGAGAGTATGTGGTTTGCATCAGTCCAGATGAAAAATATAGGTGGGGTGGGCAGGCAGGGGCATCAGGATGAGATCCTTCTTTGGGACTTTGGGACTTCTTTGGGCTCCCTGTCAATTTCCCTTATTTTTTAAACTTTCTGGGTTCCTGGGAACATTTGTGTGGGCAAGGTCATCAACCCTGGGAAAACAGCTTGTTTAGGTTATGGAATTCCTAAACAATGAATTTGGCTTGCTGAAGATTTGAAAGTTTATATATAATACAAAAATAATTTCTAATGATCAGTCTTTTCATCAGGACAAATTTAAACTTGAGATGAAGAGAAAAACATGTGGAAGATGTTAAGTGAAATCACTTATGTATTATGAGTCCTGGTAACTATTTTTGCTTCTCACAGCTCCATGAGAGTAAAAACAACTGTATCGAGCCCTAAGCTATGATTAGTGAAACTTGCCACTAGAGGTAAAAGCTCTTGGGACTGTAACTGATCTATTTTGATGTTTGAATTCCAGTGTAGTTATCTGATGGATCATTTAAGTCATAATGTGAGAGAAATGGCACAAGCTATTCAGAAGGAATGGGATCCTGAATTGTCACAGGTGGAGGTTTGCTCCTGGGGAAGAACCTACAGGACAACTTTGGCATTAGTGTAAGGTGAGATGCTCCTGACTGAGTTTCCCCATTGTGTTCCTTTGAACAGGATGTTTCCCACTTGACTATTCCTGAGTCTGTCTAAGAGGTGGAATTATCACTTCATGATTAGTTGCCAAACTGTGACTCTTATCCGAAATAAAACAGAGCTAAGAATTCTTTATTTTGCCACACATGTGCCCTTAGGCTTAAGCCTGAAGAAGCAGTTTGATCCTGGTATAATCATGATCTTGTTTTTTTTCCCCCCTTTTATAGCAAATTTCTATAATTAGAAGTGGTCTCTAGAAGATGCACAATGCAAGTATGTGAGATCTTATTGTTTTCAATATGAGTGTGTAGGTGCAGAGCCAAGATGGAGGCTGGAAAGCAGGGACTTGCTTAAGTTTTCCCCTAACTCCCCACAGACACCTGTAAAAATTGCTCTGAACAAATTCTAGAGTTGCGGAAACCATGAAATAGCACAGGGAAACAGGTCTTTAGCCCAGGAGAGCCTGGATGGTATCTGGGAAGGGTCTATTGCATGGTTCTTGGAGTGGAGTGAAGCCCAGGACAGACCAGACTTGGAATCAGCTGGCTGAAACAGGACTTAGGGCCATGAATCATTGAGCTGTGGCAGTTACCAGAATTCTCAACCCACATACCTGGGGGTGCTGGAAGCAGGGCACTGGTGGCAGTGGCAGCAGCAGCAGCCTCTCCTGAGGCTGCGTCCAGAGCTCCAGTGTCATCTGCATCCCAAGTCCCTAGCTCATATGGTGGGAGGAATCTAGCAGCAGATCAGAAAGGGAGTGCAAGGAGTGTTTTGCTGCCACAGAGGCAGGTTCTCTTGCTGTGCCCTGCTTGGATCTGGATTGTGGTACTGGTTGGCAGTTCTTGGGGGTGGAGGAGTGCTGCTGTGACAGAGCCTGCGATGATGGTGGAATAGAAGTAGCTCTGAAAATAGCAGCATTTGGACCCTAAAGCTTGGGAAAAATTACTCTCTGCTCCACAAGCAGTCATACCCCAACAAAAAACTTGAGGATCAAGTAGTGGGCTGGGAACGTGAACAGGCAGCGAAAAAAACCTCAGACTCAGACTCATAGTCAGACTCAAACTCAAACTCTAGAAGATCAAAACATACAGCCATAAGAAGTCAACAAAGTCAAAGAGCCTACATCAAATGCCTCCAAGAAAGATATGAATTGGTCTCAGACCATGGAAGAGCTCAAAAAGGATTTGGAAAAGCAAGTTAGAGAAGTAGAGGAAAAATTGGGAAAAGAAATGAGAGAGATGCAAGAAAAACATGAAAAACAAGTCAACAACTTGCTAAAGGAGACCAAAAAAAATACTGAAAAAAAAAAACACCTTAATGAATAGACTAACCCAAATGTCAAAAGAGCTCCAAAAAGCCAATGAGAAGAATGTCTTGAAAAGCAGAATTAGCCAAATGGAAAAGGAGGTCCAAAAGACCACTGAAGAAAATACCACCTTAAAAATTAGATTGGAGCAAGTAGAAGCTAGTGACTTTATGAGAAATCAAGATATTATAAAACACAACCAAAGGAATGACAAATGGAAGACAATGTAAAATATCTCATTGGAGGAAAAAAAAAAACAGTGACCTGGAGAATAGATTCAGGAGAGATAACTTAGAAATTATCGATACCTGAAAGCCATGATCAAAAAAGAGTCTAGATACCATTTTCCAAGAAATTATCAAGGAAAAGTGCCCTGATATTCTAGAGCCAGAGGGTAAAATAGAAATTGAAAGAATCCACTGATCGCCTCCTCCAAAAGATCCCCAGAAGAAAACTCCTAGGAATATTGTTACCAAATTCCAGAGTTTCCAGGTCAAGGAGAAAATACTGGAAGCAGCCAGAAAGAAACAATTTGAATATTGTGGAAATACAATCAGGATAACACAAGATCTAGCAGCTTCTACATTAAGGGATCAAATCACTTGGAATATGATATTCCAAAGGTCAATGGAGCTAGGATTAAAACAAAGAATCACCTACCCAGAAAAACTGAGTATAATGCTCCAAGGCAAAATCTGGATTTTCAATAAAATAGAAGACTTTCAAGCTTTCTCAATGAAAAGACCAGACCTGAATAGAAAATTTGACTATTAGATATAAGAATCAAGAGAAGCATGAAAAGGTAAACAAGAAAGAGAATTCATAAGGGAATTACTAAAGTCAATATGAATGTGTAGTTATTCCATTTCTCAAACAACTGGGAAATTAGCACTCAGGCTTGTCACTTGCCTACCTGCACAGTCATTCATAAGTTAAATCACTGAAATAGCTCATCCTTTTGGAATAATATGGGAATAATTAGGCAAAGGTAAAATGCTTATTAAACAAATATATGAATCTACTAATTATGTTAAAGTCAAGAACCTCTTCTGTTTTAAGGAATAGAATTTTAGTGCCAACAGTCATCTTAGTGAAGAGTAAGGTTTGTCTAATATCTATTCCACTTGAATATGGTTAACAGCTACACATATCCTACTCAGTTGATATACAATGTTTTGGAATTAATTGCTTAAGTATCCTTGCAAGTCTTTTATTATGATTGGAATGAAGTCTGCCTATTATAAGTAAATTCATTTGTATAACCACTGAATGTAGGGGTGGAAAGCCTCAAACTGCAAGAGTGTGGTTATTTAAGTTTTCATATACAGGATTAGATCTCTAATAGCATGTGATCTTCCTAAAAGAATTGGAATCAAAGTGGAAAAATTTGAGAAAGTAACAAGAACAAACAATCCTGTATGGCAAATGTAAATGAGTTGAATGGGGCATGTAAAAATGTAAATTTTCTGAAGATTCAAGCCAAATCTGGGTTCCTACTTTGATGCTCCCACTTCATAGCTCTATTTTTATGATCAGAACTCTATGTTTGAGCTGGTTTTCACAATTTGAACTAGTTTTTGGAGAAGGAAAATTTGAGAAGCTGTGCTAATTTATATTGAGGTCTGTTTTGTAAAATCTTTTAGCAGAAACATCTAAGGAATCTCTACAAATTACTTGGAACTGTGGAGGGGGGATTCTACTGAAGAGTTGCTCACAAGGACAAGACATTTCCCAGATGGACCCAAGAAACAGACTGTCCCAAGAAAATATGTTTCCAGAAACCAGAAAACTACATGGGATTAGTAAGATGAAACTTACTAATTAAATAGATATTTGAGGTGGGTTGATGGTCATCATCATACAAGTCTGCCAAGGACAAAAGGAGGAAATATAGAAAACCAAATTGTTCTGTTCCCATTTTGTAATTTATTCTATTCTCTATCAAACCCAATATGTAATAAAGTGCCCAAGATATGTTTATTTGTCTCTAAACCTAGTTCAGAAACTCAACTAGCCTGTACTGAAATAAGTTTGGAAATTGAGCTCACCAAATGCCATTGATTCTTCCTTCACCTCCCCAGGGGTAGGATGGAAGAAAATTATAATAATTGTAATTTTCATATTGGTCATGTTATTTTCTTATATGTGCTTGTATTGCTTTTGCAGTTCATGCCTACAAATGTGACCCTCTTTCTGGCTGTATCCCCAAAGGCCCAAACACCCTAGTAGAAAACAGCCCCAGGGACTCTGTGGAACATATTTGGAAAGAATATATGGATGGCTTACAGAGATGGGTTTTGGGGTCCTGATTGTGAAAAGCCCATAAAACACAGTAAAAACTGAAAGCTATAAATTTGAAGCTCTGTGAAAGGTAGAAGCCAGGACATAGTGACCTGTTAAAAATCATAATTTAGATAATGAGTCATAACTTAGATACCGTGACCAACAATAGGCATAATATGGACAGAGTAACATGTTTGTGACACACACATAATCAATACACAAACCTCCCTTTCTTTGATTTCTATAATTACCACCAGACTTTCCTGGAGTACTTGCGGGGATCTAACTTGTAGTCTGGCCACTTACCCAAACTGACAATCTCCCAAACTCTTGGCAGGGATCAATTATATTGCCCAATGTAAGTACCCAATTGATTAAACTACTACCTATAATCAGTCTGGAACTCCTTGACCTCTTCCTTTAATATCAAAATTGCCTCACTGTTTTGGAGGAAGGTAGAAAGGTACAGAATTCCTAGACTGGGGAATTCCAGACCTTAAAAAAACTTGGTCTAATGGTGAAGGGGCACAAAATGTCACTTAAGAAAATAACTTTTTAAAAAGCAAAATTAGCCAAATGGCAAAGAAGATGCAAAAATTAACTAATAGCTGTGACTGTGAATGGGATGAGCTCAGCCATAAAACAGAAGTGTGATAACAGAATGGATTAGAAACCAGAATCTGACAATATTGCGTTTACAAGAGACACAACTTGAAATGCAAAGACACACACAGAAGGGAGGAAGATAATTTAGGACTTGTAATTTAAAAAGAAAAGAATTTTTTTAAAAAAATAAATAAGTAATTTAATTTTTTAAGGAAAAAATAAAAATACATTTCTTTTCTCTTTTTCTCAATTTAAATTGATATGTAAGGGAAAAAATAGATATTTCAAGAGAGATGAGAAGTGCTGTCATTGTGGAGTCTTCATGATCATCGTATTATTATTTTTGTTTGATGATTACTTTAAAAAAAGAGAGATTTCTCACCAAGTCAATCAATCAATGAACATTTATTAATCACTCATTGTGTACCAGACACCATGCTAAGCACTCAGCAGTGGGAGTAAACTGTAAGGATATGTAATGTAAAAAGAGAACTTAAGAGATAGAGAGGGGAGTGGAGCTAAGATGGCTCTGTGAAAGGAAAGAATTACTGGGGCTCTGTCACAAATTTTGTCAGATACGTCTAAAGAAGTGAATCTGAGAAGATGTGAGAAAATTAGAAGCCACTAGTAGGATGAGAGGGGCAGGAGTGCTGGGAACACAGATTAGGACCAGACCCAACCAACCAGGAACAGCAGAGGAATCCAGCCAGCACGGCAGTCTGGGTGGTCACCGGGTCAGTGAAATGCTGGAGCAGGAACAAGCCCAGAGTGGGAGTACCAGCTATGGCTGGGATTGAGCCCCAGGCCTCTCAGCCCAGAATGTGAGTCTGTAAGGGCACAGAGCCTGTAGCTGTGTGAGCAGCTAGCCCAGAGGCCTCCAATCCACAGTATAAAGGTTTGAAACTCGCCTTCTTGAACTTCTGGGAGCCATGATGTCCAGGTAAAATGTCTCTCATCCCTTCCTTAAATAAACCCAGAGAACACTACCTCAGGAGAAACAGAGGAACCAGAAGTGGGACTTCATTAGCCAGACAAGTTGGGGAGAGCACCCTTTCTATGTTGGCAGAAGGAGACTAGTGCAGGAAGAGAGGTGTCCTAGCAGCCCTCACCTCAGCAGAATAAGGAGAGTAACTGAGCCCCAGGGGGTGGAGCTAATTAATTTCAATGCCAGGACACCAGACTTGGCTTTGCATAGCCAGGGGAAGTGGCAGACATCAACACAGACAACAGCTGAGACCACCCCTGCTGTAGAACAGTCCTGGGCAAGAGAAGACTTTCAGCAGCCAGACCACTCCTCCCTCCCCACCTCACGAAACCAGAGGCCATAGAATGTAAAGCCAGTGAGCAGGTCCACAGATTCCAAGACAACAAACTTGGGACAGAGCCCCCTGAGCCTCAGAAGTAATGATCCACTTCAGAAGCCAGGAGGGAAAAAATCAGTATGAAAAAAAAAACATGCTAAAAAGCCAAAGACAATTGGTTGTATTATGGGGACAGGGAAGATCAAATTACCAGTTCAGAAAAGGACAGTATGGACATTATACCCACATCTGAAACCTCAAAAGGGAAAGTGAACTGGTCTCCAGACCAAAAACCATTCCTGGAAGAACTCAAGGAGGACTTTAAAAACCAAATTAGGGAAGTAAAAGAAAAAAATGGAAAAAAAATTCACTGAGGAAAACAAATCTTTAATAAGTAAAATTGGTGAACTGGTTAAGGAGAATCAGAATATGCATGGAGAAAATGTCTCATTGAAAAGTAAAATCAACCAAACAGAAAAGGACATAGAGAAGATAAAGCAAGAAAACAAAACATTTAAAATTAGAATTAGGCAAGTAGAAGCTAATGACTCTGTGAGGCAGCAATCCTAATCTCAGACAAAGCAAAAGTATAGATAGATCTAATTAAAAGAGATAAGGAAGGATGTAATATACTGCTAAAATGCACCATAAAGAATGAAGCAATATTATTATTTAACATACATACACCAAGTGGTATAACATGTAAATTTTTAGAGGAGAGGTTAATGGAGTTACAGGAAGAAATGGACAGCAAAACTATAATAACCTCCCCCTCTCTGAACTTGATAAATCTAACCTCAAAATAAAAAAGAAAGAAGTTAAGGAGATGAATAGAATTACAGAAAAGGCAGATATGATAGACCTCCAGAGAAAAATGAGTGGGGATAAAAAGGAACATACATTTTCTCAGAGGTACATGGCATATATTCAAAAATTGACCATGTGCTAGGATGTAAAAACCTCACAATTCAGCGCAGAAAGGCAGACATAGTCAAAGCTTCCTTTTCAGATCATGATGCAATAAAAATTATTTCTTAATAAAGAACCATGGAAAAATAAGCTAAAAAATTAATTGGAAACTAAATAATCTAATTCTAAAGAATAAGTGGGCCAAAGAACAAAACATAGAAACAATTAATAACTTCATTCAAGAGAATGACAATAATGAGACAAAATACCAAAACTTATGGGATGCAGCAAAAGCAGTCCTTGGGGAAGTTTTATATGTCTAAATGTTGACATGAATAAAAAAGAGATAAAGGAGATCAATGAATTGGGCATTCCACTGAAAAAACTAGAAAAAGAACAAATTGAAAACCCCTGATTAAATAGCAAATTAGAAATATGGAAAATCAAAGGACAGATTAATAAAATTGAAATCAAGAAAACTATTAAATTAATAAATAAAACAAAGAATTGGTTTTCTGATAAAGTTAATAAAATTAATAAACCTTTGGTCAATTTGATTAAAAAAAGAGAAAGAAGAAAATCAAATTACTTGTATAAAATGAAAAAGGTGAATTCATCTCCAATGAAGAGGAAATTAAAACAATAATTAGGAATTATTTTGCCCAATTGTATGTCCATAAATTTGACAACCTTAGGGATATGGATGAATATTTACAAAAAAATGTAAATTGCCCAGGTTAACAGAAGAGAAAATAAAATACCTAAATAACCCCACCTCAGAAAAAGAAATTGAGCAAGCCATCAATGAACTTCCTAGGAAAACATCGCCTGGGACAGATGGTTTTACATGTTAATTCTATCAAAAGAAAGAACAATTAATTCCCATACTTTATAGAGTATTTGGGAAAATAGGTGAAGAAGGAGTCCTACAAAATTCTTTTTATGACACAAATATGGTTCCAAGAGTCAAAACAGAAAAATAAAATTATAGACCAATTTCCCTAATGACTATTGATGCAAAAATTTTAAATAAAATATTACTAAAAAGATTGCAGCAACTTATCACCAGAATAATACACTACGACCAGGAAGGATTTATTCAAGGAGTGCAAGGATGGTTCAATATTAGGAAAACTATCAGCATAATTGATATATCAACAACAAAACTAGCAGAAAACCTATGATCATATCAATAGATACAGAAAAAGCCTTCAACAAATTACAACAGCCATTCCTATTAAAAAGACTAGAAAGCATAGGAATAAATGGAGCCTTCTTTAAAATTATAAATAGCATCTACCTAAAACCATCAACATTTTAAAAATGTGATTTTGTATGAAAAGTGTTTTATAATTATGTTCATATAGATTGTAGGTTTGTCTTGACAGGTAGACTTCAAAATATTCTGTATTGTCTCCAGTAACTTTAAATGGAATTTCTCTTTCTATCTTTTGCTGTTGGGCTTTGTTAGTAATAGATATATAGGTATGTATTGATAGATAAAAAGATTTAAATGCTCATGATTTATGTGGGTTTATTTTATTTCTTGCAACTTTGCTAAAGTTATTTATTAATGCAAGTAGTTTTTTTTTTCTTATTTTCTGGGATGCTCTTAATATAATATCATATCATTGGCAAAGAGTAATAGTTTTGTTTCCTCTTTGCCTATTCAATTTTTTTAAATTTATTTTTCTTCTCTTATTGCTAGAGCTAACATTTCTAGGACAATACTGAATAACAGCGGTGACAATAGACACACTTGTTCCACCTGCCCCCACCCTATCTTATTGGAACTGCTTCCAGCTTATCTCCATTACATGTAATGCCCGTTGGTGATTTTTGATATATGTTACTTATCATTTTAAGGAAAACTTCATTTATTCTTATGCTCTCTAGTGTTTTTAACAGGAATGGGTATTGTATTTTGTCAAAAAACTTTTTCTGCATCTATTGAGATAATCAAATGATTTTTGTTAGTGTTGTTGATATGGTCAATTATGTAGATAGTTTTTCTAATGTTGAACCAGCCCTGCATTCTTGGTATAATTTCTACCTAGTCATAGTGTATTAACTTTGTGTTAAGTTGCCATAGTCCTCTGCTAATATTTTATTTTAAAAGTTTGAATCTATATTAATTAGAGTGATTGGCCTACAATTTTCTTTCTCTGATTTAGTTCTTTCTGGTTTACCTATCAGCACCATATTTGTAAGATGAAAATAATTTTGAAGGACGCCTTCACCTATTTTCCCACATAGTTAATATAGGATTGCAATTAATTGTTCATTAAATGCTTCATAGAATTCACATGTAAAGCCATCTGATCCCGGAAATTTTTTCTTAGGCATTTCATTGATGGCTTGTTCAATTTCTTTTCCTGAAATAGGAGTGATTTTATCTTTTATTTCCTCTTCTGTTAATCTGGGCAAAGTATACATACATATATATATATATATATACATATATATATATATGTATATATATATATATATATATATATTCATCCATTTCACTAAGATTGTCAAACTTATTCGCATATCATTAGGCAAAATAACATATATATACATATATATGTATATATATACACATATACATATATACATATATATGTATATATACACATATACACACACGCGCACGCACGCACACACACATATGTGTGTGTGTGTGTGTGTGTGTGTGTGTGTGTGTATATATACACATACATTAATTTCCTGTCTATTGGTAGTGAATTCACCATTTTCATTTTTGATAGTGGCAATTTGTTTTTCTTATTTTTTAAATAAAATTAACCAAATGTTTATGTATTCTATTGGGTTTTCCATAAGATCAGCTCTAAGTTTTATATACTAGTTAAACAGTTTTATTAATTCAACTTGTTAATCTCTCCTTTGGTTTTAAATATTTCTTAATTTGGTATTTAATTAGGAATTTTCGATTTGTTATTTTTCTAGTTTATTTAGTTGGATGCTAAAGTCATTGATCTCTTTCTTTATTTTATTCATGTAAGCATTCAGAGATCTAAAACTTCCCCTAAGAATTTCTTTTGCTGCATCCCATAAGTTTTGGTATGTTGTCTCACTATTGTCATTCTCTTGAATGAAATTAATTGAATGTTTCTATGATTTATTCTTTGACCCATTCATTCTTCAGGATTAGATTATTTAGTTTGCAATGAATTATTCCTCTGTGTTTCCATGGTTTTTTATAAGAAATAATTTTATTGCATCATGATCTGAAAAGGATGCATTTAATATTATGGCCTTTCTGCGTCTGATTGTGAGATTTTTATGCCCTAGCACAGGGTCAAATTTTGTGTAGGTGCCATGTTCCAATGAGAAAAAGTTATATCCCTTTCCAATCCTAATTCAGTCTTCTCCAGAGGTAAACCATATCTATCTTTTCTAAGATTCTATTTACCTCCTTAATTTCTTTCATGTTTATTTTGTGGCAACATACACTTAGTTCTGAGAGCAGGGTGCTGAGGTCTCCCAGTAGTCTATTTTGGCTGTTTGTTTCTTCCTGTGCCTCACTTAACTTCTTCTCTAAGAATTTGGATGCTATACCACTTAGTGCATATATGTTTAGTATTGATTTTACTTTATTGTTTATGGTACCTTTTAGCAGGATGTAATTTCTTTCCTTATCCCTTTTAATTAGATTTATTTTTGGTTCAGCTTTGTCTGATATCAATATTGCTACCCCTGTTTTTTTTTTTTACTTCAGCTGAAGTACAATATATTCTGCTCCAGCCTTTTACCTTTGCTCTGTGTGTACCTCTCTGCTTCAAATGTTCATCTTGTAAACAATATATTATAAAATTATAGTTTTTAATCTACTCTGTTATCCATTTCCTTTTTATGGTAGAGTTCATACCATTCATATTCACAGTTATGATTACTAACTGCATCATTGTTTCCATCCTATATCCCTCCACCCATTTCCTTTTCTCTTTCCTTTGTCCCTTTTTCCTCTTCCCTGTGTTTTGCTTCTGACCACCATCTCCCTCAATTTGCCCTCCCTTTTATCAGCACTCCTTCTTTTCCTTCCTCTTTCCCTTACTACTTCTTGCCTCTTTTTCCCTCTCTTCTATCCACTCCTTTTTTATCTTCCCCCTTTCCCCTCCTAATTTCTATAGAGTAAGATAGATTTCCATACCCAAGTAAGAGTGTATGATATTCCCTCTGGAACTTGTTTTAAAATATTCCTTTGCATTTACATTTTAGGATCTTTTTCAGGAGGTGATGGACGGATTCTTTTAAGGACTATTTTACCCTCTGGTTCTAGGAACTCAGTGCAGTTTTCTTTGATGATTTCTTGAAAGATGATGCCCAGCCTCTTTTTTTTATCATGGCTTTCAGGTAGTTCAATAATTCTTAAAATATTTCTTGCAGATCAATTTTCCAGGTCAGTTCTTTTTCTAATGAGGTAATTTATATTTTCTTCTGACTTTTCTTTTTGTTTGTATTTTGTTTGATGGATCATTGATGTCTCATAGAGTCTTTAGCTTCCACTTGCCCAATTCCAATTTTTAATAAATTGTTTCTTCAGTTAGCTTTTGTAACTCCTTTTCCATTTGGCCAATTCTATTTTATAGGGAGTTTTCCTTTTCAGTGAGGTTTTGTGCCTCTTTTGTCTATTTGGCACATTTTACTGTTTATGGGGTTGCTTTCTTTAGTAGACTTTTTTTTTCCATATGGCCAATTGTATTTTTTAAAGATTTTTTAAATTTAATTAATTTATTTTTTTTTTCCAACATTTATTTCCACAAGATTTTGCACTGCAAATTTTCTCCCCTCTCTTTCCTACCCCCTACTCCAAGTTGAGATGAATTCTGGTCACCCCTTCCCCCAGTCTGCCTTCCCTTCTATCACCCCCTCTCCCTTATCCCCTTCCCACTTACTTTCCTATAGGGCAAGATAAAATTCAATACCCCATTGTGCATATATCTTATTTCCCAGTTACATGTAAAAACAATTATTAAAATTTGTTTTAAAAATTTGAGGTCCTGATTCTATCCATTCTTCCCTCCCTACCCACCCTCCTTGAGAAGGGAAGCAATTCAATATAGGCTATACATGTGTAGTTATGCAAAACATTTACATAATAGTCATATTGTGAAAGACTATATTTCCCTCTATCCTAATATATCCTCCATTTATTCTATTTTCTCCTTTGACCCTGTACCTTTTTGAAAGTGTTGCTTCTGACTTCCCCCTCCCAATATCTGTCATCCTTTTTATCAACCCCCCCTTCTCTCCCTCACCTCTACTTTCCTGTAGTGTAAGATACCCAAGTGAATATGCATGTTGTTCCCTCCTTAAGACAAATCTGATGAGAGCAAGGTTCACTCATTCCCTTTGACCTCCTCCCTCTTCCTTTCTATCACAACAGCTTTTCCTTGCCTCTTTTATGTGAGATGATTTATCCTATTTTATGTCTCCCTTTCTCCTTCTCCCAAAATAGTCCTCTCTCACTACTTAATTTTATATTTTGGATATTGTCCCTTCATATTCAACTCACCATTTGCCTATATATATGCATATATATATACACATATTGTATATATATATATATATATATATATATATATATATATATATATATATATATATATGTGTGTGTGTGTGTGTGTGTGTGTGTGTGTGTGTGTGTATGTATGTATGTACATATGTATGTATATTCCCTTCAACTCTACTAATAATGAGAAAGGTCTCATGAGTTACAAATATCTTTCCATGTAGGAATGTAAACAGTTCAACTTTACTAAGTCCCTTTTGATTTCACTTTTCTGTTTACCTTTTCATGCTTCTCTTGATTCTTATATTTGAAAGTCAAAGTTTCTATTCACCTCTGGTCTTTTCATGAAGACTGCATGAAAGTCCTCTATTTCATTGAATATCAATTTTTTCCCCTGAAGTATTATACTTAGTTTTTTCTGGGTAGGTGATTTTTGGTATTAATCATAGCCTTTTTGACCTCTGAAATATCATATTTCAAATTCTTCAATCCCTTAATGAAGAAGCTGCTAGATCTTGCGTTACTCTTACATGTTTCCACAATACCTGAATTCTTTCTTTCTGGCTGCTTGTAATATTTTCTCCTTGATCTGGGAACTCTGGAATTTGGCTACAATATTCCTAGGAGTTTTCCTTTTGGTATCTCTTTCCAGAGGGGACTAGGGGATTCTAACATATCTATTTTACTCTTTGCTTCTAGAATATCAGGGCAGTTTTCCTTCATAATTTCTTGAAAGATAATGTTTTGGCTCTTTTTGATCATGACTTTCAGGTAATCCAATAATTTTTAAATTATCTCTCCTGAAACTACTTTCCAGATTAGTGGTTTTTCCCATGAGATATTTCACATTGTCTTCTTTTTTTCATTCCTTTGGTTCTGTTTTATAATTTCTTGATTTCTCATTAATGCATTGGCTTCCATTTGCTCCATTCTCATTTTTAAGGAATAATTTTTTTCAGTGAGCTTTTGGACCTCCTTTTCCATTTGGCCAGTTCTGCTTTTTAAGGAATTCTTCTCCTCATTCACTTTTTGGACCTCTTCTGCTATTCAGATTAGTCTATTTTTAAGATTTTTTCTTCAGTATTTTGGGGGGTCTCCTTTAGTAAGCTGTTGGCTAGTTTTTCATGATTTTCTTTCATCACTCTCATTTCTCTTCCTAATTTTTCCTCTACTTCTCATGACTTTCCAAATCGTTTTGATCTTTTCCATGGTCTGTGACCAATTCATGTTTTTCTTGGAGGCTATGGATGTAGGAGCTTTGACTTTCTTGTCTTCTTCTGGTTGCATGTTTTGTTTTTCTTTATTACCAAAGTAAGACTCTATAGTCTGATTTTTACACTGTTTGCTCATTTTCCCAGCCAATTACTTGACTTTTGAGCTCTTTGTCAGGGTAGGACTCTGCTTCCAGAGTGAAGAGTGTTTTGTCCAAGTTTCAATGTGTTTTGTGCAGCTGTTGTCAGAGATACTTTTAAGTACCTGTAAATTTTCACTTCTTCTTAGGTGGTATGATCAAAAGAGAGGTGTTTATTCTTCTCCTGGCCTGTGCTGTGTTCTGTGAGTGACCACAAGCACTCCTTTCTGCCTTGGATCTGTGAGGAGGATTCCCTACCAACAGCCATTACAATGTCTGCCACACCAGCATTCCTCAAACCAGGACCACCACCCAGGACTGTGACCCAGATCCAAGCAGTGCAAAGAAGAGAATTCTGCCTCAGCACCAGCAAAGAGATCCTTGAAATCCTCCTTTGATCAGCAACTTGCCCCACTTCCCCACCAAAAATGCACTGTCTGTAAGCCTGGAACTCCAGAAGCAGCCAATGCTTTTGCTGCTGGCACTGTCAACTCCATTGCCTCAGTCCTTGGGCTTGACCATACTCTTCTGTCACCCAGATCCAACAGAGTCTCCCCACTGAATTTTGACATTGTCTTTGGTGTTTTTTGGGTTGAGAAGACTGGACATATTTACAGCTGCCAGTGATTCAGTGCCCTGAGGCCTGTTCCAACCCATTACTTGTTGGCACAGCCTGCTTCCAGCCTGGTGTGATTGATTTTACTGTTGGCCTTCCAGTTTGTCTTGGGCTGGAGATTTGCTTCACTCTGTCATTTTGTGGGTTTTGTAGCTCTAGAAATTAATTAGAATCATTTTTAAGGGCATTTGGAGATGTTTGGGGGAGAGCTCAAGCAAGTCCCTGCTTTTATTCTGCCATTTTGGCTCATCTCCCCCCACCCTCCCAAAAAAAGGTTGTTTTTTTAAGGAATTGTTTTATACAGTCAATTTTTGTCCTTCCTTTTCCAAGCTGTTGATTCTCCCTTACATCCCTATCATTTCTTTTCCCAAATTTTTCTTCTATGTCTCTTATTTGACTTTTAAAATACTTCTTTAGCTCTTCCAAGAAGGATTTTTGGGCTTTAGAAATGTTCATATTGCCCTCTGAGGTTTCAGATGTAGGTATATTGACAATGTTGTCCTCTTCTGAATTTGTCTTTTGATCTTCCCTGTCCCCACAGAATCTATGGTCAGCGTCTGTTTCTGCTTCTTGCTCATGATGTTTGCCTATTTCCTGGCCCTTAAAAAAATAAGCTCTCTTGCTGGAGCATAGGGGGCAGCATCCCAAGCTTATTTTTCTGCGTGCCAGGGGCCTGGCCAACTTGCTTCGTGTGCTAGAATTCTCAGGTGCTGGCAACTGGAGGCTGTAGGGTTCTGACAGCTTGCCTGGTGCTGAACTGGAGTCCTAGTGGTGGTATCTGACATGTGCTAAGGCTACATGTGGTTTTTCTGCATTTCCTTAAGGTCACTGGTGGATGCCTGCTCACCAGGGGCTGGATCTGTGATAAAGCAAGAAATTTTGGCTGCTGGAGGATCCTTGCCTGCCCAGAGATGTGCTGAAGCACCAGAAGATGGCTTATGGGGGACACCTAAACTCTCCAACTCTGACTAGGGTTCCTTCTCCCATGTGGTCACAAGTTCTGGTGTGCTAGTGTACCTCCTCAAACTACAACTGAAACACACGTGGTGACCCAGATCCCAGTATGAGCAATGCAACAGTGTCTTGCCCCAGGTGCCAGCAAAGTGACCCCTCAAAACTGCTTCTGACCAGTTCTCCTACCCCCTTGCTCTCTGTGGGCTGAGAGGTCTAAAAGGTGCCACTGCTTCCACTGATTCAGTCATCCCCCACCCCTGAACACCAAAGTGTACTACTAGTTTTCTGGGGCCAGAGAGGCACTGTGCTAGACTGTGCTTCACTTTCAACCCAGTGCAATAGACCTTTCCTGCCAATCTTCTAAACTGTTTTGGCCTGGGAAATTGTTTCATTCCATCCTTTTGTGGACTCTGCTACTCCAGAATTTGTTTGAGTTGTTATTTAAAAAGTTGTTTGGAGAGTAAATTTGGGAAAACTTAGGTGAGTTCCCTTCCTTTTCTCTGACCTCTTGGCTCTGCCTCCAAATTCCCTGCATTTTTTTATCTCAAAGGCACAACTCTTCGTCTTTGTATCTAGATAGTCAACTCCTTCAGGTCAGGGTTTATATCTTCTATAAATACAGGGATCATAGTAAGCACTCGATAAGTAGTATTTAGCTGTTTGATTAATTGAAAGAATATGCCAAGATATGAAAGAAAAGCACAGATATGTACATGGGAGGAACTAAATAACAAACTTTGTCTATTTAACAACTGTGCCTAGGTTCCAGATGAATGATGATCAAATAACAAAAATAGATTGACTCACAAGCCATAGTAGAAAGTTAAATCCAAATAAGGAATGGAATGCTTAGAGACTAGTTGAAGTCTCATTTATTTTTTTAAATGATCAGAGATTGGTAAAAATGCACTATAGCAGTACTTAACCAAATGATAACTGTCATCATAAAACTATTAGTCATTTTTCATGAGAACTCTTTAGAATCTTAGAATGTTTAAACTACAAGAAACCCTTGGAGAAGGAAAATGCTTAATATTTCTTCTCTGATTTGCCTTAGGCATTTTAATAATGGCCAAAGTGATAATCATATATGTGATCTCCCTGATCATTCCTGCTTTCAAATGTACTTTGGGACTTTTTTTTACCTCAGATTAATAATTTATGAGAGCTCAAAGAAACCTTAGAGCTCGTCTAGCCTGGTACAAGACATGAATCTGATTCAGAACTACAACAAAGAAATCACGACAAGGGAATATATACTTAGTCTAGAGAATTTATAATTTATCAAGGATATTTGGACAGAAGAGGAAGGCCTAACCTGATGTTTTCCTGATACATCCTTAGCCATAGCCCAATTACATGCTAATCAATCCTTCCATTGACCATTATACTATGAAAAAAATATGTAGTTTACCCACAAGAGATGCCCTAAGTGCCAAGCAATAGAAGGTTCAAAGGGAGTCTCTCACCATGGCACAAACTGATTTAAAGGTTAGTAGTTTCTGTGTGCTTTTTTTCACTTCCTCTTAATCTACACAGAGATAAGTTATCAGTAAGTGATATTTTGTATGACATTACAGTATAATAAACTGTACTTTGTGACTAAAATATTATTTTAAAATGTATGATTTTCAAAAGAAATTTCAAAAATACAAACTTTTAATAGAAGATCTGTGATATTGCATTCCTTTTTCTCTTTCTAAACAGCTAAACTATACATTAAAGGGGAAAATACACTGCTGTATTACTTTTGTATAAAGTGGCTTGCCTTAGTAACAATCCACAGGTCATAGTTTAAGAAAAAAGAAAATCCTTCCAAATTAAAAAGCAAACAAACAAAAAACTAGAACTAACAGCATCTGAAACCAAATAGTCACCTTGCAATTGCACTATTTAGTATCTTGATAACTATAAAAAATCCATTAAAGGATAACAAACCTTACACATACAACCAACAAATTCTCATAAAGAGATATGAAATCTTTGTATGTAAAATCAATTTCTCATGAGTTGAAGGGGACATAGCAAGGAGAAAGGAAGGAACACTATGGCAGCAAGTCATTGTATCACGACCATCAGCGAAGATCGTCCCTTTCTTTTTTTTATTCTCTACAATCTCATTTAGTATAATGTTAGATTCAGGTCCAGAAATTTGTATCTAAGAATGGCTTTGACAATGTCTGGTATATTCCTAGATGTGTATATTCAGACCAATTCAGGATCCCACCTTCTTAAGACAAAGAATCATGGAATTTAGAACTAAAAGTTAAAGAGCTCTTAGAGATGATGCAGTCCTATGCACCATTTCTATTAAAAAAAACAGTGAGAGGAAAGTTTCCAAAATTCCCCCTCTGATCATATTTATTACAAGTATTAGGGGTGTTTATCTTTATGTCCTTCCTAAAATGTGGCATTTATAACTGAAAACAATATTCCAGATATGTTTGACCAGGGCATAATACATTATGATCACCACTTCTCTAACCCTAGATATTATATGTTTGCTTGAAACAGACTCAGATTACATTAACACTCTAAGCTAAATGCCCTGCTTGCCTCCCACCAAGCCCCCAAATACTGTTGCATTCTCTGCATGTCTCACAGAAAGCAGCTCTTATATTCATCTTTCCCTGGGTTTCTTGCTTAGGTCAAAGAATCATAGAAATTAGAACTAGAAGCTAAAAATCCCTTAGAAATCATGTATTCCTGTATACTCACATTACAGTTGAGTAAATCAAGGGCCAGAAAGATGAAATAACTTGCTCTAGGCCATAGATCTAATAAGAGACAATTAGGATTTGAATCCAGATCATTTGATTCCAATCTACTGCCCTTTCTAATGGAGCCTTGGTACATGCTCTCCTCTCCCTCTGTAGCAACAATGTGGCTAGCAGCTACTGTGGCTGTGTAAGACCAACAACAACCAACACACAGAAGGCCACCAACACAGGTTCTTTGATCTCCTTTTCTAAGGAAAGCAACTTTAAGGGGTTAATAATCTCAGTTTAATCAAACATACATATATCATTCATTTAAGTCAGGGGAGAAAGATCAGCCCCCCTGAACTTCAAGGCAAATACAAACAGAAATTACAAGCATCAACAGACAGACTTGTCTGATTCAAATCACAATTCACAGTTACCAGAGAAGCACCAACATCTATTTTGATTACAAACCCAGGTGGGGGGGGAGGAGGAGTTATTTCAGTGGCTTGCCCAGAGTCTTGTCAGCCACATTCTTTCAATGAGTGTACCTCCAAAAGTCAAACGCCAGCCTCAGATCTTATACACTTGTCTCAAGGCACTTGAGGTTCACCATTTAGGGTGTGGGAATCAGTGTGGGATATCTCCAGCCACCAGCACCACATCAAATACAATTCATTGACTGTTGATAGTTTTAGTGCTGAGAAACTTTCCAAGGTAAAAGATCCCACAGTACCTGCCCCATTCAAAGAACAGTGAAAAGTCTAATTTTGCTTGCTGTTACACCCTCCTTAATCACTTCCTTATCATTGTGGAGGGGCTTGTGGAGCTCAATTAAACTATCAATGCCATGCAGGATTACCTGAGATGAAGAAGTCATAGTGAAGAGTTTTGACCAAAAATGTTACAGTAGAGAAGGAAATGGCAAATCGCTGCAGTATCTCTGCCAAGAAAGTCATATGGACAGTATTAGAAGGATAAAAAATGACACCAGAAGATGAACCCCTCAGGTCAGAAGGTATCCAAAAAATTACTGGGGAAGAGTAGAGGATAACTACAAGTAGCTCCAGAAATAATGAAGCAGCTGGGGCAAAGCTGAAAGGAAGCTCAGATGTGGATTTGTCTAGAAAGCCCAATGCTCGAAGGATCAATATTGCTTAGGAACCTGGAACATAAGATCTATGAACAAAAGCAAGCTGGGTGTTATCAAACAGGAAATAGAAAGATTAAACATCAACATCTCAGGTATCAGTGAACTTAAAATGATGGGAATGGGTGAATTTAATTCAGGTGATCATTACATATGGTACTATGGGCAAGAATCCCTGGAAGAAATGGAGCAGCCCTCATACTCAATGAGAAGCTGAGAAAACCACCACTGGCATATAATCTCACAAATGACAGAATGGTATCTGTTCAAATCCAAGGCAAACCATTCAACATAATAATAATACAAATCTTTGCTCTAACCACCAGTGCCAAAGAGGCCAAACTTGTTCAGTCCTATGTGGACCTATAACATTTTCTAGAAATAACATTAAAATTTCACATTCATCGCAGGGGTTGAAATGCTAAAGAAGGGAATGAGAAGATAATTGAAATAATAAGCAGGTTTGACTTTGGAATACAAAATGAAGCAAAGCAGAGATTAATAGTTTTGTCAGGATAACTCTCTGGTCATAACAAACACTTTTTTCATCAACCCAAAAGCTGATGCTACACCTGAAAATCATCATATGTTCAATATTGAAATCAGATTGATCATATACCTTGCAGCCAAAGGTGGAGAAACTCTATACAATCAATTAAAAGAAGAACTGAAGCTGACTGTGGATCAGATCCTAAACTTCTCATTGCAAAATGCAGACATAAATTGAAGAACATAGGGAAAACAAACAGACTGTATAGGAAGGCTAAATAACATACCTTATGAGTATGAAGTAGATGTGATGAATAGATTTAAAGTATCAGATTTAGTATATAAAGTGTTTGAAGAACTATGGAAAGAGGCTCACAATATTGTTATAGGAGGCAACAACAACAAAAGCCAAAAAACATACAAAGCAAGAGCAAGAAAGCAACATGGCTATCTGATGAGGCTGTATAAATAGGTGAAAAAAAGAAGGAATTGGAAAAGAAAAGGATAAAAGAAAAAGTATGCCCAACCGAATGCAGAAATACAGAGAATAATAAGGAAAGTTTTCTTAAATGAGCAATGGAAAAAAATAGAAGAAAACAATAGAATGGGAAAGTTAAGTGATCTCTTCAAGAAAATTAGAGCTATCAAGAGGACATTTCATGGTAAAATATTAGTGATAAGAGGCAAAAATTGTAGGGACTTAACAGAAGAGATTAAGAAGACATGGCAAGAATACACAGAAAAGCTATACAAGAGACATCTTAACATTACCAATAACCACAGTGCTGTGGTTACTGATCTAGAGCCAGACATCTTGGAGAACGCAGTCAAGTGAACCTTAGGAGACATTGCTAACAATAAGGCTGCTAGAATTCCAACTGAGCTATTTAAAATCCTAAAGGGTGATGTTGCTGAAGTGTGGCACTCAATATACCAACAAATCTGAAAAACTCAACAGTGGCCACTGGACTGGAAAAGATCAATTTATGTTTGTCCCAATCCTAAAGAAGGCCAATGCCAAAAAATGCTCAAATTACCAAACGATTGCACTCATTTCACATGCCAACAAGTTTATGCTCAAGGTTCTGCAAGCTAGGCTTCAGCAATATGTGAACTGAGAATTATCAGAAGTGTACGCTGGTTTTAGAAGAGGCAAAGGAATTAGATACCAAATTGCACATAATTGCAGGATTATGGCAAAAGCCAGGGAGATCTAGGGAAAAGAAGAACGTTTACTTCTGCTTCATGGACTACACTAAAGCCTTTGACTGTGTGGATCACAAAAAAGTATGTCAAACACTCAAAGAGATGGGGCTACCAAACCATCTTATGCATCTTATGTGAAACCCATAGGTAGGTCAAGGAGCAACAGCTAGAACCAAACACAGATTGACTGATTGGTTCGAGATTGAGGAAGTAGTATGACAAGGCTATATATTGTCACCTGATTTATTTAAAGGGTATGAAGATTATATGACGTATAGTACCAGACTGGATGAATCAAAAGCTGGATTAAGGTTGCTAGGAGAAATATTAACAAATCTCAGTTAGTCAGACAATAGCACTCTGAAGGCAATGAAGAATTAAGAAGTCTCTTGATGAGGGTGAAAGGAAGAGAGTGTAAAAATTGACTTGAAGCTTAACATAAAAACAACAACAACAACAACAAAGATCATGGCAACTGATCCCATCTCTTCCTGGCAAATAGAGGGAAAGGAAATCAAAATAGTCGAATTGCCTGTTCTTGTGCTCAAAGATCACTTTTGACAGAAACTGCAGTTGTGAAATTAGAAAATGCTTGCTCCTTGGAAGAAAAGCTATGGAAAATCTGGACAGCATACTAAAACAATAAGAGAGAAATTGCCACGCTGACAAAGGTTCATATAGTCAAATCTATGTTGTTGTTGTTTTTCAAGTAGTATTGTAGGGTGCTGACTACCAAAGAATCAATGTTTTTGAATCATGTTGCTGAAAAAAAAAAACAAAAATAAAAACTTTGAGAGTCCCTTGGAGAGCAAGGAGATCAAATCAGTCAATACTTTAAAAAATGATTCAGACTACACATTGGAAAGGCAAATAGTGAAACTTAAATATATTGGCCCTATAATGAGAAGACAGGACTCATTGGAAAAGACCCAAAAAACATAGGTTTAAGAATATAAAATAAGGCCATTTCAAAGTGTAATATTTAACTCTTGCAAGCTTCTAGCATTGGGTGAGAAACAGTAGCCCATTGCCAAGAGGAGCCATATTTACCTTTCAGACATCATTTTTGTCATGAACTTAGGTTTGAGAAGCACACATTGCTTTTTACATTTGAGACTGTCAATTTTTTTGTGGGGGGGGGAGCAATTGTACTAATGAACTCATCATGGATGGAATTAGCTGAGAAATAATTTCTCTGCCTCATGCATTGCAACTTTGGCATTTGTCATTGAATTCATCATTATCTAAAAGTTCACCATTGGTTGAATTTTATGGGATTTTTCCTATTTATTCTAAAATCTTTTCATTAGAGAATGTTTCAGACATTTTATCAGGAAGGATAGAAGTAAAGCTTACTAATTGTTGAGAATGCTGCCTTTCAAAATTCATAAGCTGCTATGCCAGCTTCATTGAACCAAATCTTTTCTTCTGCATTATTTCTTAGGTAACCTGGGTTTCCAGCCATTCCTAGAGTATTTGGCATGAGATTCTCTTGTTTGATGGAGAAAATGTTAATGTAAACTGGTATAACTATGAAAGTCAGAACTGGTTAGAGAACTTTGGAGAGGAAAGAAATACTTCATTTCTTTGAAAGAGATACATATGTGCTTCACATTCCCTCTGGGTCTGACTCCAGGAAGGAGAAAGAAAAAAAAATGTTCTTTTGCATATCTGTAGGCTACCTCCTTAACTTATCTTGACTTTTATTCTGACTCCCAAAGAAATTTCAGAAACTTCTCATTTTGGAAATATTGTGTTCTATCTTTTGGTGGAGAGATATCTAATTTTATTCCTACCTAAAGAATTTATTTACTCTTATGTACTTTCTGTTATATTCTAATCTATATTAGGTCTCAATTTTCTGTTTAGAATTTTTTTTGAATAAACTTGTTGACTATTTAATATTTGTAATTGAAATTTTGTGCTATTTATATATTTTGGAAAGAGACCAAGCTTTGAGTATAAGCTTGGAAAACACTCTCCAATAAGAGATAGTGGTCAGAAAAGTGTATTTTTGTTCTGAAGCAATAACCCAGCAACATTTAGAGAAGATAGATATAATTGTAGCACCCTGCCCCTTTCTAAGTCAACAAGAGGTAAGTCAGCCTCATGGTCCCTTCTCTCACAACCCTCAGGACAATCATCTGATCCTTCCCTGGAAAGGGAGGGATAAGATTCCAGATATATCTGTCAATCCATCCCCTTGAGCTACCTCTCTTTACATATTGAGTGAAGACATACACATCTTGCAGAGAGAGCACACACATTAGATTCAGCTTCTTCAGCTTTCTTTCATATATCAATAGTAGGTTAAGTTCAAGTTGTCATTTTCATTACTGTTCTTTTAAGCAAATGCTACCTCACTTTTGCATCACAAAAGTATGTATCTACAGTCATATGAATATTTATGTACATGCATGCACACGTTATATAATTGGCATGGATATTACCCATCACATGTCAAGGAAAAGAGCAAAATTGAATTATTTTTGGACATAACATAACTACATTGGGGTCCTTCTTTCCCAAGGTGGGGAAGGTCTATTACTGTTTCTTAGTTCATATTGAGTTCCGAATTTAATGTTTAGGTCAGTTCTAAATGTACTGAAGACTTTGGAGTTACATACAGGGTTTGGGGTCCTTAAGATTTAAAGTTCATAGAATCCTGGGCTGTTAAGAGATGGAACAGGCATTATAGATTACCTGGTATAGATATAACACTTTCAAAACTTACCAAACATAGCTGCTGTGTGAAAAAAAATACTTTGTGAGCTTTAGATTTTAATTACAACTCTTCAATGCCCTCATTTTATAGATGAAGGAACTAATGATTATATAAATAAACTAGCTGATCCAAAGTGTCCCTGAAATCCAGTGCAGGTCTTCTAGTTTTAGAGACAGTGTTCCTTTAAGTCAATGCACATCATGTTTCCAGGAGCAAAAGACAACATACACATACACACGCACAGAGGTGGGAATAGAAGATTCTGAGTGAAGCATCTTACTAAGGAAATGTAACTTCAAGTTGGGTAAATCATTATTACTTACATTAAGATTCTATCAGAGTGCTTACACATGCAAATCTGATTTCTAACCAACTCCCAACAGAGTTTTTACTTAAAGATAGGGCAAGAAAGGCAATAAAAAAAAAACATTACATATATGTTTAACTATCCAAAAAATTCTGCGTAGGAGAAGAAGGAAGAGGAAAAGGTGCAGGAAAAGGAGGAGGAGGAGGAGGAAGAGGAATAAGATGGTTTTTTTTGAGAGGGGAAGGCAGGGCAATTGGGGTTAAGTGACTTGGCCAAGGTCACACAGCTACTAATTGTGTCAAGTGTCTGAAATCTCAGTTTTGAAATAGATTTCCTGAGCTGGTCTCTATGCTCGGCTCTGAATGCGCCTACACTAGAGAAACAGCCACCCTAGAAAGAACATTATTTAAATTAGATTTTGTAAAGTTATTATCACACTATGGAATACTGAGAGACAAATGAATCTAACAGATTTTTGTTACTTTTTAAGTTTTTTCACCAAAAGAAGGTGTTTTAAATGAAGAAAAAGGTCTTTATTTTGTATTTGTTATTAATTCTTATTTTTCTATTGACAAAGTGACATGTATTAAGATGTTTCATTTGCTTTCTCCCTCTCTCTCTGTCTCTGTCTCTCTGTCTCTGTCTCTCTCTCTCTCTCTCTCTCTCTCTCTCTCTGTCTCTATCTCTCTCTTATTCTCTCTCTCACTTACTCTCTCTCTCCCCTGCCCCCAATTTATCATGAAAACCCTTTTGTATCCTGGTGAGAATGCCAATAAAATATCTTTGAAAGACAACAACTCTGATTGACATAATAACCAAATACAATTCAAAAGGATTCATGATGAAACATGCTATTCCCTTCAAGGTAGAGGGAATATGGACTCAGAATGCAAATAAAAGCAGCTTCCTCCTCCTCCTCCTCCTTCTCCTATGCAGAATTTTTTGGATGATTACTCGCCTTTTCAATTAGTACAAAAAAGGGGAGGAAGAAAATTCAAAACTGAAAATAAAATAAAATTGAATTATGGAAAAGGGAATAACAACAGCAATATCAAGTTTTTAAAATGTACAATAATGAATTAGGTATTCATATTGTGAAGAAGCACTATTAGTTCAGTAAAATTAAAATGTGCTCAGTTGGACTCAAAACATTTTAAAAAGTTTTTTCCCTCATTGAGAGAAATGGAAGAGATAACTAAACCTACCTGGGATGGAGACACATCATGTCAAAATAAGGCATTTTGAGCTTTCCTCTGAGTAGATCTGGAGTTCCTACTTGTCAGGAAACATTTTAAGCTATAGATTTTTTATTTAATGCCTTGTATTTCCTATCATATCCAAAATACCATTCAGTGCAAGGCATCTTTATAAAATGAAGAAATGGACTATGGTCAACTTTTAATTTCTTTCATACATAAATACATACATACATATATGTGTGTATACACCCATTTCTTTTCCTATTCCATCCTATTTCTATTTTTTTCTTATTTGTTTTACTGTCCAAAAGGAACAAGTTCTGGCCTCTTTATAAAAAAAGGATGCGAAATGGAAAGGGAAACAGTGGTCACCATCTAAGCTTATCTCTTGCTTCCATCACCGAAGTTTTTCTCACACAAACACAAAAAAACCCACTCTAAAAGCAGCAACAACAACACAATGTGGCTCTAGAAAGTGAATGAAAATATGCATACTAGAAAGTTTTCTGAACTAATTCATCAGGCAGTGCTGCAGAGATTGACTATAATGGAAAAAATGCTTTTATCTTTCCATTAGGTATCAGACAATTGGCCCTTAAATAAAGGAAGCTCTCTTTCTCTACATAAACTCTTCAAATTCCAAAGTCTGTTTCCACAAATACATGTCAAGAAAAGAAAAGTAAAAGCAATGAATTATTTATTTAAAAATACCTTTGGAGACATTCCTGAAAAAAATAAAATGTAGAAAAAGACTAAATTCCAAAGGCAGTTTTTTTTTTGCTTATACACAGAAGGAAAATATGAAAAGCTTTAATGGAAGGTTATCCATAATGTTGTTGGAGCAATTAATAACAACTAAAGCTTATAAGAAAATATGAGAGCTTTATCTTCAAAAAAAATCAAAACATCTTTGTAATCCTTGCATGGTACGGACTATTGCAAAAATGAAAACAAATGGCCTTGGTGAGCACATTTAAATGTGTCCTATTTACAGAAGAACCTCAATTTTTGGCAGGAAGGACATGTGAGTGTTAGTAGTAGCATTCAGAAAATACAGAAAAAGAGCAACCTTAAATGAGAGTTGTGACTTATCTCCTGCCAAGATATCATTTCATAAATTATACATATTAGATATCATTAATCACTTGAAATCTCTGTTATTAACGAATGTGATGTAGATCTTCTTAAATCTCAAATACTCTCCAATTTTGCTTTAAATATTGAATCTTAATGTGATATTATATCCTGTCACTACATAGTTTATAACTGGGAATATTTTCATAACTTTGCATATAATTTGTATTTACTTACTCACATCTCAGATGTATTATTCATCTTTCTCCCCAAAAGAATGAAAGATATAAAGCATGGACTGTTACATTTTTTATCTTTGTATTCAGAGAATCTAGCACAGTACCCAGTATATTTAATGTTTTTTTTTTTATTTTGATGTTTGTTAAATTGAATTTGTATATAGACTGGTATTTCCCAAGTATTCAACATGCTCTTTAAAGTAATTCAGTGGTCCCTGCCATCAATTTCTGGCTTACTTTAAGAAGTAATTACTTATTGATAAGAGCTATCAGATTCTGTTTCAATGCTTCTTCACACTATGGAGGGGACTCTAGGTTCCTAAAGACTCCAAATACCAGTGAACAATGGGTTGTAAGTCTGTTGTCCATGAATTAATGAAAATTAAGTTGGCAGTGGCTCATGACCAGTCAGTTGGCTTCCAAGCAATTAATCTTTTCAACTTTATCACTTGATGAAAACCATGTACTAAGGTAAGGATGGTATATGGTCTCCAATGGTGGAAAGATTATTCACATTGATAAAGTGATAGATTCTTAAAGAATTGGTGTCAGACTCCAAAGAAATGGATCACTGCTGACTACACATTGACTTAGAAAACCATAAATTTACATCTTCTATCTTTTTTTTATATTGTCCTTATTTTGTTAAACGTTTCCCAATTACTTTTTAATCTGGTTAGAAGTTGGTGGGTTCATGGCACCTGCTGGAGACAATATTGCTGCATAAAGTGAAAAATGAAGTATTTGATGATGAAGATAATGAGACTTTGAAATGTTAAATCACTTGCTCAATGATATTTATATTTCTCAGTATCAAAGCCTGGTTTAGCTAATGTTCAAGACTAACCCCTTGATTTTTGGCACATGATAGTTATCAGCAGATTACAGTGCTAAAACAGGGAATTGCACAAAAGAAATGGTATGTGAAATGATGCTATCAAAGAAGGTATGATTGAAAAGAAGATGAGTTGGTCACATATGAAAAATGAAGGACAACTATGTGCTCCATTAGTATTTCTTTGATGTCAAGAAAATATCAGGAAGGATTTCAGCATTTTTGTGGTTATCCATTCCCTCCCCTGTACTTCTTTACTTATTGGAGAACATGGATGAAAATTTTATAGGATAGCAGGGATGGATAAGGAGGAACCTTCCCCATTGTGAGAAATAACCACATTAAAGAGCTCACAATTCTACTTTAATATTGAATTTCTCTTTCATGAGATATTCTACACCCACCTCAAAAAAGAAAGGCAACTTTTTTATTCCTGGAAATAAAATCCTGTTTTATTTTTTTTAATTCACAAGGTATCATTTATTATTAACAGAAATGACATAACTTGGTGTAATAACTCTAAATTGGGAATCCAGAGATTTAACTTTTCAGATGTTTTCTGACAGTAATTATTTTTGTCCTGCTCATATATGTATAATTTCCTACTTATTTTAGAATAGGTTCCTATATTATTCTTTCTCTCAATATCACAAGATTATAAAATCATAGATTTGGAGCTATAAATTACTTTAGGAGCTCTCAAGTTAAACACTCCTTATTTTAAAGAAGAAAAACTTAACCACAAGAGGTGAAATTACTTGTCCAGGGCGATAAAGCTAGTCAGTTTCTGAGGCAGGATTTGAATCCATAGTTTCCCAACTTCAAGTTCATTGTCCTCTTTTTGTCCTTTTGTGGTAGAGACAAGTGTCAAAGGGGCATTAATATAAAAATTAATATAAAAATATAAAAAAAGATGAAGAGAGAGGGCATGTTGCCAAGGCTGGAAAAGCATCATTTCCTATTTACCTCCTCTTTTTGTCTTTTTGAGAATTGTTACTGCATAATATAATTTTTCTCTGCAAAGTTTTATTCCAAGTGCCTTTTATAATAATATGATTATATAATAATATGATTGTTTCCTTGGGTTCTGCTCTTACTCTCTTTCACAAATACTGGTAGTTGAGACTCTGCTAATTTTATCTTTACCTTCCAACTACTCCCAATAAGCTTCACCCAAATCAACAGTTCCCAAATCTTATGAAGTCTACAGATCTATCTATCTATTTATCATCTATCTATCTCATTCCAAGTCACTTCTTTTTCTGATAGTCGCTAAAACATCATCTCAAAAAGTTAGTAATAGACTGTTTTCCCTTTTATCTCTCTTCCCAAAAATAACACCTCTTGTGCTATATATAATTTTACCTAAATGTTTCTGGTCTATTTACTTTTCACTCTTAAGATAATAAGTTCAATATACTTTAAGCTATTATTTTAAATAATACTTAATTTTGTTAGTGTTATGTATTCTATATGTTTTGAGAGGGGTCCATAAAAGAAATTCTATATTTTTTATTTTATGCATTTAAAAATATTATTCTGAGATTGGGTCTATAGGCTTCATCTCACTTCCAAAGAGGTCCATGACACAAAAAGGTTTAGGGATTGTTGTTTAAATTGCTGCCATAAGAATTGGTGACTAAGTCCATGTTCCCATATTCATGGCTCATAGGCTTAAATGAAATACGTTTTAAGCCTATTGAGATATAAGATAATCAAAATAATATGCATATGTATTTCATGTACATGTGTGTTGTTGAATCATTTCAGTAATATCTGACTCTTTGTTTCCCCATTTGGGGCTTTCTTGGCAAAGATGCTGGAGTGGTTGGCCAATTCCCTCTCCTGCTCATTTCAAAGATAAGGAAACTGAGGCAAACAGGCTTCAATGATTTGCCCAGAGTCACACAGCTAGTAAGTGTCTGAGGCCAGATTTGAACTCAAAAAAAAAATGAATCTTTCTTATTCTAGGCCCAGCACATTATCTACTGGTCTACTTAGCTACCTTGAACGTATTTGCATATATGCCTATATAGATATACAGAAACATAACACATATGCATTTATGCATCCATGTATGTGTCATACACACACATATATGTATATACACATATACATGTATATAAACATATATAATTAACTTCCCT
Source organism: Trichosurus vulpecula (assembly GCF_011100635.1). NCBI lineage: Eukaryota > Metazoa > Chordata > Mammalia > Diprotodontia > Phalangeridae > Trichosurus > Trichosurus vulpecula. The sequence goes on along the minus strand of NC_050578.1, from coordinate 90,627,889 downwards.
TAGCTGTTAAACAACATAGAGGCAAGTATGGACTAGTGCATTTCAAGTAATATCTTTTGGCTTAATAATCAATTACTAGAATCAAATATTTGCTTTAATAGTTGAAGTATATGTACTTTCAATGGTGTGTATATGTCTCTTCCAATCCCACTATGATTTAATAGATCATCTTCAAATTATTTTGTCCAAAATATATAACCCTCCGGACAACTTCGCCATGAAGCTCTCCATATTTAGCCAAGCATGTCCATAGATGAAAGACATAAGTTGACCATTAGAGGCACACTTGAATCATCTCCTATTTGGTAAGATTTTAAAGAGCTTTCACCATGCTGACAGAGCCTTTGGAAACTCAAAAATTGCTTCCATGGAATTTTGTGCAGCCAAGATGGCCACGTGAAAACAGTGTCTTACTGGAGCTCTCGCACAAGTTCTGTCTGATACCTCCAAAAGAGTGAATATGATTAGATCTGAGAGAGTTAGCAGTCACTAGCAGACTGAATGGGGCAAATTGCCAAGCCAGGAGAGTCCGAAAGGTCAATGGAATGGATCTGTAGGCTGGGAGAGCACCCAGGGCAAGGAGCTGTACAAGACAACACCAAAGTAGAAGCAGCTGTGGACACTAGCCAGGAATCCAGACTGGGAGAAAGCAGAGCATCCAAAACCGGTGGTGATCCCCAGGCCTCCCCACACAGGATGGGAGTCTGTTGAAGGGAGGAGAGGCAGCAGTGCAATGCCTGTGGCCATGAGACATGTACTCCTGAGGCTTGCAGCACAAAGGTTTGAAATGCACCTTCTTGAACTTCTGAGAGACATGGCCAGGTAAACAGCTCTAATCCCTCCCTTCCTCCCTCATTGACTAAAATAATTCCTTGGAAAAATGCTGGAATAGAGGAGACAGAAGTGGCGCTTCAGTGGCCTAGTAGTGGGAGTTCTTGAGTTCCAGAAGGGCAAAGCCAGCAGGGGTCAACACCAGGAGCCCAGACGTGCCTTTGAACAGCCAGAGGAAGTGGCAGACACCAGCACAGACAACAGTTGAGACCATTGTTGGAGAGCAGCCCCAGGGGAAGAGGAGACTTCAGCAGCCAGACGACCCCTCTCCCACACTTAAGGAAACAGAAGGCCATAATACACAAAGCCAGTAAGCAGACACACAATCCCCAGAACAATAAATGTGGGACAGATATCCCTGATCCCCAACACCAGAAATCCACTGTAAAGCCAGGAAAAAGATAACCAACATGAAGAAGAACACAAAAAAAATGAGAATCATTGATTCTTCTTATGGAGACAGGGAAGATCAAAATACCAATTCAGAAAAGGACAGCATGGACACCATACCCACATCTGATATGTCAAAAGGGAATGTGAACTGGTCTCAAGCCCAAAAAAGCATTCCTGGAAGAGCTAAAGGAGGATTTTAAAAACCAAATTATGGAGGTAAAAGAAAAAGTGGAAAAAATTAAAAAAAAAACCACTGATGAAATCCAGTCTTTAAAACACAAGATTGGTGAAATGGCTATGGAGATTAAGAATATAAATAGAGAAAATGACACCCTGAAAGGTAAAATCAACCAACTGGAAAAGGAGACTCAAAAGCAAAATGAAAACAGCAACTCATTAAAAATTAAAATTTAGCAAGTGTAAGCTAATGACTCTAAGATGCATCAAGAAGTAGTAAAACAAAATGTAAAGAATGAAAAAATGGAAGAAAATGTGAAATATCTGATTGGAAAAACAACTGACATGGAAAATAGATACAGAAGAGACAATCTAAGAATTATTGGTCTCCCAGAAATTCACGATGAAAAAAAAGAGCCTGGGCAGTATTTTTGAAGAAATTATCAAAGACAACTGCCCAGAAGTCCTAGGACCAGAGGGGAAAATAGTCATTGAAATAATCCACTGATCATCCCCTGAAAGAGATCCCAAATTGAAATCTTCAAGAAATATCATAGCCAAATCTCAGAATTACAAAGTCAAGGAGGCAATGCTGCAAACAGCCAGAAAGAAACAATTCAAATATCATGGAACTACAATCAGGATCAGGCAGGATCTTTCAGCCTCTACATTAAAGAACAGGAGAAATTGGAATACGATATTCCAAAGAGCCAAGGAGCTATAACTACAAACAAGGATCAACTACCCAGTAAAACTGAGCATAATTGTTCAGGCAAGGAGATGGACATTCAACAAAATAAGGGAATTCTAGACCTTCCTGATGAAAAGGCCAGAACTCAATGGAAAATATGATCATCAAATATAAAAGTCAAGAGAGACATAAAAAGATAAACAGGAGGGAAAAAACATTACAAACTTTGTTAATCAATAAGGGTGAGCAGATTACATCTCTGTATAGGATTATATCATTTTTTATGTTTTATATATATATATATATATATACATACATATGCACATATATATGTCAGTCTTGAGAATAGTACAGTTATTATGACAATTGAAAGGGATACATATGTACTGTGGGTGTCAGAATGAAATAACTGATATAGTGATAAATGTAAATGGAACATTCTGGGAGAAAAGGTAAGGAGGCAGTAGAAAAGGGTAAATGACATCAAATGAAGAGTCACAAAAATGCATTATAGTAGAGGGAGAAGAGTAGTATATGAGCGTTATTCTCATCGGATTTGGTTCAAGAAGAGAATAATATACTCTGAAAAGTATAGAAATCAAATTTGTTCTGCAGGCAGTAGGAGGAGAAAGGGGAAAGAAAAGAGGGGTGGACAGAAGGGAGGGAAGAAGCAACAAGTGAAAAGGGTAAGATAAGGGAGGGAATTCAAGAGGGAGGGTAAATTGAGGAAGGCAGTAGTGAAATGCAAAACTCTTTTGAGGAGCAGAAGTGGGGAGGGAGAGATAAAAACATAAACGGGGGTGGGAAACAGGACAGAGAAAAAGACATAGTTGTAATCATAACTGTGAATGTGAATGGGATGAACTCTCCCATAAAATGGAGGCAGATAGCAGAATGGATCAAAACCCATACTCCTACAATATGTTGTTTACAAGAAACACATTTGAAAAAGGGGGATACACAAAGGGCAAAAGTAAAAGGATGGAGTAGAATATATTATGCTTCAGCTAAAATAAAAAGAGCAGGAGTAGCAATCCTAATCTCAGACAAAGCAATACAAAGATAGATCTAATTAAAAGAGATAAGGAAGGACACTATGTCCTGCTAAAAGGAACCATAGACAATGAAGCAATATCATTATTTCACATATATGCACCAAGTGGTACAGCATGCAGATTCTTAGAGGAGATGTTAAGGGAGTTACAGGAAGAAATAGACAACAAAACCATACTAGTGGGGGACCTCTACCTCCCCCTCTCTGAACTTGATAAATCTAACCTCCAAATAAACTAGAAAGAAGTTAAGGAGGTGAATAGAATTTTAGAAAAGGCAGATATGACAGATCTCTGCAGAAAACTGAATGGAGATAAAACGGAAAATACTTTTTTTCTCAGCAGTACATGGCACGTAACTCAAAAATTGCCCATGTACTAGGGCATAAAAACCTCATATTCCAATGCAGAAAGGCTGAAATAGTCAATGCATCCTTCTCAGATTATGACACAATAAAAATTATTTGTAATAAAGGACCATGGAAAGATAAACTAAAAATTAATTAGAAACTAGACAATCTAATCCTAAAGAATGAGTGTGCCAAAGAACAAATCAGAGAAACAATAAATTCATTCAAGAGAATAACAATAATGAGACAACATACAAAAACTTATGGGACGCAGCAAAAGCAGCCCTTAGGGGAAGTTTTATATCTCTAAATGCTTACATGAATAAAATAGATAAAAAGGAGATCAATGAAATGGGCATGCAACTGAAAAAAATTAGGAAAAAGAACAAATTGAAAATCCCGAATTAAATACCAAGTTAGAAATACTGAAAATCAAAGGAGAGATTAATAAAATTGAAATCAAGAAAATTATTTGATTAATAAATAAAAGGAAGAGCTGGTTTTATGAAAAATCCAATAAAATTGATAAACCCTTGGTCAATTTCATTTAAAAAAAGAAAGAAGAAAACCGAATTACCAGTATCAAAAATCAAAAGTGTGAATTCCCCTCCAAGGAGGAGGAAATAAAAACAATAATTATGAATTAGTTTGCCCAATTCTATGCCCATAAATTTGATAACCTCGGGAAATGGATGAACATTTACAAAAATACAAATTGTCCATGTTAATAGAAGAGGAAGTGAATTACCTAAATAGCTCCATCTCAGAAAAAGAAATTGAGCAATCCATCAATGAACTCACTAGGAAAAAATCTCCACAGCCAGATGGTTTTACATGTGAATTCTAACAAACATTTAAAGATCAATTAACTCCTATACTTTATAGAGTATTTGGGAAAATAGGTGAAGAAGGAGCTCTACCAAATTCTTTTTATGAGACAAATATGGTACTAATACCTAAACCAGGAAGAGTCAAAACAAAGAAAGAAAATTGTCAACCAATTTCCCTAATGAATATTGATGCAAAATTTTAAATAAAATATTAGCAAAAAGATTGCATTAACTTATTAGGAGAATAATACACTACGGCCTGGCAGGCTTTATTCCAGAAATGCAAGGCTGGTTCAATATTATGAAGACTACCAGCATAATTGATCATATCAATAACAAAACTAGCAGAAACCATATGATTGTCTCAATAGATGCAGAAAAATCTTTTAACAAAATACAACACTCATTCCTATTAAAAAACACTAGAAAACATAGAAATAAATGGAGCCTTCCTTAAAATTATAAATAGCATCCACCTAAAGCCATCAGCAAGCATTATATGTAATGGGGATAAGCTAGATGGATTCCCAATAAGCTCGAGTGAAACAAGGATGTCCATTATCACCCCTATTATTCCATTTGGTATCAGAAATGTTCGCTTTAGCATCAAGAGAAGAAAAAAAGAAATTGAAGGAATTAGACTAGGCAAAGAAGAAACTAAATTATCACTTTTGCAGATGTTATGATGATTTACTTAGAGAATCCTAGAGATTCAAATAAAAAAAAAACTACTTGAAATAATGAACAACTTAGCAAACTTTCAGGATATAAAATGAACCCATATAAATCCTTGGCATTCCCGTATATTACTAACAAAGCCCAACAGGAAGAGATAGAAAGAGAAACTCCATTTAAAGTTACATTAGACACTATAAAATATTTGGGAGTCTATCTGCGAAGACAAACCCAGGGCCTATATGAACATAATTAGAAAACATTTTTCATGCGAATAAAGTCAGATCTAATTAAATGGAACAATATTAGTTGCTTCTGGTTAGGCCAAGCTAATATAATAAAAATGACAATTTTACCTAAATCAATTTACTTATTCAGTGCCATACCAATTGAACTACCAAAAAATTATTTTACAAAGCTGGATAAAATAATAACAAAATTCATCTGGAAGAACAAAAAGTCCAGAATATCAAGGAAACTAATGAAAAGAAATGCTAAGGAAGGTGACCTAGCCATACCAGATATTAAACTGTACTATGAAGAAGCAGTCCTTAAAATTACCTGGTACTGGCTAAGAAGCAGAGTGGTAGATCACTGGAATAGGTTAGGTACACAAGATGCAGTAGTCAGCGAGTATAGCAATCTACTCTTTGGTAAACCCAAAAAATCCAGCTTCTGGGTAAGACTTCATTATTTAAAAAAAACTGCTGGGAAAATTGGAAATTAGTATTTCAGAAACTGGGAATAGACGCATATCTTATACCATATACCAAAATAAAGTCAAAATGGTTACATGATTTAGGAATAAAAGCTGATACTATAAACAAATTGGGAGAGCAAGGAATAGTTTACATATCAGATTTATGGGAAAGGGAAGAATTCATGACCCAACAAGAGATAGAGATCATTACGAAATGCAAAATGGATAATTTTGATTATGCTAAACTGAAAAGGTTTTGTACAAAAAAACCAATGCAACAAAGATTAGGAGGGAAGCAGAAAATTGGGAGAAAATCTTTACAACCAATGTGTCTGATAAAGGCCTCATCTCTAAAATATATAGGGAACTGAGCCAAATTTATAAGAATACAAGTCATTCCCCAATTGAGAAATGGTCGAAGGATATGAACAGGGAGTTTTCAGAGGAAGAAATTAAAGATATCTCTAGGCATATGAAAAAAAATGCTCTACATCTCTATTGGTTAGAGAAATGCAAATCAAAACAACTCTTAGGTACCACATAACTGCTGTCAGATTGGTTAAAAGGACAAAACAGGAAAATGATAAATGCTGGAGAGGATGTGGGGAAATGGGAACATTAATACATTGTTGGTGGAGTTGTAAACACATCCAGCCATTTAGGAGAGCAATTTGGAACCATGCCCAAAAGGCTATAAAAATGTGCATACTCTTTGACCCAGAAATACCATTCCTGGGGCTATATCCCAGGGACATCACAAAAGTGGGAAAGGGACCTGTATGTACAAAAATATTTATAGCTGCTGTTTTTGTGCGGGAAAAATTGGAAATTAAGGGGGTACTTATCAATTGGTGAATGGCTGAACAAGTTGTGGTATATGAATGTAATGGAATACTATTGTGCTATAAGAAGCGGGGAAGATACAGACTTCATAATAACCTGGAAAGACCTACATGATCTGATGCTGAGTGAGAGGAGTAGAACCAGGAGAACATTATACACAACCACAGACATATTGATTCTGTGATGACTAACTTTGATAGACTTGACTATCCTCAGCAATACAAGGCTCAAAGACAGCTCCAAAGGACTCAGGATGGAAAAAGCAAGCTACATCCAGAGGAATAACTGTGGAGTCTGAATGCAAATTGAGACAAGCTATTTGCTCTCTTTCTTTTCCTCTTCTTTTTTGGTTTTATTTCTTCTCTCTCATTATTCATTCCATTGGTCATAATTCTTCTTTGCAACTTGACTATTGTGTAAATAATTTTAATGCAAAGGTCTATATAGAATCTATAGTGACTGCATGCCATCTTGGGGGTGGGGGGAGGGGAGGTAAAGGAAGAAAATTTGACACTCAGGAACATGTAAAACTAAATGTTGTAAACTAAAAATAAAAAATCTAATTAAAAAAATTGCTTCCATGCCAAGTTGCTGCATTAGTGGAGGACTTTGGTGGTGAATTTAACAAAGCAAAGTATGGGGAAAGTAGAAAAATTCCTTGCATAATTCTATGTTGAATGATGACTTTGCTTAAAAATTTAGCTCTGACATTTGCCAATATTATTTTCCAGCAATGACAGGTAAGTATTAGATTGCCACTTATTTTGCATTCTTATCTAACAAACTGACTTGGACAGCTCCAAGACAAAGCACATCCTCAATGTTAAGTTTTTTTTATTTTATCCAATATGATTTCATTAGGCCACTACTACCAGTCACATTAGTTTCTTCAAAGTGATTGTCCCCATATCAATCAGGCTCAAAGTGCAAGATATTTTTTTAATTCAAATGAAAATTAACTTTTTTTGTTGAAATGAAAGCTCACCACAGCCAAAATAGATCTGAAGTAGCTCCTGTGATGAAGCTCTGCTCCAGTGTCTCATCATGGCAGCAAAGTGATCCTGGAATTAAAGGCTATGATCATGGAATGCAATTCCAAGTATAGGTCTGTCAACAAACTGGGTTTCACACCTCAGTGCCCACCTAATCATATTTGGAAAGAATCTTCAGTAGAACAGTGGTCATCAGATGACATATTGTTGGGCCATGCATTCATGAGGCTTTCTCATCCAACACTGAGAAGTTGTGTATTTAGGATTGGGTAACACATTGTAAGAAGGATTTTTAACAAACATGTTCAGAGATGGGTGAACAGGATAGTGAAGGGATACAAATCCATACCACACAAATTAATATTAATGTTTCACAAGTACAAAAGAAGATGCTTGCTTAACATGGGGTATAGAACAGACTATAAGATGCGTGGTCACATAGATTCACCATGGAAAATCTCATGATGGACACTTAAGAGATGTGTGATCTGGGGCATCATTTAACCATTTCTTCACCTTCACTCATCCTTCAAATGGGTGAGTTGGACTTGATGATCTCTAAAGTTCTTTCCAGCTCTAAATCTATAATCCTATGATTTAGGGTAGATGTGACTCCTATTTCAAGTATATGAAGAGCCAACAGATGGAAAAGGTTTTACGCTTTTTTATGGAGTCCAAGGGGCAGAAATGAGTAAATGACATAATGGATGAATGAAAGAAAAATTGCATATTATATGTAAGAAATTAGAGGTACAAACAGGAATGTAAGAAAACCTCTATTCTCAAGGAGTTCAAATTATAATGGGGGAGACAACACATATAGGTTTCATAAGCTTCAAATCATATGGAAAGGCCCTATGGTTCTTAGGGTGCAAAAGCAAAGTCAGTAATATTCTTCAATATTTATTTTTACCCCATTAATGACATATCTTTTTTTCTGATTTTGATCTTTTTTGATAGTGCCAAAAGTTCTGGTTGTAAAAATGTATTTTTCCAAAGAATCACTGATTGACTATTAGAGAGGCAGGGACTACAGCCCCTGCAGAAGCAATAAATAGGTTATATCTCCTTAAGGGTTAATTATCTGTAGAATTGCTACAAGTTTGGGTTGAAAACAGAATCTATGACCTAGGGTTGTAATTTATGGGGAACATAATTCAGAAATATATTGAGATTGCCTAAAGGGGTAATTAGCAGTGGCTGAATGTTGTACTAGGGGAACATGTCATTGTCTCCATATTATCCCCATCTGGCTAATGGATGCTCTTGGGATTTTCAGTCTCAAATGAGGGGCTGTGATTTTTAACAGCAAAAGAAGAAAAAAATGGGTATATTTTAATGTGTTAAGATATGCTATTGTTATTGTTCCTTTTATGCCTACTCTAAAAACATGCTACCTTGGTAGAACTTGTAGTCAAAAAAAAAAAGAAAATGTCACCTCTGAGGGTAAAACAGAACTAGACAAAAATGCCTTAGGATTAATAATACAGGGTGTCCCTAAAGTATGGACACATAGGCAAAAACAGATATTTTGAAGTATTTGGAATATTAACAGACCTTAGCCCCCTTGACTTCTTTTTCTGGGGTATGCTAAAGGTGGTGTACTCAATGAAAATCACAGATGAAACACATTTGATTGAATGCATAAAGAGTGAATGTGGTAAGATTGATGGCAATATAGAGCTATTGCATAGAGTTCACGTGAATCTTGCAAAGCATATCAACCTTTGCATCACAAATGATGGAAATCATATTGGAGATGTTATCTGTTAACATTCCAGTTAAATAAAATGTTGTTGAAAATTTCCTTCATTTCATTCCTTGAAAACATGCATTTTTGCCTATGTGTCCAGACTTTAGGAACACCCCATAGTAAAAAGATCACCAAAGGGGTATAGTGAATTAACCTCCAATGTGTACTCATCAATTCCTTGATTAAAGATCAGCTGAGACTTGCTTTGTCTCCTTTTAAAAGAAATCTATCTATCTACCTATCTAGCATCTTTCTATCTATATACACACATATATTTTTCTCCACTCACACTTTCATTTTATCTGGATGAATTGTCAGCTAATTTTTATAGGAGATAATGGGAAAAAACAACATGTATTACAGTGGCTTGTCCATAATGGTAGAAAAATTGAATAATGTAGAGCTATCAAAACTTCCCATATTCTATTTCTAAAAAATCTTTTATGATCATATTTATTAATGTAATTGTTGCTCCATTTGATTGTGAGATGGTTTGCAATGTGTGAATGCTTTCTAAAATTGATATAAACCATTCTAACATTAAAATAAGTTTTCAGTAATGTCTGCAATGCTTTGATCAGTTAATTCCTTTGAACCTCAGTTTCTTTTTCTTTTTCATTCTATATGCATGACTTAAGTCTCTACTAGGAGACAGGAAACAAAAAAAGAAATATTTTCTGGTACCAAAGGGTTTGCATCCTACTGGGAGAAAGCATCATATTTTTTAAAAGTGAATAAAAAATAAATACATAGTATTTAAAGTAATTTTCTAGCAATTCAGGGCCTTTGAGAAAGAATTCAGTCATGATTGAATCAATACATAAATATTTAATTCAAGCTGAAATGCTTATAACATAAAGCTTTAAAAATTTTTTTTAAAAATCTCAGGTTCTCACTCAAGGAATTGCTAAAGCTAAAATTTTGCCACATTACCTGCAAAATAAAATAAAAACTACTGTTTTGTGGGGCTGTAGGGGAAGGAGAAGGTAGTGTCATTTAAAGTCTTTCAAATATGTCTCCAGCCTGCTTTTCTAGATTAATTGCATATTAGTCCATTCATGCACTCTGTGTTCCAGTCAAATTTACCTAGTGGTTTTTCCTCATATAAAACATTATATTTTCCATCTCAAGAACTTTTATCAGGCTGTCTGCCATGCCTGGAATGGCTTCCCTCTTCATTCTAGCTCTCAAATCTCTGCTTCTCTTCAAATATCAGTTCAAATTCTACCCGCTCTAATCTTTGTTTTTGTGTGTATCTCCCCAGTTTTTAGTTCTCTCACTTCCAAATTAGTGTGTATCTACTTGATATATATTTTATATTTATCTATGTGTGTGCTCTGTTTCTCCACAGTGGAATGTAAAATCCTTTAAAAAAGGAAATGTTTATTTCTGTCTTTTAATGCCCAGCACAAAGCACAGTGTCTACCACATAGTTTAATAAACAGTTAAATAATTCTTGTAAAATGAATCAACAAATGGATGACAATGTCATAATGTAGGCAAGAGTAGGCTTTTGGAAGTACCAAGACTTTCAATGCCTCTGCTGATTAAACAGAGGGACATTGACAAGTGTCCCCTTATATGAGAAAGAAAGTAAGAAAGGTCTAGCAGACAGTCACTCATGATGTATTTGCTTATTATGGATTAGTTACATTTTCCAAAACTCCTACTGCTCTTAGTTAATAACTTTTGTAGTCAAATGGAAAAAATTCTCTAAATTACTATTAATTAGATAAAAGCAAATTAAACAATTTTGAGTTACCAGCTCATACCCATCAAATTGCCTAATATGACCAAAAAAGGAAAATGATAAATATTGGACAAAATGGGAAAACTGTGACACTAATGAAATGCTGGTGGAGTTGTGAACTGATCCAACCATTCTGAAGAACAATTTGGAACTATTCCCAAAAGGGTATAAAACTGCATATACTTTGACCCAAAAATACTCCTACTAAGTCTGTATCCAAAAGAGATAAAAATAAAGGTAGAAGAGTCTATTTGCACAAAATTTTTATAGCAGCTGTTTTCACGGTGATTAAGATTTGGAAGTTTAGGGGATGCTCATGTATTATGAAGGCAGAATTTATGATTTCAAAGAGAATCATATATATGTCTGAAAGGTTTGGAACTGCATGATATAAGGAATTCTCTAGGTAGAAGGCAGAAGAATTAAAGCATGTATTTAAACTCCACAGTAACAGACCCACAAACCAGCATCCCCATTTTGATATTTTGATCAAAAGCTACCAGGCCCAATAAGTCTGCCTCACAAGAGTAACCAGGAGGCCACAGAGAAGCATGATGGTATAAAGCAAAATCATATACATGCTTCCCCTCTATGGTAAGAAGATTACCCACTGGCCTCAAGTCCTTGCTCAGCACTCCTCAGTCTACACGTGGGTCAGCTCTGCTACCGGGAGCTCCTGCTGCAGCTTTGGCTGTAGGTGTCTCTGGCTCCAACAGAAAGGAAAAAAGGGCTCTTCAAGCTGTCTTCTCTCCTCTTATAGAGTTTTTGACATCATCAAGCACAGTCTGAATGACCAGGGCCGATTGGTTCTTGAGTTGGCCCCTCCCCCTAGGACCGTGGGAGGTTCACGTCCACATAGACTAGGTTAACACCTCCCCTCAGCCAGCCCCATGAATCGTCACACAGGAAGTTCTCTGCTCCCAGGCATCGGTCTCTGGGCTTCCTACCCCAGAAGAGAAGCAGCAGGCCCAGCACCCAGCAAGGCTCAATGAGGTAAACTGAGTCACTCAAAGAAAACAAAGGCCATTTTGCCTAACGACATGGCTCATCAATTGCAGAATGGGTGAACAAATTGTAGTATATGATTGTAATGAGATATTATCATGATATGAGAAATGACAGGCAGGATGACTTCAGAATAAACCCTGGAACAACTTACAAAAACTGATACATATTGAAGTGAACAGAACCAGGAGAACACTATATATAATAACAACAATATTGTATGATGAACAGCTGTGAATGACTTAGCTAATCTCTGCAATACATTGATCCAAAGGATTCATAGTGAAAAATGATATCCACCTCCAGAGGAAAAAAAAACTGAAGCCATCTGAATATAGACTGAAGGTTTCTTTCTTTCTTTCTTCCTTCCTTCCTTCCTTCCTTTTTTCTTCCTCCCTCCCCCCCTCTCTCTGTCTCTGTCTCTCTCTCTCTCTTTCTTTTTTCTTTCTCTCTCTTTCTTTCTTTCTTTTTCCCTCTTCCCTTCTTTCTGAGTTATCTTGCATAATATGACTAATGGAAATGTTTTATATGATTGCATATGTATGACCTATATCAGATTGCTTATTGTTCCAGGGAGGAGAGAGGGGAGGGATAGAATTTGGAAAACAAAACTTCTAAAATGAATGTTAAAAAAACATTTTTACATGTAATGAGAGAAAATAAAATCTTAGTAAAATAATTTTCATTTTTATTATCTACCATATCCATTGATACATCTAATATAAAGTAGTATATAAAATTAAACTTCATAGAAATCATAAAACAATTTAATATTCTTGTTTTCAAATATTATACTTAGAGGGAAAATGGTGTATTCACATTCTCTTTTGTTACATTTTGCTTACTTGGTCAGTCTATTATTCATTGCTTCTACCATAGCCACTAAACACCAATGGACTACAAATTTCAAATGAAATAATTAAAGCCTGAAAATTTTTCCTCATTGTTATACATTATATTTCCTAGACTATCAGAGCACCATAACAAAAAAATAGATCTTATAAGGGCTTAGCTTCCATGGCCTTAAATAATGTTTTAATTCAATCAAGAGACTTTGCAGAAGATTAACTTGATAATTGTATTCCTTGAGAAAACAAACTATAATATAATGTACTAGACTAAAGTGGATTAATAGAGATAAAGGGGAAATCAATTTTTTTTTTTCACAGAGACATTGCTGAACAACTCTTGGTTGTTCCACATATATCAGATATGACCACAAATACTGGCTGAGTTCAATTCAGTTTAATAAAAATTTACTATTAATTTACTCATGCCTATACCTAGTGTCTAGCACAATGTGTGGCACTTAAATGTTTGGCAAATCAGAATCCTTTTATTCATTCAATAAACACTTGTTAAATAGATGCTAAATGGAAGATAATGGAGTATGTGCAAGCAATTTGAAAAATGTGACAACCCTATATGTGTATATAACATGCATGGATTAAAAAGTGCAAAATATAAGCCAGATAGTTCAATTCAATTGAATAATAAATTCAGTTACTTTCAAATAACCCGTTGGGGGCCAAAGAAAGGGGGCCTCCCATGTCCTAAAAGTGGAAATTTGAGAGGAGCCTGAGGTTTCCCAGGAGGCAGAGATGAGGAAACCACAGTAGCTTTTTAATGGTCAAGTTCTTTATTTTTTCATTTTCCTAGCTTATTTCTTGATTTTGAACTTCATGTAAAAGTTGGGCTCTGCTTACCTTGGGGTGAGAAGGCACTCAACCAAGCTTCAGGCTATTTTCTGCTGCTATTTTCAGAGCTAGTTCTGGGGGTCTGCAAGTTTTTGGTGCTTCCATGTTGGTGTGATTCTGGGAGAGGTGTGGTCATTGCTCTCCACATGTGCATTCTACTCTTTACCCAGGAGAGGTCTCTTATCCCCTGCAGCTGCAAGCAGTCATGGTCTTCTTTGCTTTGCAACTGTGACCAACAACCCTTCTCATATATTACTGACCCCCCCCACACACACACACACTCCTCTCTATCCTGAAATTGTGACCTAGAACTGTATATGGGCAATAGAATTACCAATCATCAGCAGCTGACCCAGTGCCAGCAAAGAGTTCCCTATAATCTCCTTCTGACCAGGTGTCCAACCCCCTTACCATCTCTGGGTTCAGAGCTCCCGAACTGTTGCTCCTGTGGTGGCAGCTGCTCTTGCTGCAATTGAAGGTATGGGCTCTGGCCAGGCCTCCACCCAGGTGCCACAGATTTCTCTTGCTGACCTCTTAAGTTTTCTTAGGTAAGAAGAAATCTCTTACCTACCCTGTGTTGACTCTGTCCCTCCAAAATTAATTTCAGTCATTATTTTAAAGTCATTTGCAGGGGAATTTGGGAGGAAGGGAAGCTGGACAGTTGCCCCTAATCTGCCATTTCTATTTCTATTTTTAATGTAATTTTCTTCAATATTTTGCCTCTTTTATCTATTAATTGTGAATTAACTGTTAATTGTGTTTTCATAATGTTCTTCCTTTGCTTTAATTTCTTTACATAACTTTTTTCTCTATTACTTTTATTTGATTTTGAAACTATCTAGCTCTTCCAGGAATTCTTGCTGGACTTCTTTTCAATTCATTTTTTTTCTTCCAGGATGTGCTCATAGCATTTTTGATTTTGTTGCCTTCTAAGTTTATATCTTGATCTTCCCTGTTACCCTAATAACTTGTTATAATCAGGTCCTATTTTTTGCTGTTTGCTCATTTTTCCTCTGTATTTATTGATTCAGAACTTTGTTATAGTTGGGCTCTGCTCTTGGTGTGTGTGGGTAGAGGGTCATTGTCTCAAGTTTTAAGGTTTTTCTCATAGCTGTTGTAATGGCAAACAAAGTGGGACTTTTTGTTGTCTTTTTTTTTTTCCTTTGGAGTGCTTCTCAGCATTAAGACAATCAAATGCCTTTGAGTCTTGCCTTTGTTTGAATCAAGAGTCATGGATTAGAAACAATATATATGATGAGGTGCTAGTAGTGATTTTGCTAAGTAGATGCTAAGCCTCAGGTCTACACCCTTTTGCTGATTGGGCATGAAGCCCTTGGGCCCTAAAAAGAGTATATACACCAAGGGCTCTAAACAGGGTATACATGAATTGAGTTTAGAATTTTCCTTGGGGTTTACTCATGGGAAGAGTGTTCATGTGATTTGGCCAGACAAAACTCTGGGTAGCTGTTAAGGAGTCCCCTCAGCTCTGAAAAACCCAGACTTTGGTGCTTCTCTCTCTGGTAAGTACATGCGTATTGTCTTGGTCGGGTAGCTAGAAGCCTATCTGTTGATTTGTGTTATTTGCTCTATTTATATAATTTCTGCTTGTAATTTCTGTTTGTATTTTCTCTGAAGTTCAGAAGTTTTTCCCCTGAACTAAGTGAATGAAATATGAATGTTTAATTAAAGTGAGAGTATAAACCCATTAAAGTTGCTTTCCTTAGAAAAGCAGATCAAAGAACCTATGCTAGCAGCCCTCTTGTGTGTTGGTGTTATTGGTTTTACATTCCCACAGTAGCTGCTAGCAACATCGTTGTTACAGCTTTCTTCAGAGCTAGTTGGGGGGGGGAGGGTCTGAAAGTTTTTGGTGCTTCCAAGGTGGTATCTGTAATCTGGGGAGAGGTTTGAACACTGCTCTTCTGTTCTTCACTCTGATCTTTATCCAAGAAGAGCCCCTTATCCCTTGGGATTACAATCAATACTACTCCTCAAGTCTCTTACTCCCTTAGGAACAGAAATAATGCTCTTCCTCAGGCTCTCTGATCCCTTCTGACCAAAACCAATACTACCCCTTATGACTTCCACTCCCTCTTGACTGAAAATGCTGCTTTTTACCCTTGAACTATTACACAGAAATGGGTATAGGTGATAAAGTTACCAAATAGCATCTGGTCCTATGTCCAGTGCCAGCACAGGGGTACCCTCTAATCTATTTATAACCTATTGCCAGGTCACCTTACCATCTCTGGCATTAGAGCTCTTGAAGCTGCTGCTGCTTGCACAGCCAACACCTAGTCCAGTCACTGGTGTTTTATCTATGTGGGCCCTGAGCCATCCTCGACCCCTATCACACACGTCTCTCTTTTGGAGCTCCTAAGTTTTCTTGAGCTAAGAGAATGTTTCACTTTGGCTTTTTGCTGGCTCTACCAGTCCATATTTCAATTTGAGGCATTACTTTAACATTTTTGTGGGGGGGGGGAATGTTGGGAGACCTCAGCTGAGTGCTTCTCTACTCCATCATCTTGGCTCCACCCCACAAAGAAGTAACTGCCTACCCCCTTCTTTCTGAATTTGCTTCTTACTTAACTTATACTGCAGAAGGCTCCTATTACTTCCATAGTGTAATAGCTTTTATGCCAGATTTTATAATGAGACATTGTTTCTATATGTCAATTCTTTTGTAAAAGATAATACTACCACTTCATATTGAAACATAGGAGAAACTTTATTTTATACAGCAAACCTCATTAACCTGTCATTGGCAACATTTAGGACTTCCAGGTCTTAAATTTTAGGACCTGTATTTTAGGAAAAATACAGTGAGTCTCCAGTGAAATGACATCACAATTATGCCCTTTCTCTCCCCAAATGTTTAGGCAAACTTGAGTAAGGCTGGGAAAAAGTAGAAATTGAACCAAAGTACTATTTTTTTAGAGGGCCTAGTGAACATCCTGAAATTCCTAATATTCCTTTATCATTCTTTCTTTCTAACCAACTAACCAACCAAAATTTATTGTCTGGTGTATATTTAGGTGCCCCCTAGTTTCTGTGCAAAATAAAAATAAAATTATGGTATGATTCCTACCCACAAGAATATTTTGTTAATGGTAGTACCTATAACCTCTGATCCCTTGATGGATTTCTTATAACTTTTCACTGCCTAAAATTTTCAATTAGCATAGATGTTTCAATGTATCTGGCCATCCAATCTATTAACTTTTGCTGGATAATCTTGTATGCCCCATCTACTCTTTCTAGGTGATTCCCAATGTAGCATTCAGGGTTCTCTGATTTTCTCTATGCCATTGTCATCTGTTTCTATAGGTTTAAATAATCTCTTTAAGATGGTGGATCTCAGATCTACATACCCAGCCCTGGTCTGCATCACCAACTACCTATTATATATTTCTAACTGAGTGTCCCATAGTTACTCAAGCTCAAATTATCAAAATTAGAATTCATTAAATCTCCCCTTCTCACTTCTCTAGTTCCCTATTTCTGTCAAAATGACCACCATCCTCTCAGTGTCTGAGGGTCTTAACTTTAAAGCCACCATTGACTCTTTATTTGTCCTCACCTCATCTAGATAACCACCTGTCATGTTTCATTTATTCTACCCCTTTAGAATCTCTCATAATAATCCCCTTCTCTACATTAATTACCAATACCCTAATTCAAGCTTTCCACTTCTCTCATCTGCATTCTTTCAATAGCTTCTTAACTGGCCTTTCTGTTTTCACTTTTTCCCCTCTTTTCAATCTCTCTTCCACATAACCTGACAAAACTGTATTACTTAAGCAAAAGTCAGATCATGACATTCTCCTGCCCAAGATGTAAGATATTTCTCTGTTGGCATTCCATTATAAGGGTGGCTAGATGGTACAGTGGATATAATCCTGGGACTGAAGTCAGGAAGAGTCAACTTTCCTGAGTTCAAATCTGGCCTTAGACATTTATTAGGTTTGTGACTCTGGAGAAGTCACTTAACTCTGTTCACAATTTATGTTCTCAGGAAATAACTTTGGACACTAACAGATTGAGTAAGTTCCCAAACTCACCCTATCTGTCAAACAGTAGTCTTTTAATATATTTTTAAATTAGTGAATGAATAAAAGTTTGACAATACTAGAAAATGAAGTAAGAATTTTTTTTAAAAAATCTAGAAAACTTTAAAAATTGAAAAAAATAATAGAACTTTGCTTTAGAACATAAGCTATTTTTGCAAAATTTCCATTGAGATCATTTGATCCCACCCAAGGAGATTAGGTTATGGAAAGATGTTATCACTGTACTTTCCTGAACCTCCAGAGAGGAAAATTGGAGGTTATTTCACACTTACCTAAGGAGATTTTATATTTTATCCTATGCGTCTGCTTATCTTTGGCTTACCTTCAAAACATCAAGTCATACATAGAGATAGCAATAAAAACATTCAGTCTACGGAATAATGATGAAATGCTACTTTACTTTGTCCTTCATAATAAAAAAATTGTCATTTGACTCAAGGCTAAGTTAAAGACAAAAAATTAAAAGATTGAAAAGAAAATCTTAATTCACTTGTGCTCACTCATTCATGATACCAAGTAACATTATTTTAGTAGGTTCCAGAGAATATAGGATATAATAAAGATATTAAATTTGACTTTAGTAACAAATTAGTGGGGCAGCTAGGTGGTGCAGTGGATAGAGCAATGGACTTGGAGTCAGAAAGACCTGGGTTCAAATGTGACCTCAAATACTTACTAGCTGTATGACTGAGCAAATTACTTAACTCTGTTTGGCTCAGTGTAATTATCTATAAAAAGAGCTGGAGAAGGAAAGTGCTAACCACATAAGCAGCTTTGCACAGAAAACCCCCAAAAGGGTCATGAATATCATACTAGACTGAAAAGGAATGAGGCAAACATAAAATTAGTACTTAGAATTGATACTAAAATAGAACTCTAAACCAAAGCAAGACAATGAGAAAATGTCAAGGATATTATGATTATTTACCAAATTAGGGGATTTATATTAAGATATATTTATACAGGCAGAATTCTACCTGATATTGAAAGACTGAAAATGAAATAATAAGCCTATTAAGGATGAAACTAATTTAAGTGTTAAATGATAAATAAGCTGTAATGGGATAGAATGTCTACTTTTTTGCTCATTGTATGCAGGTGAACCTGGACTATGCCAAGAAACATGAGTGTTAATATATCTTAAAAAGATGGAAAAGTTTCAGGCATAGGCTCAGTAATAAATTTTGTGTATGCAAGCTGAAGTCCTCTTTAGCTAAGCACAAAAGAACATATCAGAAAAAAATAGATGACCTAGTTATTATTTTTGATGGCAGTAACTCATCAAGATCATCTACTAAGGTATAGGAGGGCTATTATCTGGATCAGTGGATGTAATAGTTATAGCAGTACACCACGATATTAATGGAATGATGTTGAAAAGGCCAGACATATGCATTTGAACTAATATTTATGCAAACCCCTAGTAATCCATGTCAGGGCAAACCTTAATAGCAGCCAAGAAGTTTCACTTCTGGGAGCCAAGATGGTGGAGTAAACAGTAGATCACTGTCCTTCACCCATTATCATGCTCCAAAACTCATAAAACTGTACCCCAGACCAGATCCTAGAACAGAGGAGCCGGTAGAAAGACAGGGTGGGCCAGTCTTTTGATCCAGGAGACTTAGAAGATTGGTAAATAAGGTCTGTATTACTCAGAAAAGAAGGGGAACAGAGTCCAGGATATGAAGTGTCCCAGTAAGCTGGTGGTAGGCTCCACTTCAACAAGCCAACAGAAGATCCTGAGCCCCAGAGGAAAATAATAGTCAAACCCCAGCACCAGGACCCCCTCCCTGCCTCTCCACATATGTTAGGATAGCCACAAGAACCACCAGACTCCAGCTCAGAGAACAATCACATGTGCTGGCATAGCCACAGGAAGACAAGTGTTCTCTAGCAGTGGACCACACCATGTGTCACCACAGTCCCAGGTGGGTAGGATTCCTCCTGCAGCAGACCTTCACATGCTTCAGTGCAGCCCAGGGCAGCCAGGTATCTTTCAGCAGCCAGGCCTCCCTATGTTTCAGCACAGCCAAAGGAAAAAGCAGAAAAACCCCACCTGACCTCAGCACATTCAAGACACCACCACTAAGATGCCAGCTCAGCACTAGGTAAACTGCCAGACACCTACAGCCTCCAGCAGCTAGCACTGAGGCCCCAGGGCACAAAACTAGTGACCAGGCCCCCGAATTCCAGCAAAGGATGTTGGGACAGTGGCCGATGTGCTCCAGCAGGAGAGCTCAAGTTCAAAAGTCACAAAATAGGCACACAAAATAAGCAAAAATAAAAAAAAAATAAAAAGAACACAGAACATAGACTGTTTCTAAGGGGTCAGGGAAGATAAAAACAGAAACTCAGAGGAGGAAAACACTGCCAATATACCTATATCTGAAACGTCGAAGGAGAATATGAACTGCTCTCAAGCCAAAAAAGCCTCCTTGGCTTAAGAAGAATTTTAAAAGTCAAGTAAGAGAGGTAGAAGAAAAATTGCAAAAAGAAATGAAAGGTATGAAAGAGGGACACAACAGCTTGGGGAAAAAAGTATAAAAATTGAATGTAGAAAACAATTTCATAAAAAATGGACAAATTGAAAAATAAAAACTGAAGAAAACAGCTATTTAAAAGTATCATTGGCTTAATGGAAAAAGAGGAACAAAAGTTCATTGAAGAGAAGAACTTCCTAAAAAGTATAATTGGTCAAATGGAAAAAGGAGCTATAAAAGCTAACTGAAAAAATCTATTTGTTAAAAATTAGAACTGGGAAAGTAGAAGCTAATGATTCTATGAGACATCAAAAGTCAGTCAAACAAAATCAAAAGAATAAAAAAAAAAAGAAAATGTAAAATACCTCGTTGAAAATCAATTGACATAGAAAATAGATCTAATAAAGGTAAGGTAAGAATTATTGGCTTAACTGAAAGTCATGATTAAAAAAGAACCTGAACAGTATCTTTCAAGAAATTATGAAGGAAAACTGTGCTTACATCCTAGAACCACAACGAAAAATTGTGCATTGAAATTGGGCATTGAAAGAATCCAGTGATGACTTCCTGTAAAAAATCTCAAAAATGAGAACTCAAAGAAATATTATAGTCAAATTCTAGAAATATCAGGTCAAGGAGAAAATACTGAAAGCAGCCAGAAGGAAACAATTTGAATATTGTGGAAACATAATCAGAATAATACAAGATTTGGCAACTTCTACATTAAGGGATCAAAGGGCTTGGTATATGATATTCCAGAGATCAAAGGAGCTAGGATTAAATACAAGAATCACCTATACAGCAAATCTGAGTATAATGCTCCAAGGCAAATTATGGATTTATGCTAAATCAGAGAACTTTCAAGCTTTCATGAAAAGACCAGAGCTGAATAGAAAATTTGACTTTCAAATACAAGAATCAAGAGAAGCATGAAAAGATAAACAAGAAAGAGAATTCATACAGAACTTACTGAAATTGAGCTGTTATGTTTACGTTTCTAAATGGAAAGATGATATGTGTAATTCAGGAGACCTTTCTCAGTATTAGGGGAGTTTAAGGGAATATAGACAGAGGGCAAAAGATGAGTTGAATATGAAGGGATGATATCTAAAAAAATAAAATTAAGGGCTTGGAGAGGAATGTATTGGGAGAAGGAGAAAGGGAGAGATCATATGGGGTAAATTATCTCACAAAAAAGTGGCAAGAAAAAAGCAGTTATAATGTAAGGGAAGAGGGGTAGGTGAGGGGGAATGAGTGAATCTTGCTCTCATTGGATTTGACTTAAGGAGGGAATAACACACTCGTTTGGGTATCTTACCCAAAGGAAAGTAGAGGGGTAGGTGATAAAAGGTGGGGATGATAGAAAGGAGGGCCGATTGGGGGAGTAGGTAGTCAAAATTAAACACTTTTGAAAAGGGACAGGGTCAAGGGAGAAAATTCAATAAAGGGCAACAGTATAAGTTGGATGGAAATATAGTTAGTTTTTCACAACATGACCACTCTAGAGGTGTGTTGCATAATGATACATTTTTGGCCTATGTTGAATTCCTTGCCTTCTCAAGGAGGGTGGGTGGGGAAGGAAGAAGGGAGACAATTTGGAACTCAAAGTTCTAAAAACAAATTTTCCAAAAAAAGTTATTTTTATATGCAGCTGGGAAATACAGGCAATGGGGTATAGAATTCTATCTTGCCCAACAAGAAAGTAAGGGGATAGGGAATAATGGGAGGGGGAGAGGGGTGACAGGTGGGATGGCAGAGTGGAGAAAGTGGTAATCAGAATATATGCCATCTTGGGTTGGGGGAGAGGGTAAAAATGGGGAGAAAATTTGTAACTCAAAATCTTGGGGAAATCAATGTTGAAAACTAAAAATAATAAATAATAAAAAACAAATTAAAAAATAAAATATCATTTAGATATTTAGAAACATAGTTGCTGATGGGTAGGCTGCATTAATATAATACAAATCACAATTCTACCTAAATTAATTTACTTGTTCAGTGCTACCAAAAATTATTTTTATAGGGCTAGAAAAAAATAACAAAATACTTCTGGAAGAACAAAATTCAAGAATGTCAAGGGGATTAATGAAAACAAATGCAAGGAAAGGTGGCTTGTCCATACCAGATCAAAAACTGCATTATAAAGCAGCAATCATCAAAACTACTTGGTACTGGCTAAGAAATAGAGTGGTGGATCAGTGGTTGGGTACAGAAGACACCGTAGTCAATGACAGTAGTAATCCACTATTTGATAAGGACTACAACTTCTGGGGTACGAACTCATTATGTTACAAAAAAACTGCTGGAAAACTTGAAAAACTGTATGGCAGCAACTAGGCAAAGACCAACATCTTACACTGTATGCCAAGATAATGTCAAAATGGGTACATTATTAAAACCTAAAAGGTTAAACTATAAGCAAATTTGTAGAGCAAGGAATAATTTACCTGCCAGATCTATGGAGAAAGGAAGAATTTATGACCAAACAAGAGATAGAAAACAAGATGAAATCCAAAATGAATAATTTTAATTACATTTAATTTTAAAAAGTGTTGTTTTTTTTTTCTTGCAGAAACAAAACCAATGCCACCAAGGTTATAAAGGGAATCAGAAAATTGGGAAACAATTTTTAGAGTCAGTGTCTTTGATAAAGACCTCATTTTTAAATTATATAGAGAACTGAGTCAAATCTATAAGAATACAAGTTATTCCCCAATTGATAAAGTGTCAAAGGATATGAACAGGCAGGTTTCAGAGGAAAAAATTAAAGCTGTCTATAGTCATATAAAGAAGTGCTCTAAATCACTATTGATTAGAGGAATATAAATAAAAACAACTCTGAGGTACCATATCACACCTATCAGATTGATTAACCTGACAAAACAGGAAAATGACAAATGTTGGAGAAGATTTGGGAAAAATAGAACACTAAAGCATCATTGGTAGAGTTGTGAACTTATCCAACCATTCTGGAGAGCAATTTGGAAGTATGCGATTTGGAACTATGTATACCCTTTGATCCAGCAATACTACTACTAGGTCTATATCCCCAAGAGATCACAATAAAATGGAAAAAGAAGGGACCACATGAACAAAAATATTCATAGCAGCTCCTTTTGTGGTGGCAAAGAATTAGAAATTGAGGGGATACCTATCAATTAGGGAATGGATGAACAAGTTGTGGTATACAAATGTAATGGCATACTACTTTTCCATAAGTGGTGAGGAGGCAGATTTCAGAAAAACCTGCAAAGACTTGCATGAACTGATGCTGAATGAAGTGAGCAGAATCAGGAGAACACTGTACACAGTAAAAACTGCATTGTGTGATGACCAACTTTGTCAGACTTAGCTCTTCTGAGCAATGCAATGATCTAAGAAAATTCCAAAAGACCAATAATGGAAAATGGTGTCCACATCCAGAGAAAGAACTATGGAGTTTGAATGCAGATTGAAACAAACTATTTTCTCTTCCTTTTTTGCCTTTTTTTACTTTCTCATGTTTTTCTCTTTTGTTCTGATTCTTCTTTCCCAACATGAATAATGTAGAAATAACAGCCAATATGATTTTTGGGCAGTGCAGGTCTGACTATCACTCCTCTGCTCAATAAAATCCAACGAGTCCCTATTATTTGCAGGATAAACCATAAATTCCTCTCTTTAATATTTAAATATATTCAGAATGATATTTAAATCTCTACATTGTTCTGTTTCATACATTCAATAGTTGAGTCAAATTGGCTTTTTTTAAGCATTCCTTATACATAATACTCCATTTCAATGGCTTTGCATTGGTCATTCCCATTTCCTAGAATGTATTCTCTTCTTGTCTATATCTCCTTTAGTTTCCCTCACTGCTCAACTCTAATGATACCTTCATCAAAAAGCTTTTCCTAAGTCCTTCATGTTCCTACTTCTCTACCCTGTCACTTTTTAACTATTTTGTATGTAACTATATATTTACCTTGATTTATCTGATAGAATATAAACTTCTTTTGGGCAAGGAATGTTTCAGGTTTTTCTTTCTGTTCTCAGTGACTACCATGGTACCTGATATTTAATTATTTAATGGGGTGTAATAAATCTTCATTGAATGATCGATTTTTTCTTTTTGTCCTCTCTTTTCTAAAATGAAGAGATTTGTTGAGGGCTTAGTCTCTTCTCTTCTCTTCTCTTCTCTCTCTCTCTCTCTCTCTCTCTCTCTCTCTCTCTCTCTCTCTCTATATATATATATATATATATATATATATATATATATATATATGTACATATATACACATATATATGCATATGTTTGTCATGAAAATCACACATATTTTCTACATTTATACTTTTTAAGTCACAAAAAGTTAAGTAACTCTTGAGTCTAATGAACCAAAAACTATGGTAATGTGCTGATCAAAGACACATCATGAGAGAAAGGAGACCAGACAGATTATTCACATTTTGAAGTTAGAGGTCCCTTTTCCCATTAAGTAACATTTCCCCCCAGAAATATTTATCTGGATTGGTAATTATGGACTCTTCCCCTTTCTCCTTTTATGAATTCTCTCTTAATTATATTAATAGGAAGAATACTTTCATTTTATTAATTGGAGGACATGTAATTTTTATCAACCAAGATTTGGAAACTTCTGATTTACCCTTTGAAAAAGGTCCTTCCTAATGAGCCCAAAGTCTACTATCAGTTAATATTTAATAAAGGGATTTTTGCTCCAACGTTGCTGTTAATTGAATCAAAATGATAAACTTCTACTTACTCAGATCCCCACAGCCAAAAAAATCTTAAATTATCAGTGTTTTTTTCTTGTCATATTTAACAATAACATGTTCACAATAACATCAAATCATCTATACTTGATACTCTGAGAAAGTTTTAATTATGTCCTTTTTATTTGAAAAGATTTTAGTCTAATTTTTGGAAAATTAGTATTCTAAAAAGAGAAATGATAATAATCTCCACCACTCCATTACAGAGGGTCTATGGGTAAAGAATATTGCATATAATGTTGAAATTAATTGATATGTTTGTTAGTTATGCTGAACTGATTTTTTTTATTTTTGTCTTTTTTATTCTTTGCTATAAAATGTGACCTGGGGAAAGGGAAATGATATATTTAGAAATGAAGATGTTATAAAAGCAAAGTATATCCACATTTTTATTAAATAAAAACAAAAAATATTAGTATCTATATATTAGCCTATTTATTATGGTTGGTTGCTGAAGGCAAAAAGCTCACCTTTTAGATTACTGCAGGTGGGATAGAGTTTTCATTCTTTTCTTTGACTTTGAACCTTTCTCCAGAGGTATGGCCAGTATCCTCTAAGCACTTCCTGCTTCATCCTACTTTTGAAACTTCCCTATACAGCGGATTGAGCACCACCATAGAGACAGTTTTTATTTTTAGCTCATATTTTGCTCAGACTTGTAAATTATATTCTATAAAATATGAAACCAATAAGATTCTTAGGAGTCCTGAGTCTGGAAAAAATCACATCCCTACTGAAACTCAGAATCTGTTTCCTCTCCTTTCCTCTCTTCTCCCTATCACTTGGAAAAATCCTGCCATTGTTCCCCATTTTTTATTTTGCCATTTTCTATTCATACATAATCCTGAATAGGTATTACAGTTATTATCCAATGCTTTATATAAGCTAGAATTTAAATGTGGATAAAGCAGAAATGTAAAATGCTTTAAAGAATGGGTAAGCTATACATTTAATATTACCCCTCTAGGCACAAGCACAGGCAGAGGCACAGGCAAAATCACTGCCTGTTTTCAACTCTTATCAGTTTTCCCAGCAAACAAAGTCTCTCAATGATCAGCATATATACCATATATGACTAAGGCTGTTCCACTGGGCTGATGGGAACTGTCAGAGGCAGTAGTGGAGCTAAGTTGCTGCTCAACTTACAGTTGTACATGCCACTTCCTGTCTCTCTTGCACACTGGAATTCCAAATCAGATAGCTTGACTGCCATGGAATAGGACTATCCTAAACCTCTCCTCTCTTTGTCATTTCCTGCATTTCAATATATTTATCCCCTCAAGGGTAGGAAGAAAACAGATCATGACAAGCCAAAGAACACTGTCACCCTCCTCCATGCATTCATGCATCCCATTCCTGGAATCCATTCTCATGTCATCTGTTATATCTAGAATTGTTTTGCCCTTCAAACTGGGGTGCCACCTAATCCATATAACACTCTCTGCATCCCATAGATAAAAATGTTTTCTTTCTCTCAAATTTTTCAATCACTTAGTCTGGATCTCTCCTTTGTCTCCACCATTCTCTAACTTTTATTATACTTTTTCTGCATACAAGCTGTATCTTGTTACCACACAAATGCATTATAAGAGCTTAGAAAATAGGAACAATGTCATATTTTATCCACCCATATCATGAACCTACCACGTTGTGTTGCATATAATGGATGCTTAATAAATGTTTGTTGCTGAATTTAATCAAATCTTTATTATTTTTTCTGGTCCTCATTCTCCTCAATTATAAATTGCGTAAGTTGGAATAAAGATGATGTCTAAAGTCCTTTATATCTCTAAAGTGCTACAAAATCAATCTGTTGTTAATCATAAAAAACAGTAATCTAGAACCACTCCCAACCAATGAGGATAAATGATATCTTGCTGAATTTTCAGTTGCTCATATGTTATCTGTTTCTGCATTTAATTTTAAAGTTTTTTTTTTTTTAATTTTCATGGCACTTTCAAACAAGCTATGATCCTAAGAAACAAATCCAGTGAGGGGGGAGGGATGGAGAGATAGAGAATGAAGATTTATTCCCTGAATTCTTTTCCTCTTAAACATCTACACTTATTGCCTTCAGTTACTTGACTTCAATACTTTTGCTGTAAAATCCTATTCTCCCTCCAACACACTTCAAAAGAATGTAGGCAGAAGCCTATGGGGAATAGGTGGAGATGAGTAACATGACTTTACAAAAATAGTGTCCAGTTCTGCCTGGCTTCTTCTCAGACCCATATAAACTAGGGATCTAAAGTATGTTCAGCAGCAACATTGCTTCTGTCACACTCATACTACCAAAATGCCAAAGAAATTAAAGGAATTGCAAACACAGAATTACATACTCATGCAGGGAGAAAAATAGGCTAATTTACAGAAGAAAACTATTTCAGATTAAATACACTATAATTACACAATTTAATGGAAGTAGAGGAGAAATAATTCTTTCAAGTTGTGGATTTCTATTTTATAATAATTTTATTTAGATTATTCTTTTTGGGTCTGGGGCTTGTTAGATTTTGGGTTTGGTTGGGGTAAGGTTTTTTATTGCTTCTATGAAAATTTATCATCCACATAAAAAAAATAATCTAACAAGTTGTTCATTACACAATAATTCAATTATGTTTAATTATATCAATGTTAGTCAAGACAAACAAAAATAAGTACCAGATGAACACTTAACTTGTCATGGCATTTCCTTATGATTCAACCAAGTGAATTGCAAAATTTTGCCAAAACCCCTTCCATTTTGACATAATGGTATTTAAAGAAAGTAGGAGAGGAAAATTAATTTTGAAAACAGGATGGGGAATATGGTTTGACTCGTTCATTAAGAATAAGTGCCTGTGCAGATCAAAATTATAAATAATAAGGAACCACTAACATAACTACTGAAGTGTACACAACATAGAACACAGAGCCAAATGATTCTGTTTCTCTTTGGCACTGTTAGAAATTAGAATATTCATGTTTTAGTTGTGTGATGATGAGTACCACGGTTTTTCTTCAGTTCTCTCTCTCTCTCTCTCTCTCTCTCTCTCTCTCTCTCTCTCTCTCTCTCCCCCCCCCCTCTCTCTTTTAGCTTGACTAATGATCTTACTCATATCTGTGTAGCTTGGCAGTAAGTAGGGGCCAAATATTAAGATATTAAGATTGGCTAAATTTCTTTGGTCCACAGATAGGTTAGATGAGAGACAGACAGATGATGGTTTGTTGCCATGGGTCATGTGACAAATGGAGAGATTACTCAGTGGCAAACCTATATTTTTCACTGGCCACTCAAAATCCCTTGGCAGGCCATATGTAGGCAGGCCTGACCTAACTCCTTATAAACTCCAAGAAATGAGACAACCATACAACACAACCTAACCATTTATTCCCCCAGGATGGGAGGTGTAATGTCCAAAGTATTAGATTTTTTTATTGTTTTCCCTTTCTTAGATTCTGTCAGATGTTATAATAATGTTGTTTTTACTTCCAGTAAGATATCACTTTCAAGAAATGCATGCTTTGGGTCAGCTAGGTGGTGCAGTGAGTAGAGCACCAGCCCTAGAGTCAAGAGGACTTGAGTTCAAATTTGGCCTCAGACACTTGACACACTTACTAGCTATGTGACCTTGGGCAAGTCACTTAACCCCAATTGCCTTGTCTTCCCCTTTCCAAAAAAAAAAAAAGGAATGCATGCTTTCCAAATATTATAAAAACAAACATTATTAATGCAATGGTAAATGAGATACACCACATAAAGTATTCTAAGTGGTATTAAATTTAAATAAATTTTAGGTATGATATTGAATTTGTGATCACCAAGTATGAAGTAGGAAGAATTATTATTTTTAAACTGAAACTCCAATTATGTGTTTTTATAATGTTGATCTACTGTCAATCACATTCATTCTCATTCCACAAAGTGTGTCATGATTCCCAAGATATGTGAGTGCATAAAATATTTGCATGTTTGTATATGAATGTATATACATACATAAAATATGAATATATAGTTGTGCTTTGTATACTACATAGGTATATATTATACATGTTACCTTTGTAAAGTAATTTATTATGAGGAATATGTGATTTACTTTGAAAATTTTATACTTGAATTTGCTTTTATTATGGAGCTAGTCCCATCACATAAAAGGATTTTTTTGCTAAATATGTAATATCAGAATCCCTTTGGATAAGGACATTCTGGTGACTCTCTAGCTATATTCCTTATTTTCTTGCCATTTTCTAGCTATTGGAAATTTCTCAACATGAAAAGCACGTATCTTTAGGAAAACTGTGCTTGGGAAATGTGATGAGGGACCGTTCTACTGGAAATCACTTGGCCCATGAGATTTGCAATCTTTTTTGAACTATGACAAATGGACTTCATACATTTAGAAAGTGCTTACTATTGCTAGTTACTCTCTGAAAGAAAAATGGTTGGAATACCTAAAAAAAATGCTCAGCACACTCAGTTAATCACTTTTTTCTGGGGGAGTGTGAGGAAGCATCCTGTGACCTACATTTCATCCATAAACTGCTCAGTGCATGTACATAAAGACCACAACTCATCTCCTCTCCCTACCCCTACAGCACTATGGTCCTTCAAATGAGATTTTTTTAAATTGACAAATATTTTTAATTATCTACATTTCTAGCTAATGTTTTATAAAGATAACATGATTTCAAGGGTTAACCAGGCCAGAAGGGAGAAGATAAAGCTTTTTCTGGTCATTCTGCCGAGAAAAAATAACATGAAATACTGAATGAATATAATTATCCTTATTATCTGGTTTAGAAGATTATATTAGAAACAAAATATTCTGAATCTGAGGTGAAATCCAGCAATATCATTGATACCACAAAACTAGTACAGTTATACTAACACAGTACTTAGTACTTTCTCAATGAGATTAGAATAGAGACTAAAGGTGTAAGTTGATTTGCCTAGGGAACACCTGAGTGAGGAAATGCCTTCTATCAATATAGGTTTTCAATTTCTTTGCAATGTGTGTGTGTGTGTGTGTGTGTGTATACACACATATATATACATATATACATATGCACATATATATATATGTGTGTGTGTGTGTATATATATATATATGTATATATATATATATATATATATATATATATATATATATATATATATATATATATATAATAGTCTTCGAAGGCTACCTGGAATACTGAGAAGTTATTTGACTTGCTTTATATCATACAGTCAATCTGTATCTGAGGTAGCACCAGAACCTGAGCCTCTGGGGGAGAAGAAGAGCTGGTTTTAACATGGACCAGAGTTGCCTCAAAGTTTGGTTATTCTTAAATCACTCATAGGATTATTGATTTATAGCTGGAACCAACAGTTAAGCAAAGCAGATTATTTATGATAATTTCATTGGTAGATGGTACTTTCTAAGAAAGCCCGTTGGCCATTTGATACTGAGTTCTTATTATCACTACTGAAAAGTATCTATTTATCTCCTCTTGCCACCTCTT
Organism: Trichosurus vulpecula; assembly: GCF_011100635.1. NCBI lineage: Eukaryota > Metazoa > Chordata > Mammalia > Diprotodontia > Phalangeridae > Trichosurus > Trichosurus vulpecula. The sequence continues at coordinate 90,597,349 of NC_050578.1, read as the reverse complement.
TAAAAAATAGGGAACTCAAGGTGGCTTTTGTTTGGACAACTGAGGATAATAACATATAATAGTATTTTTCTCCCACTCCAGACCTTCTACTGACTTGCTTCATTGATGTCTAGATGGATACTTGTACTGGAATAGCCCCAGGAGATAACAATTAGTGGAACTTTTGACACCTGGTCACTTCAACCTGTTTCCAAATTGTCACAAACTAATCAATAGGAAGGAATTGCATTAATGCACAAGAATGATAATTGTGTCCAATGATGAATCTGCTCAAAAGTAATACATTGAACATTTCATTTTGAAGAAGTCCACATGGGAAAAGTAATTTATAATGGAGTTCTCCAGTTCAGATGGATCGAGTTGTTCTGAGAATAGTAATTTTCTATCATTTTCTGTGAAAGGCAAGCTGTGTATTTGCTCAAGGACAGATAATTTAGAAATTATACTATAATGAGCAGAGATGGAAGAACTAGTTTCCCTGCTAAAATGGTCAACATTATGACCATTTCCTGGAAATAATGTCCTTTGTGACTCTAAATTTTTTCTCTCTTCTTTTTCAGGGAAGATGAATCAGAAAAAAAAAATAAAATTAAATATAATTTTGAAGGTTTTTTGGTAGTTCATTTTTCAGCATCCAATAATTCATATTAACTTTGTATGAACATATGTAAATAAATACTAATTATTTATTGACTGATATAATAAAATTAGATAGAATTGATGAACCTTTCATCATAGATTTCGAAGTGTGCTTTTTTCCTTGTAACCTTTTAAAACTGCTAAAGACACATAATATCTTAAAAAATTCTCCCATGATCTATGATATACTCCCCCCAAATTTCATATTAATTTAAATCAATTGGAATTTCTCTTCACTTTTTTACCATTAGCTCCTTAGCATCTACAAAACAGCATATGAAAATTGTTATTTCCAAAATAATGAAAAGAAAATTATTGGACTAAATCAGCAAATATTTTAAGTGCTTGAACCTAACTACTTTAAGGCCAGAAGCCTATTGTTTAAGACATTAATGACAACTAATATAATAAGAACTTACTGATAAGAAATGTTGGTTAAAAAATCAAATAAGTTGAGAAAACATAGGTTTAGGCCAACATCTTACATTACATAGCATAAGTATCAAATTTATGTGCAAAGCCAACAAAAGTCACATGATAAAAATGTTTTAAAAATGGAAAGTGGGCTAGAAGGATAGCTAAATTAGGCATATAAATTATCATAAAAGAGACAATTTTACTTACATTTTAAACAATTACATAGACATACACATATATTGTATAGCAAGTATTAGGGAAGCAGTTAACTGCAGAAAATCTGTGTATCAAAGATCTCTGATAAAATTTTGCTATTTGGCAGTGGAGCCAAGATGGCATCTGGAAAACAGGGACTTGCTTAAGCTATCCCCCAAATCCCTCTAAACACCTGTAAAAATGTCTGTGAACAAATTCTAGAGTTATAGAACCAATAAAAAAGCAGAGGGAAGCAGGTCTTCAGCCCAGGACACCCTGTATGGTTGCTGGGAATGGTCTATTGCACCATACTGGGAGCAGAGCATAGGCCAGAATGGCCTGTGCCAGGAGAAAAAAAAACAGACAGGGAATACATCAGGAGGATCAGACCTTAGGGCCATGAATCTCTGAGCTGTAGCAGTTACCAGACTTTTCAACCTACAAACACCAAAGACAACTTAGCAGGTCAGTGAGCAAACTGCTAGATCTGGGTGAGAGAAGTGCATGGTCCTACCCCAACCTCAGGGGTGGCAGAGGTGGTACTGCAGCAGCAGCAGGAAGCTCCAGCAGCTTCTTCCAGAGTCTCTGGACCACAGGGTGGAAGCAATCAAGTGGCAGATCGGAGTCGGAGTGCAGGGAGTGCTTTGCTGGCTCAGAGACAAGGTTCTCTTGCTGTGCCCTGCTTGGATCTGGATCACAGTCCTGGTTGGCAGTTCTTGGGGGAGGAGGAGGGCTGTTATGACAGAGCTTGCTGTGACTGTGGAGAGGGAGTCCTCCTGGTAACTACACAGCAGAAAGGAGTGCTTGCACTCACAGGCCAGAACACTGGCCAGGAGAGGAGTGTCATACTACCTCAGAATAAAAATAGCTCTGAAAACAGCAGTGAAAATATCCTGAACCTTGGGAAAAAGCACCCTCCACTCTGAAAGCAGTCAGATTCTGACAAAAAAATCAAAAGTCAAATAATTGGCTGGGAGGATGTGCAAGCAGCAGAAAAGGACTCAGACTCAGACTATAGAATCTTTCTTGGTGACAAAGAATATAGCCAGAAGAAGTCAACAAAGTCAAAGAGCCTACATCAAAAGCCTCCAAGAAAAATATGAATTGGTTTCAGGCCATGGAAGAGCTCAAAAAGGATTTGGAAAAGCAAGTAAGAGAAGTAGAGGAAAAACTGGGAAGAAAAATGACTGTGATGCAAGAAAATCATGAAAAAACAAGTCAAGGACTTGCTAAAGGAGACCTAAAACAATACTAAAGGAAAAAAAAAACACCTTAAAAATAGACTAACCCAAATGGCAGAAGAGCTCCAATTCTGCCTTAGGCAGAATTAGGGAAATTGTAAAGGGCTTCCAAAAGATCACTGAAGAAAATACAAACTTAAAAATTAGAATGGAACAAATGGAAGCTAGTAACTTTATGAGAAATCAAGAAATTATGAAACAGAACCAAAAGAATGAAAAAAATGGAAGACAATGTGAAATATCTCATTGGAAAAAGTACTGACCTGGAAAATACATCCAGGAGAGATAATTTTAAAATTATTGGACTACCTAAAAGCCATGATAAAAAAGAGCCTGTGGGTCAGGGGGGCAAGCCAAGATGGCAGCTGGAAAGCAGGGACTTGCTTAAACTCTCTCCCAAATCCCTCCAAACACCTGTAAAAATGACTCTGAACAAATTCTAGAGCTGCAGAAAACAGAAAATAGCAGAGAGAAGCAGGTCTCCAGCCCAGACAGCCTGGATGGTCACTGGGAAAGTTCTATCACACCATGCCGAGAGCAGAGCACAGCCCAGTGTGGGCCACCCCAGGACAGACCAGATTGGGAGTTGGCCCAGAGCAGGCCTCAGGACCATGAATCATTGACCTGTGGCAGTTACCAGACTTCTCAACCCACAAACATCAAAGACCATGGAGCAAGACAGTGGGTAAACTGCTAGATCAGGTTAGAGAGCAGTCTGGCCACCAACCCTGGGGTTGTCAGAGGTGGTATGGGTGGCAACAGCAGCAGCAAGAAGCTCCTGTGGCTACTTCCAGATCTCCAGCATGAGCTACTTCCAGAGTCCCTGGCTCACATGGTGGGAGGAATCAAAAGGCAGACCAGAGTGGGAGTGCTGGGCTTGCTTTGCCATGCTTGGATCTGGTTTGCAATCCTGTTTGGCAATTCTTGGGGAAGGAGGAGCACTGGTGTGGCAGACTTTGCAGTGACAGTGGAGTAGAAGTGTCTCTGAAAACAGCAGCACAGCCCCTAAACCATGGGACAAAACACTCTTGTTTTTAATGGTTTTCTTGTGTCACTCTCATTTCTATTCCCAATTTTTCCTCTACTCTAATGCTCAAAAAAAGTTGTTTTTACATGCACCTGGGAAGCAATGGGCTACAGAAATCTATCTTTCCCTACAAGAAGTAAGGGGAGTGGGGATAAGGGTGGAGTGGGGTGATAGAAGAGAGGGCAGACTGGGGAAAGGAGCAATCAGAATATATGACATCTTGGGGTGGGGGAAGGGGAGACATGGGGAGAAAATTTGTAACTGAAAATCTTGTGGAAATCAATGATGACAACTTAAATATTAAAAAATAGAACAATTTTAAAAAATTGATATTCAAGATACACAGGAATTGAGATAACAGAGTAAGAGCCAAGTGAACAAGTGTTTCCTAAATGCTTTTAATCATTAAAGATGCAAAGGAAGCCAAATAGTAATTAATAATAATTCCTGTTCTGAAGAATTTCACATTCTGACAAATGAAAAACCTAAGAGAAAAAGTTCCTGTGTAATTAATAAAATAATTTATTAATTAGGCTAAGTCATAAACAAAGTGATGGTCACTGTTTTCTCTTAGAAAAGAAAAAAAAGAAAAAAACTAAAGACAACACCATAGAGAGGGTGAAAGCCTTAATATACTTTTGGGAAAGGAGTTACCTCTCATAAGTGAAAATCAACCCTGGTTGGTGGGCATTTAATGAGGAGCTGTGCTGGAAGTCTTCTGCTCCTCCTCCTAAGAAACTGGTTTGATCATAAGACTCAGCCACCTCCAGCAACCTGGACAGAGTAATCCATCTCCATCTAGACGATGCTGGTTGGTTTTCTCCTTCATGATCTGGGTCACCTTAAATTCCAATGGATAGTTACAAGGACAGAAGCTCACTTCCTTGAAGCAACAACTTGTGTAGACAGGATTCTGGTTACACACTGATCAGAACTAAGGTCTCCTACTTGAGTGGTGTCTGTCCCACCTAACTAACATCTCTGAAGATGTTCCCTAAGAGTTAGGATAATCTCATCAATCAGTCATGTCTTTCAGAGATTGACTGACCTTCTATAGGGGCTGAGCCCTAAATGAGGAAATAAAGGAGAAAAACCTCGATCCCAAATTAATAATTGTTTGTTAATAGAATAGCAAAATAATAATTATTCTCACAGTCTAATAGGTGACAGAACATGCAAACAACTATGAATACATCTGTCTCTCCTCATATATATGCATGTATATACATATATAAATATATATATATAAACATGTATATGTATATGTATGTTTGTGTCTGCATATAGCATATGCACATGTATATATGTATATCTGTGAGAATGTATATATGGATATACATACATACATATGCATATAGGCATGTAGAGTATGGTAGAATGCTATGGTTCAGAAATAAGAAGTCAGAGTTTTGCTGAAACGGTGTTATGGTAATAATGTCAAATAAGTCTGGAACATGGATCCTCTTTGAAAACAAAGGATGAGCAACAACAAGAAGACTGTGAAGGGTTTTGAGTACTAAGCCAAGAAAAAAATATTATTCCAGAGTTAATAGGGATCCACTGAAGATTTTAAAGTAGTTTAAAAAAAACTGAATCAACTTCTCATCAGGTAGGAATAAAAAAGCCAAAGCTGTAAACTAATTTACTTTTGCTGTAGTACTGACTTAAAAGTGAATATTCACAATTACCCAGATGCTTAATTGCTTGAAATTGCATTTAGATAAGGAAGAATTCCTCATGGGAAATAAGGAGCTGCTCTTATGTGTAGGTAGGGTATGTGGCCATCTGTGTAGGGTGTTGAGAAGAACACAGAGTATTCTCCTACCCCAAATTACACCATTAGAGCTTTATTCCTCACTAAAATATTGCGCATTCTTCTTAACTAAAAGACAATTCTAGATTTTTCTCATTAGTTATTAGTAGTGGCAGCAATTAAATAAATAAATATTATGCATGTACTATGTGCCAGGCACCGTGCTCAGTGTAGGAGATATAGAGAAGAAGAATTAGAGTCCCTATCAAGTCACTTACAACCTTATGGAGGTAGAAAACAAACAAAATGAAGGTAGAAGGGGTAGGTGGTAGCGCATCTTGTTCTAAAAAATTCAAAACCAAACAGAGCTAAAGATTGATTTCAAAGAGGGAGAATGAAAGTTCAAATCCTGTCCTCTATAAAGGTTTACATTCATACAATAGTTTAAGGTTTAACTTTGCTCTTCTCAAGACAATCATATTCTTATCCAAGTTGATGCTCAAGTTAATAGACATTAGTTAACTGTGCCAAGGGCAAGACAGATAGTGTGTCATAGCAAGAATTCAAACTCAGGGTTTCTATGCCCAGACCAGTACTTGCTGTTCCCACGTCACATTGCTTTAGGCCTTATTATGGAGATGGATTTCATTAGTCAGATGGCTAAGTAGTTGCTTTCTGAGTAAACTCTCAATTTCAAAAGCAACAACTAGAATGAGAGACATGAGGCAAATCTGATAACTAAAGCTGAACCAACAGCAAAGAAGCAAATACTTCATGAGGCAATGAGTATAATTGTAAATAATTGGGAGGGAATGGTCCTGAAATATGAAGATGTAGGGAAAAGAGGGGAATGAAGACTGATTTAGAATCCATAAAATATCGGCCCAAGATGATACTTGCCGATGAGAGGAAAGGGCACACCTTACAGAAGGAAATTCAAATTTGAGAAGTCCAACAGAATGGCTAGATATGCCAAGATGAAGGAACTCCAAATACCGAGAGAAATTAGAGGATGTGACAGCACCAGAAGCATGGTTTTTCAATCTAAAATCAGGAGTAGGACCAGGAAGGAAAAAAATGTTTGAGTTACTTCTAAGCATTAGAAGTGGAAAAGGAAGAACTGAATTAACATTACCTTGACTGAATCTTGTGCTTTCTCAAATCTGGGTCATTAGTTACAGGGATAACTCAAATGTCTATACATTAGTCAACAAAGGAGAAAAGAACTGAATTCAGAAGGTAAATTTGACCGAATAATTATCTGTGAGCCTTGGTAAGATGAAACCCATGAGAAGAGCAAGACTTTGCATTATACACCAAATTCAAAAGAATCAGGACATCTCAAGGAAGAGGAGGGGGAAGGAGGGATAGAAAAAAATGTACAAAAATAGTTTTACCATACAATTGGGTAAAAACAAAATATACATTTTAAGAATCATAATAAAGAAAAGTGGAGGGATGGAAGTGTGATAATATTATATATGAACAAGATTTGTTCAAGTGAACAAATACAGCAACCAGAAGAGAGAAGTGAGATGAAGCACCTTAGGTGAAGCCCAATAGAGAAAAAGGAGCAGTTTTGTTTTCAGTTGGTACTACAGGGGAAAAAACAGACAAAAAGGAGTAAATAGGTGAGAATTTCGAGATATAGATCATAAGCCTGGCATGGTGACATGATAAGATAGGTATAGTACACTACAGTTATACAAACCTTTCTCTTCTGTCTTTACCTAAAGCAAAGCGTCCAATTACTTTTTCACTCATTAATATGAGCTAGGTGGTGTAGTGGATAGAGTGGTAGACCTGGAGTCAAGAAGACTCATTTTCTCATGCTTAAAGGATTGATATATGTAAAGTTGGGCATTTGTTGCTACCTATGTGGATAGTACAAGACTAGAAAGAGTGCTAATAAGTGAACTTGGGAGCATAATACCTTTGGCTTTTCTCCTTATTCTCTCTCATCTGAGTTCCTGCAGATTTGGGGGCAGGGGAATTATTTGTTTAGATTTGATTATTCCAAAGATTATTTTGTTGGTTAAGCAAAGGAAGAAGTTAGGGGAAACACTGGAGTCAGTGAAGACAGTTAGATAGGAGTCTATTATGAAATGCAAAGTGAAAGATGATGAGAACTTTTATTAGAGTGAGAACCTGTAAATGGAGAGAGATGGCTAATAAGAAAGATGTTGTGGAGACACACTAGACATCACTTGGCAGAAAGTGAAAGAACATACTCCTTTTTTGAACCTAGGAGACTGGGAGGCTGGTAGGGTCAGCATTTAAATTTGGAATTTTAAGAAAAATTAGAGGCCACAATATCTAGAGCTCAAAGTCATCTGAAAAGTCATCTAGTTGAATTTTCTCACATTAGAGATGAGAAACTAAGGCCTAGAGAGAGTCTTCATTGGGCTGTCAGTGGTAGATCCAGGATGAAATCTCAGCTTCCTCATCCATAAAATAAGAGGTGTGAACTAGGTTTTCTCTAAACTCTTTCCCAGTTCTAAATCCTATGATGTTAAAGACAAAATCCACACCTGCTAACTTCTACTCCAATGTTAATTCCACTGGGAATTTTCTCTCTTGGTGAGATGTGGCTCCTGTTAATGAAACATAAAAATAACTTTGGGTTAATTAGATTTAGTTGGATTACAAATAGTTGATCTGCTTAGAAATATGGTTTCTTCAATTTATTTACATCTTTTTTTAATACTTAGGACTACTGAGCTGTTTAAACCAGAACTGACCCCTTTAACCAGTGTTTTGTTTTTTAATTACAATATGAATCATAAATAAAACTTTCCTTTCTTGATGTTCTTTACAATAAACTTACTCTTTAGATCAGGTGAATGTTTTCTTTCAATAAAGAATGAAAAGAAAATTACAGATCCATTTTTATAAATGTTATATAGAGTGTGCTAAAATTTAAAGACAAGAAAGGAGACTTTTTAAAGCATAACACGTTGATCATACATGCCAATAATAAAACATAGAATTCCACTTAGACCATTAATTTATAAAGGAATTTTAGATTTAGAAAGAGACCTGAAGATAGTATGACCTAAGCACTTAATTTTCAGCTACAGTAAGCAAGGTCAAGAAATGTTAAATTACTTGCCTAAGGTCAAAAGGAAAGTTAGTGGAAAGAACTCAGTTTTCTTGATTTCCACTTGAGTTAGCTTATTTCAAATCTTACTATCTCTCCTCATCTTTAACTGTGACTTCTATTATATATGTAGATCAAACTCAGTGAAATAAAAGCAGCTATTGATTATAGTGAATTTAACCCAGACTTCCAGTGTCTGGATAGAAGTGAGGAAGGGGAACATAAGAAATTTGCAATGAAGAATGTCCATCCTGAAAAAAAAATTACTAAACTATTTTTAGGTTATTGAATACAGAATAGAAAACAAACTCCAAAATTAGTCAATTTCTAAATTCAGTTGCTTAAGTTATTCAAAACTAAGAAGATTTGATATGGTATAATCTAACGTAATACATATTTTTGGAATCCTGTTTTATAGAGTGGAAAAGATACTTTTATTATACATTAAAAACACTGCTATTTCTAGCTTTCCAACACGAGTGATATAAAAGTCAACAGAATATGTTAAAGCAAGTCAGCTGGCACAACAACAAAGAGGGGGAGGGAGACTGGGAATAATTTCATGGAAGAACTTCTACAGCAGGATGAGAACTTCCATCCCTACCCAATCAGCAGGGCTCCCCACCCCACCCCCAAAAAAAGTTGTCATAAAAGGAAAAAAGACATGTTTTTAGAGATACCTCTTGAATCTTTCTGTGACCTACCTAGAAATTTGTTCATGAATTATCTCAGTGTTCTCAGGGTTTTCTCAGAGATTTGAAGGTTTTTTTTTCTTTTAAATTGACATTCTTCTTAGAAGTCCAGTGATGTGTCCAGGTCAGAATCTATTTAGGATTCTACTCAGTTCCTAGTGCCACATTTATAACCAAGACATTGATAAGATGGCCCAGATCTAGAAGAGGTCAAAGTGAAAAGCAGACTAGAGCCCATGTTTGAAAGGGACTTGGGATAGAGAAGACTAAAAGAAAAAAATAATGTTTTTACATTAAAAAAATAAACTTCCTAACAATTAAAGCCATTCAAGAATATAATGGATTGGAGCCAAGATATGAAGTGAAAGCTGAGTGAAAGCAGGAACTCACCTAAGCTCTCCCACAAACACCTTCAAATACTTCTAAAAAGTGAATCTGAGGAAATTCTAGAGTGGCAGAATCCACAAACAGACAAGAGTGTGACAGATTTCCAGCCAAGACAACCAGGAGAGTTGACAGGAAGGATCTGTTGCAGAAGTCTGGGAGGAATGAACAGTGTAGCATTCAGGCTGCACCAGCACAGACCTGACCATAGCAAGCCTGAAGCAAACCACAACAGACTGAGTTGCTGGATGCAGTGGTAATTCTGAGACCTCTCAGTGCATAAGGGGGATCTGTTAGTACTCAATGAGAGGGAAGCAAACAGTCCTGCATAGGGTCTGTGGCAGCAGCAGCGACTACTCAAAGGTACAGGAGTGGACTACAGCCCAGAGACTGAATGTTTGAAAGCCACCTATATAATCTGCCAGGAGCTAAGATGGCAGAGTAAACATTAAGGCTCTCTCACCCTTCCTTGTTGACCTTGAAAAAACCAGAGAATATTGCCTGAGGAAAAATATTGAACAGTTGAGCCATGAGAAAGACAGCAGTCGTTTGGCTCAGGAGGCTAGGGGGATCAATAGGAAAGGTCTTTCTTGCTGTGGCTGAAGGGGACCATTAGTTACCATGAGAATAATACACTTTGATCAGGTACAATTTATATGAGGAATGCAGGACTGGTTGAATGTTAGGGAAACTATTAGCATAACTGATCGTATCAACAATAAAACCAATAGAAAACATGATTATCTCAATAGAAGAAGAAAAAGATTTTGACAAAATATAACACTCACTCCTATTAAAAACACTAGAAAGCATAGGAATAAATGGAGCCTACCTTAAAATGATAAGTAGCATGTACTTAAAACCATCAGCGGGCATCACATGTAATGGGGATAAGCTAGATGAATTTACAATAAGAAAAGGGATGAAACAAGGATGTCCATTATCCCCACTGTTCTTCAGTATGGTACTAGAAATGTTAGTTTTAGCAATAGGAGAAGAAAAAGAAATTGAAGGAATTAGAATAGGCAAAGAAGAAACTAAGCTATCTTTCTTTGCAGATAATATCATGATATTCTTAGAGAATCCTAGAGAATCAAGTAAAAAATTACTTTAAATAATACAACCTTTACAAAGTTGCAGGATATAAAATAAACCAACATAAATAATCTGTATTTCCATGTATTATTAACAAAATCCAACAGCAAGAGATAGAAAGAGAAATTCAATTTAAAGTTACTGTAGAAATTACACAATATTCGGGAGTATACTTGGCAAAACAAACCAAGGAACTATATGAACACAATTACAAAACATTTTCCACAAAAATAAATCCAGATCTAAATAATTGGAAAAAATATCAGTCGCTCATGGGTAGACCAAGTTAATATAATAAAGATGACAATTCTAGCTATATTAATTTACTTATTCAATGCCACCAATGAAATTACCAACAGAGCTAGAAAAAGTGATATTAAAATTCATCTGGAAGAACAAAACGTCTGGAATATCAAGGGAATTAATGCAAAGAAATGCTATGGCAGGTGGCCTAGCAATACTAGATCTCAAATTGTATTATAAAGCAGCAATTATCAAAACTACTTGGTACTGGCTAAGAAATAGAGGTGTAGATCAGTGGACTAGGTTAGATACAGTAGTCAATGTTTATAGCAATCTACTGTTTGATGAACGCAAAGACCCCAGCTTCTGGGATAAGAACTCACTGTTTGACAAAAACTGCAGGGAAAACTGGAAAGCAGCATGGCAGAAACTGGGCATAGACCAACGTCTGACAGCGTATAACAAAATAAAGTCCAAATGGGCACATGATTTAGATATAAAGGATGATACTATAAAAAAATTAGGGGAGCAAGGAATAGTTTATCTGTCAGATTTATGAAGAATAGGGGAATTTATGACCAAACAAGAGATAGAGAACATTATGAAATGCAAAATGGATAATTTTGATTGCATTAAATTGAAAAGTTTTTTTTCTTTTTTTTTTTTTTTACAAACAAAGCCAATGCAACCAATATTAGGAGGGAAGCAGAAAACTGGAAAAGAATTTTTACAACTAGTGTCTCAGATAAAGACTTCATTTCTTTTTTTTTATTTAAATTTATTTATTTAACATATTTGGTTTTCAGCATTGATTTTCACAACAGTTTGAATTACAAATTTTCTCCCTATTTCTACCCTCCCCCCCACTCCAAGATGGCATATATTCTGGTTGCCCTGTTCCCCAGTCAGCCCTCCCCTCTATCACCCCCCTCCCCTGTCATCCCCTTTTCCCTTCCTTTCTTGTAGGGCAAGATAAATTTCTACGCCCCATTGCCTGTGTATCTTATTTTTTAGTTGCATGCAAAAACTTTTTTTTTGTTCTTTTTGAACATCTGTTTTTAAAACTTTGAGTTCCAATTTCTCTTCTCTCTTCCCTTGCCACCCACCCTCCCTAAGAAGTCAAGCAATTCAACCTAGGCCACACGTGTATCATTATGTATAACCCTTCCACAATACTCATGTTGTGAAAGACTAACTACATTTTGCTCCTTCCCAACCCATCCTGCTTTATTGAATTTTCTCCCTTGACCCTGTCCCCTTTCCAAAGTGTTTTTTTGATTACCTCCACCCCCATCTGCCCTCCCCTCCATCATCGCCCTCCTTTTATTTATTTTTTTTATCTTCCTCCCTCTTCTTTCCTGTGGGGTAAGATACCCAACTGAGTATGTATGGTATTCCCTCCTCAGGCCAAATCTGATGAGAGCATGGTTCACTCATTCCCCCCTCACCTGCCCTCTCCCCTCCTCCCGCAGAACTTCTTCCTCTTGCCACTTTTATGCGAGATAATCCACCCCATTCTATCTCTCCCTATCTCCCTCTCTCAGTATGTTGCTCTCTCATCCCTTAGTTTCATTTTATTTCTTTTAGATATCTTCCCTTCATCTTCAACTCACCCTGTGTCTGCTCTCTCTCTTTTACATATATATATACATATATATATATACACACACATACTTATATATATATATATACATACATGCACATACATACATATACACATAGATATATACATACATACACATTCACTTCTATATATACATAAATATATATATATATGTGTGTATATATATATATATATACATATATATATATATACATATTGCCTTCAGCTACCCTAATACTGAGGTCTCATGAATCATACACATAATCTTCCCATGTAGCAATGTAAACAAAACAGTTCAACTTTAGTAAGTCCCTTGCAATTTCTGTTTCTTGATTACCTTTTCATGCTTCCTTTGATTCTTGTGTTTGAAAGTCAAATTTTCTATTCAGTTCTGGTCTTTTCACTGAGAAAGCTTGAAAGTCCTCTATTTTATTGAAAATCCATATTTTGCTTTGGAACATGATACTCAGTTTTGCTGGGTAGGTGATTCTAGGTTTTAATCCTAGCTCCATTGACCTCCAGAATATCGCATTCCAAGCCCTTCGATCCTCTTAATGTAGAAGCTGCCAGATCTTGGGTTATTCTGATTGGGTTTCCACAATACTCAAATTGTTTCTTTCTGGCTGCTTGCAGTATTTTCTCTTAATCTGGGAGCTCTGGAATTTGGTGACAATATTCCTAGGAGATTTCTTTTTGTGATCTATTTGAGGAGGCGATCGATGGATTCTTTCAATTTCTATTTTGCCCTGTGGCTCTAGAATATTAGGGCAGTTCTCCTTGATAATTTCTTGAAAGATGGTATCTAGACTCTTTTTTTGATCATGGCTTTCAGGTAGTCCAATAATTTTTAAATTATCTCTCCTGGATCTATTTTCGAGGTCAGTGGTTTTTCCAAGGAGATATTTCACATTGTCTTCCATTTTTTCATTCCTTTGGTTCTGTTTTATAATATCTTGATTTCTCATAACGTCACTAGCTTCCACTTGCTCCAATCTAACTTTTAAAGTAGTATTTTCTTCAGTGGTCTTTTGGACCTCCTTTTCCATTTGGCTAATTCTGCCTTTCAAGGCATTCTTCTCCTCATTGGCTTTTTGGAGCTCTTTTGCCATTTGAGTTAGTCTTTTTTTAAGGTGTTATTTTCTTCAGTGTATTTTTCGGTATTTTTTTGGGTCTCCTTTAGCAAGTCATTGACTTGTTTTTCATGGTTTTCTCGCATCCTTCTCATTTCTCTTCCCAATTTTTCCTCTACCTCTCTAACTTGCTTTTCCAAATGCTTTTTGAGCTCTTCCATGGCCTGGGACCAGTTCATGTTTTTCTTGGAGGCTTTTGTTTTAGGCTCTATGACTTTGTTGTCTTCTTTAGGCTGTATATTTTGGTCTTCTTTGTCACCAAAAAAGGAATCCAAAGTCTGAGACTGAATCTAGGTATGCTTTTGCTGCCTGGCCATATTCCCAACCAATTAACTTGACCCTTGAGTTTTTCAGTGGGGTATGACTGCTTGTAGACTAACGAGTTCCATGTTCCATCTTTGGGGGGGAGGTCCCAGCTCTGTCACACCAGCACTACTCCTTCCCCAAGAACCCCCAGCCTGGGTTGGGCTTAGATCTTCAACAGGCTGTGCACTCCTGCTCTGATCCGCCACTTAATTCCTCCCACCAGGTGGGCCTGGGACCAGAAGCAGCAGCAACTGTAGCTGCCCCACCTCCGCTGCCCCCCGGGCTAGAAGCCAAACCCCGAACTCCTTGCACTCCCGCAGCTTTTCCCACTAACCTTCTCCACAGTCTTTGGTGTTTGTGGGTTGAGGGGGTCTGGTAACTGCTGCAGCTCACATATTCAGGGCTCTAGGGGCCCGATTCGCCCGACTCCAAGTTTGGTTGTTCCATGCCACTCAGGCTGAGCTCTGCTCCACTCCGTTCCCCACTCCCAGCTCCCAGCTCCCAGCTCCGTGCGGAATAGACCTCACCCAGAGACCATCCAGGCTGTCCTGGGCTGGAGCCCTGCTTCCCTCTGCTGTTTTGTGGGTTCTGCCATTCTAGAATTGGTTCAGAGCAATTTTTTTATAGGTTTTTGGAGGGACTCGGTACGGAGCTCATTCTAGTCCCTGCTTGCCAGCCGCCATCTTGGCTCCGCCCCTTCATTTCTAAAATATACAGAGAACTGAGCAAAATTTACAAGAATACAAGTCATTCCCCAATTAATAAATGGTTCAAGGTTGTGAACAGGCAGTTTTCAGGGAAAGAAATTAAAGATATCTACACGCATATGAAAAAATGCATTAAATCATTATTAATTAGAGCAACACAAATCAAAATAACTCAGAGCTACCAAATCATACCTATCAGATTGTCTAACATAAAAAAACAGGAAAATAATAAATGTTGGAGAAGATGTGGTTAAGTTGGAACACTAAATCATTGTTGGTGGAGCTTTGAGCTGGTCCAACCATTCTGGAGAGCAATTTGTAACTATTCCCAAAGGGCTATAAAAATGTGTATACCCTTTGACCCAGTAATATCACTTCTAGGGCTGTATCCCAAAGAGATAATAAAAATGGGAAAAGGGCCCACATGTACAAAAAATTTATAGCAGCTCTCTTTGTGGTGGCTAAGAACAGGAAATTGAGGGGATGCTCAACAATCGGGGAAAGGCTGAACAAGTTGTGATACATGAATGTAATGGTATACTACTGTGCTATAATAAATGATGAGCAGGCAGACTTTGGTAAAACCTGGAAAGACTTATATGAACTGATCCTGAGTGAAGTGAGCAGAAGCAGGAGAACAATGTACACAGTAACAGCCAAAGTGTTAGAGGACTGATTTTGATAGACTTAGGCCTTCTCAGCAATGCAAGAACCTAAAACAGTTCCACAGGACTCATGATGGAAAATTCCATCCACATCCAGAGAATGAACTAGGGGTCTGAATGTAGAGTTATTGTTTTTTAATTGTTTTGTTATTGTTTTTTTCTTTGCCATTGTTTCTCCCATTCATTAAGATTCTTCTATACAACACAACTAATGTAAAATATGTTTAATAGGAATGTATATGTAGAGACTACATAAGATCACAGGCCATCTTGGGGAGGGAGGCTGGGGGGAGGGGGGGAAAATTTAAAACTTAGGGTAGTGAATGTTGAAAACTAAAAATAAATAAATTAAGTAATAATTTTAAAAAAAAGAATATAATGGGTTACCCCAGAAGATGATGGGTTCATTTTCATTGGGAACTTTCATAAGGAGGCTTGATGACCACTTTTCAGGCATGGCATAGAGGGAATCCTGTTCAATTATGAGTTCCATGAGATGGTCCAGAACTCCTTTCCAACTCTACGGTTCTGTGATTACAGTAGTCAACAAAAGGATATTTGTTAAACAAATGAATAAAGATTCCCTTAGCTTTCTGATTTTTTTTTACTAAAATTCAATCTCCTTAGTGTTTTCTTCTACCAAAGAATAGATCTGATGACCATTTCTAAATGGGGTTTCACCTGAGATCATCTTTTGCTTTATTTGTAATTGAACTTGAAACAAACAGAAATCCAACCTCCCACAAGTGGGTAGTATGAGATGGAAAACTTAACAGCATCACATAGTCTATGTGGTAAATCATCAGAGGTATAAACAGCAGCATATCCTGGAAGGGGCACTGCTTCTGCTGCTCAGTGTTCAGGCTACACACACTGTCCATGTAGAAAGGGCTGTCGACTTTGTCAGATAAGGGGAGACTGTACCAAATACTAAGGCCAACAAGAGAAAGGATGGCTTAAGAAGTCCCTGATCCCATTTCTGAGGCTACCAGTATAGCTAATTTCACAATACAGTGGCTAAAGGTCAGTTTGTATATGAAGAATAAAAAAAATTGCTATAAAGATTCAAAGGACCTGAGATGATAATATCAAAAAAAAAATAAAAGAAACAAAGAATAAAATCTTCCAAGGATGCTTTTGGGAAAAAAGTATGGATGAATTGCATGAAATTATGGAAGAACTAATAATACTATGGACATAAAGCTCATCTCTCCCCAATAATGCATTAAAAAATTACAGGATAACACAAAGCAACATTATTGCCCACATTCTTATATTAATATTTGCTGAAAATATTAAAATTAATAATTCATCCAAATCATGTAAAATTGGAAGATTGCCATATGTCAATTACAATTATATTTTTGATGGAAGGACTGAAATCCTCCATTCTTTTAACTCTAAAAACAAAATTGATTAGAATCGCTCATTAGAGTTGGAAGGGATTTAAGAGACCATCTAGTCCAACTCTTTTATTTTACAAATGAGTAAACTAAGCCACAGGACAGCTAGGTGATGTAGTGGATAGATCACTGGCATTGGAATGAGGAAGACATCTTCATAGTTCAAATCTGGCCTCAGAAACTTATTAGCTGTGTGACCCTGGGCAAATAGCTAAACCCTGTTTGCTTTAGTTTATCATCTGTAAAATGAGCTGGAGAACAAAGTGGCAAACGACTCCAGTATCTTTGCCAAGAAAACCCCAAATGAGCTTATGAAGAGTTGGACATGATGAAAATGATTGAACAACAACAGCAAGAAACCGAGCCACGGTCACAGTGAATGACTTGCCCAATGTCACACAGTTATTGAGTATCTGAGGCAGGATTTGAATTCCAGTCTTCTGAGTACATATGACATTATTTTGCTAACCTGTCATACCTACTTATATTATATTCAATATTCACTCAAAAGTAAACTCATATATTCATAGGGAAGCCATAATAATGATATACTTTATAGCCTTACAAATTTTCCTAGTAAATCTGATTTTCTTCAATAGAGTCTGCTGATCTAAAAAATGAAATAGTTATCCAATGCTTCAAAATCAGATACAATCACAGAGATCAAGTATTCCATTTTTACTTAATGTTTTCATTAGACAATCAGTGGATTATAAATTCTTTAAAATTCATATTAGGAATATTAGATTCCTCACTCTCTTCTACCAGGCAAGCATGTTGCTGATAAGAGGGATGAATATATTATTTTCTCCATAGTCTCATTATCCATAGCCATCTAATCTGTGGCAAGATTAAGTGTTCTTTTTGTTTGTTTTTGCTTTGTTTTGTTTTGCAGGAAATTTCAATCAGATAGATCTGTCTGTGATAAAAAACTATTAAATCCATTCTGAAAAATAATCTATCAGCTTTTAAAATGCTGATACATTTTGTTTTTACAACCTTTTATTTGAATATATCTTTTTCCCTACTCAGAATCATCCCTTGTAACAAACAATAAAAAAAATGAGAAAAAAGCACTTTAGCATTACTTACTGTTGACCATTTCCTTCACTATGAAACTACTCCAACTATTCAATTGTTTAATTCACTGTTTTGCTGAAGTTTGGTCCCTCACTGGCACACTTGTCCAGCTTAACTTTCAGAAGTCTTTTTATAGCCTTCAGCAGTAGTGGTATTACCTGAAAATGGTAGTGGCAATATTGATGTGTGAAACCTTGTTTGACTTCAGGCTCAACAATCACTCAGGATCACTTGGGAGCATAAAATTCTACTCACCATTCCTGCCAGGCTTTACATTTTCTATGTTATATCTTCTCTACTAGTGATATTAGTAAGCAATAGGCACTGGGTAAAGGAAAAGAGGGTAAATTTCCTTCAAGGCTCCCAAAAGGGAGTTCCCTGGTTCTTCAGTCCTTAGGAAAGGGCCAAAATCAAGGGTACTTATTACTTTTGAAGTACTAACTTCTGATTTGTGTACTTTGATGCCTGCCTTTAAGAATTTTTTTTTCCAAAACTGGGAGTCAGCAGATGGAGAGATTTGATTCATGAAAAATGCAGACTTTTGGCCCATTGAACAAGATAGATGCCTCCTAGTTTTCATGGAAGTGTGTCAGGAATTGTCATCTTTTAAAAGGACAGTATTATGAGTTCTCTCAATATTCTGTATTTCTTAATTTTAAGTAAATAAACAAAAACTGTTTTTAAATTTCATTCTGGTGAAATTCCAACAATTCATCAATAGAGATCAATGTTTAAATTAAATTTTATCTTTAAAGGCAACATTGATTAATTAGATTAATTTTCACCTCTCAGCATTTAACTTCCTGCTCCCACATGCAGAGTTTCTTTCCATATCCATGAAGACAAAGAATTCAAATTTATTCCCTTTCAATTATAATGGATGGTATTTTGTTTTCTAAGGTTGGGCTTTTTCTCCATCCTCCGGAAAGTCAAGCTAATTTTGAAGTCTTACCTTAAGGATCTCAACTTACAAATGATCTCCAATCATTTCTAAAAGTTTTCTAGAAATTTTCTAGAAGTACATATGTAATTGAGGGGATTTTTCCTAATTCAAAGTATTCACAGATATTCTCTGGCTCCTTAAAGCATTGTGAATTACATTTTAAGTAATTTTTGAGTCATTACAAAGTGTGCATACAAAAGGCCCCAAATGAGAAGCACAATTGTCAAAGAACTGCTGTAAGCCTCCCTGTGGAGGGAGGGTAGGCCATTTTGGTATATGGCTGGCATACTCTCCCCAGCCAAGTCATTTGAATGTAAACCCATTGTCCCTATGTTGCTTTGACTCTTTGTATGTATACTCTGTCAATGTACTTGGAGGCAAAGGATGGAGACAGAATGAACCAAGCTATGACCTGCTGAGTTTCAAAAGATCAAAATAGCCACTGGACTTCCATGGATTGGGTGGGGGGTAGCATCTGGAGGGAACTAGCTCTGAGGATCTATTTGCTTAATCCAAAATTGCCCTGGATGAAACCAGCACCCCAAATGCCTTGTCCTGTAAGTAAGAGAGGAATAGAGTGTGAAACATACTAAACTGAAACAGGACATGAATTCAGCTATGCAAAGAGTCTCTGGAGCTACCCTTTTGATCCAACTATCTGTAGTGATCAATGTGTAGAGGAGTGTGCCCTGAATCAAGGGGAATTGTTGTTCAGTTGTGGCTCATTTTTTGTATTTAGCATATGATTTATTTTTAATTTAATATATTTTTAGTTTTCAACATTCATTTCCATAAGTTTTAAATTTTCTCCCCTCCCTCCCCAACGGAATGCAATCCTATATTTACTCTCCACATACATTCCTATTAAACACATTTTCTCATTAACTACATTGTGTAGAAGAATTATAACACATGGGAGAAACCATGAGAAAGAAAACAAAACCAAAGAAAAAATGGTCTGCTTCACTCTGCATTTCCTCTCCATATTTCTTTCTCTGGACATGGATGGCATTTTCCATCATGAGTCCTTTGGAAAAGTTTTAGGTCCTTGAATTGCTGAGGGGGGGTAAGTATATCAAAATCAGTCCTCCAACAATGTGGTTGTTAATGTGTACAATGTTCTCATGGTTCTCCTCACTTCGCTCAGCATCAGTTCATGTAAGTCTTTCCAGGTTTTCCCAAAGTCCACCTGCTCATCATTTCTTATAGCATGATAGTATTCCATATGCGGTATTCATATACCGCAACTTGTTCAGCCATTCCCCAATTGATGGTTGTCCTCAAGGGGACATTTTGTACTTTAGTTCCTGTTATATTACTTCAGGATATATACCTCTATAAACTCTAAGCGATGTTGATTGGTTAGTTTATACTGCAAAATCAGTGAGTTAACCATACTAGAAAGATAAATAACTATCACTGGCAAAGGATTTTGGGGCAGTAATCACTGGTAATCAATAGTGGGGAAAATATACTAGAATAGAGACACCATCCTATAGCATTATAAGGATCCTCCTGCCCTTTGGGGACATTCCCAGAAGCCTGAAGGGGAGTTGAAGCCCTCCACATTGTGGGGAGTTGCTCTGATTGCATCAGAAAAGCTTTTGGCTCCTATCTGTCGAATCCTCCATTCTATGAAGAGTTGCTAACTCAAAGTCCAACCTTTGGTAAAACACAGTCCTCCAGGGATCTGATCCTGACTCACTCATTAAGTCCTGGGGAACAATACCCTGAGTCACAAGTTCTACATAAGCCTAATCTATCTCCCTTCACAGCTGGAACTCAATCCTTCATTGCTATTCCCCTCTCTTCCTCTTGTCCTCACATAAGTACTTCACCTACACC
Organism: Trichosurus vulpecula; assembly: GCF_011100635.1. Taxonomy (NCBI): domain Eukaryota; kingdom Metazoa; phylum Chordata; class Mammalia; order Diprotodontia; family Phalangeridae; genus Trichosurus; species Trichosurus vulpecula. Next base: position 90,576,881 of record NC_050578.1, on the reverse strand, counting down.
TTCACTGCCTTACACTTAGACTCAGATGAGACTGATCCTTAGTGGAAGACTGGAAGACCACACCACTGCAATTAAACAATTAAAAGATGCACGTATCATTAGAGTAAAGCTGCTGTCTTCTAGTCAGGAAGATAGAAACTGGGAACCCAGTAGCAGAATAGTGTCAAAGCCAACAAGCTCCTTGATTGTTTAAAAAACTACTTCTTATCTGAATAGTAGCCTAGCAAAGTTGAACATGGTAAAACAAAGAGGTCAGTTTGGTGTGTGATAAATATTTACTTGTAGCTCAGCAATTCATGCAGGATATATTCTGAGAAAAAGTGCATCTACAGTATGAATTAGTCAATGGAGCACCCACATGGCTGAAATTATAGATGCCAGAAGTACTGAAATAAGTAGCATGGGTTCTAGTAGTATTAAATCACCAGTAATTTTGAGATTAGCCAACTGCTATTTTGTAGCTGGAGGATATAAATCTTCTTTTTCTCAGTGCAAAAATTCAAAATGGTCTCATACATGACTTGCTCATACGGCTATGGTGGGATCAGAGATTTCCAGTTCCAAACCCTCACCATATGAATTTCTATAACTTAAATCTCATTGTTTTTTATAGGAGATTTAGCAAGCATAGTACAATTCCACGTATATCTTTCCTTAGAAATGGTTTATGAGAGAATGATTTTCATGATTTGCTTCTAACTAGAGGGGTCAGAGGGATTAGCAGAAATTATGACATTTTAATTAGTTGAGAGAGCATCAATGATGATGATATTTGTGCTCCAGACTTCGTTGTTTGCTACTTACCAAAATTAAATTCATTATTTCCCTAATATCTTCCCTTATTCCATATTTTACTATTTCCAAGGCACTGACATCCTTCAAGCATCCCAGGTTTGTAACCTCAACACTATCCTAGACTTTTCGATCTTCACATATAGTCAGCTGTCAAATCTTGCTAACCAATCAAAGGAGTAAACTACTGTTTTGATATTTGAGTTAAAGCAGGTGATGCCACCTAATCTGGAAGATGGAATCTAGTTGTTCATCATAGAAGCAAATGAGCTGAGTTAGAATGACCAGTATACTAGGTACAATGTGATAAAGGCAAAGTAGTCAAAAAATAGCTACAAGCATATAAGGAAGTATTAACCCCAGATAGTTTGAAGGACTAGGGGAAGCTTGGTGGAGGAAATACAACTTGAGCTGTTTTTGAAGGGAAACAATTTCTTTTTTCTATATATAAATACATTTTATCTCTTATTCTTAATTAAAAAAAATAAAACCAGCATTTCCATGACAAGGTAGAATAGAAAAAAAGAGGGAATTGTATATGAAACTGCAAATCTATTATGTACAACTTGCTTTTCCTTTTAAGTATATAATGAAGCTATTATGTAAGGAAAGAAGAAGATTTCAAAAAACGTGAGAAGGAAAGACAAGGCAGGCATAACTGATATTGGGGATGAATGTAGAGATTCTGTGGGAGGTGAGAATTTAGTGTTATTTCATTTTAACTGGAATATGAAATATTTCATGAAATGAATATAATGAATAATGAAATAATATAAGACTAGGAAGGCAAATTGTAGCTAGATTGTAGAGGGCTTTAAATACAAGATAAGGATCCTGTATTTTATAGTACAGGGTGCTCTAAAGGGTTGTGAGAAATGATGTAACATTGGTTCTGTTTCTGAATACTCCCTCCCTTCTCAACCTTACTATATTTAGCATGATGTTGAGCAGAATTATGCTTGTTAAGAAGAAGCAAAACAATCAATATTACCTCATGGAAATCAGTTTTTCCCCCAAGGAGGGGTACTAAAAGATGTGCTCAATTTACAATATAAATTGGGTATGGGCTCAGTAATTTGTCCCTGTGGGATTGCAGGATCAAAAATCTAGAGTCAGAAGCATCTCCAGGCATTGTAGTTAATCCCTAATTTTTCAGATCGAAACTGTGATACCAGAAGTTTAAAAGAGTGGCCAAGGTCCACCTCTGAATCCTGTGTATGAGGAAAGATCAAATACCAAAAGTGTCAAGGCAGCCCTGCCCCAAACTTGCAATCATATGGCCCAGGTCTCAGTGTTACTGGAGTAGAGAAGGACCCTATGTCTCCATCTCTCTCTGGAGTCATACAACACCACCTGGAGTGTAGTATCCAAGGGGAGAAACTCTCTGAACATGCTCTGTTTGGGATGTGGTGGGGAGTGGGGAAGAGATGGCCCACACTATGCTGAAAAACTATCAGCAAATCGGTGGATATATGTGGGATTCTGTATGCTACCGAATTAAATGTTAAAGCTATAGGAGAATTTAAAGAGAATTTATTTAGAAATATTTAAAAGTTAATCAGATATGATTTTTTAAATAATAATTTTCCTAGATTGCGCTTAAAGTCAAGAATGACTAAATAACTGAGAGAAAGAAAAAAATGAATGAATATTTGGATAGCTAAGAAAACATTTATGAAGTTCTCAGGATGTGACAAACACTATGCAAAGGTTCAAGGATATAAATACAAAAAAAAAATAAAAAGAAAGCAATCTCTTTCTTCAAGAAGCTTATGTCATAGGAAGGAATATTTTAGTTTGGAAAATTAACAGGGTTGGAGGAATGGCAAATGGAGTTGTAGGAGATGGTTACACCCTTTCAAGTAGCAATGGAAGCATTGATTGATTCCAGAACTGGAAATTGGGAATACATATACTGAATATAGTTCCATACTTAAAGAGTGATAATGAAAGCAAAAGATCTCCTTTTGCCTGGAACTAAATGCACTTATGAAATCCAAATTAGAATCACTTAGGCTAAGAAAAATGGAGTAGCACATGTGGGGCTGCATGAGTTTAGGCTATGTGACTAAGACTTCTTGTACTAGATGTGGCAAGAGGTTTATTATTATTACTATCATTATTATTACTATTATAATCACAGATTGCTAACTTTTGTGACCCTAAACAGAATGTGGAAAAGCTAGACGCAAAGCATGTAAATTTCAGAGAAAGGGATTTGGGGAAACATAATAACAATCAGAGATGTGTAAAAGAGAAATAGGCTGCATAGAACGGTCTTCAAACTGAGACTACATGACTATTTGCTAATTTGTAATTAAGAGAATATTTTGTGTGTATGAGTCAGCCTAGATGTGCTCTATCTGAGGTCCCTCCAACTGTGAGATATTTTGAGTTAGGTTAGGAAAGCAAATTTATCTCTGTCTCAGTGATTTATCCTTTTCCAAAATTCCAGTCAGCTGGTCTAGTAGACAGAAGTTTGGCATCAAAGTCAGCAACAGCTGCTTTCAGGCCCGTACTCTGACTTAGGTACACTATGTGACCCATGACAAGTTACATCTCTTGCTTTCTGAATCAGTCCTCTTAACTATAGGTTGAATTACAGTTATCAATTGAATATCTACTTATAGAAACTAATTTGGATAATTCTTTTAACAACAAGAAAATTCTCCTGGACCTTATGTATCATAGACATAATCCTCTGACATAAAATTCAGATGTCAATAGATGATTTCAATTTATAAGTCTTATGGAGAGATGGGCTTTTATAGGAATTAAAAGCTATGGTTTCAAATTCATACTCTGCTACTTCAAATTGATTTGACCTTTGCTGTATCTCTTAACCTTCTTTGGGCCTTAGTTTCTTCTTTTTTAAAAAAATATAGGAAATAATTTAGGTGACCTTTAAGGTTCCTTATGGCTTTAAATCTAATGATACATGCATTCAATCAATCTGCACTTATGAAACTCTTTTTTACAGGAACATTGGCATTGTCTAGGCATTGTCTTGAGGCAATAAGTTTTCTTCACCTGGCATTTATACAGATAATTCACATGACTTCACATATTTGGTATCCATCATCTGACACAGTCTTTGAAACCAACAGCTAATACAACATTTGGAAAGCTCTCTGGAAGGCTAAGACTGCAGAAGCTATTGAATAAAATCAAAAACCACTTCTAATTATGTGCGCTATCACTGATACCACAATATAACAATGATTGCAACTTTTGATCTTTCTAGGTTTTGTGTAGTTTTAAGTTCAGCCACATATCTTTGCTGCCTATAAGAAGTTAATCTTCTCCAAAATACCTTCCTTGAGTTTGTTTTTAAAAACAAGGCCAGTGAATAAAACCATTGATTCTTTAGCAATTAGTTATGCACAGTAAATACAATTCATTGGTTACTTGCCTTAATGATAGAAATAAATGACTTCTTCACAATATTGTACCTCAGATGCCCAAGTTCTTATACATTACCAATGTCTGATACAACCTTTCCCTAGATTCCTTCTTGGGAATAATATTCTCTCTTCTAGTTACTCATAATTACTGTTTTGTTTCAAAATAGAACCCACATCAACATAAGTCTTTAATATGGCACTGTACATTTTCAAGATGACTACTATATCTTTAGAAATGAAAAGCTTTCAAGAATAACTGGACTAACTAATGTCAGGACATGAAACAACTGTTATTTTCTAGGCATAAGGGTCTCTTGCTTTGAAAATTCCCTCAACCAATATAGATCACAACTTGTCTATGACTTATAGTCTCACAGAATTGTAGATTTAGAATTGAAGTAATAGGATCATGAATGTAGAGCTGGAAAGGAGCTCAGAAGCCATCAGATTCAACCCTTTCATTTTATAGGCAAGAAAACTTAGATCCAGAGCTAAAGTTACTTAGTAGAGGACTTTTCTAATTGTTTCAGTTATTAATCCTACTCCCTATCCTCTAAAATTTGTGTACATAATCAACCCTTCGCCAATATATTAGGAATCTCATAGGATGTAGGGTGAATTCAGGGAAGTCTAGTACCTCTGGTATGAGGGCTGCTGAGCCTTTTGAGAGCTGCTTTCCACTTTTGGTGTTCACCTGATCCCCCAAACTCTTTCCTGTGGCTCCAAGAAGCTGTAGCATGCACAGCAGCCACATACTGGAAAACTGTTTCAGCATATAGTCTAAATCAGGTTGAGGGTAACTGAGGGGTCTAAAACACATTAGTGAGTTAGAGGAATGTCTACCTGAGTATGCAAAGGCTTTCCCTGGTAGAATGGGTGGATGAGAACAATTTGTTCCAACAGCCATTAAGGCAGCTGAATCGGGTCCTTGTGGAGTGCTTAGAGCTTGGTTAGACAACAAAGATGCTGAAGTCATTCAATGTATCCCAGGCCATCAGCACCCTTTTTGACTCTGTCCTTCCTTTAGACTGCGAAAAAAAATGAAGCAAGTTTCTCTGATAAAGGCTTCATTTCTCTAACATCTAGAGAACTGTGTCAAATTTATGAAAACAAGAGCCATTCTCCAATTGATGAATGATCAAAAGATATAATCAGTTTTCAGATGAAGTAATTAAAGCTATCTATAGGCACATGAAAAAATATTCTAATTCACTATTGATTAGAGAAATGCAAGTTAAAAAATTCTGAGGGACTACCTCATACCTATTAGATTAGATAATAGGACAGAAAAGGTAAATGACAAATGTTGAGGGCATGTGGAAAAAATCAGAAATTACTGTATTGTTGTTGAAGCTGTGAATTGATTAAAACATTCTATAGAAAAGTTTGGAATTATGCCCAGAGGGCTATAAAACCATACATACCCTTTGACATAGCAATACCACTACTAGGTCTGTATCCCAAAAGACAAAAACAAAAAGGAAAAAATCCTATAGGTACAAAAAATATTTATAGCAGCTCTGTTCTGGGGGTAAAGAATTTGAAATTGAGTAGATGCAAATCAATTAGAGAATGACTAAATAAATTGTGGTATGTAATTATGATGGAATACTATTGTATTCAGGACGCTCTTAGAAAAACCTGGCAAGATTTATAAGGGTTGAATTATACTGTGTACAAAGTAACAGCAATATTGTAAGATGATCAGCTGTGAATGACTTAGCTATTTCCAGCAAAACAATGATCCATGAAAACTCTGAAGGACTTAGGATTGAAAATGCTATCCATCCCCAGAAAGAGTCTGAAATACAGATTGAAGCAACTTTTTTTCTTCACTTTATTTTTCTTGAGGTTTTCTTTTCCATTTTTTTATCTGTGCTTTCATAACATGACTATTACGGATATGTTTGCTTGACTACACATATATAACCTATATGGAATTGCTTGCCTTCTCAATGAGGGGTATTGGGGAGGGAGGGAGGGAGAGAATTTGGAACTCAAAGTTTTAAAAAATAAATGTTAAAAAATATTTTTATATGTAACTGGGAGAAAATTAAAACCAACAAAATGTAAAACAAATATAAAGTGGAGGGAGTTTATTTCATGCTTTTTTATTTGCAGAATATTGTGCACTCAATGCAGCCTGTTAAGCTGGGATGCAATGAAGTATGGATGATTTTCTGCTACTTGTGCTAATTTTGGCCTAACAATTAACACTGAGAAAATGCAGGTGTTCCATCAGCCAGTACTACACCAGCCATATATGGAACCATCAATTACAGCTAAAGGAGAAGTTTTGAATACTGTGGATAAGTTCACTTACCTTGGTGGTATACTTTCCAGGGATGTACAGATTAATAAGGTGGTTGACACATGCATTGCCAGAGCTAATTCAGTGTTTGGGACACTCCAAAGAAAAGTGGGGGAGAGAAGAGGTATTTGACTAAAGACCAAACAGAAGATCTACAGAGCCCTTGTGCTGACCTCATTGTTCTATGCCTGTGAAACTTGGACAGTATACCAGTACCAGGCCAGGAAACTGAATCGCTTCCATTGGAATTGTCTCAGAAAGAATCCAAAGATAACGTGGCAGGATAAAATACCAAACCCTGAGGTCCTTTCTTTCTTTTTCCTCTTTTTTTTTCTTTTTTATGGTGCCAATTTTAAATAAATTTTATTCTCCAGGACAAGAATTGCATTTCCGCATGTTTACAGTATTGATAAAGTGCAATGTTGTTCACTTCTCTCTCTCTTGCACACATTCAAGTATTTAGAATGTCCAGATTTACACAGTAGCTTAAATGTTACTTTTATTTTTTTAAATAAATTTATTTTTTAGTTTACAACACTCAGTTCCACAAGTTTTGGGGTTCCAAATTTTCTCTCCCTCTCTCTCCTCTCCCATTCTCCCCAAGATGGTATATAATACAATGTAGTTTCTACATATACCTTCACATTGAAATTATTTACATGATAGTCCAGTTATAAAAAAGAATTATAACCAATGGAATTAATCATGAGAAAGGAGAAATGAAACCAAAAAAGAAAGAAAAAAAAAGAGAGCAAAAAGTTTGCCTCAATCTGCATTCAGACTCCATAATTCTTTTTCTGATTGTGCACAGCTGTTTCCATCATGAGTCTTTAGGAGCTGTCTTTGAACCTTTCATTGACAAGAGGAGTCAAGTCTATCAAAGTTAGTCCTTACAGATACCGTGTGTCTGTAATACTGCACAGTGATGTCTTGGTTCTGCTTCCCTCACTCAGCATCAGTTCATATAGGTCATTCCAGGTTATAATGAAAACTGTCTGCTCTTCATTTCTTATAGCAAAATAGTACTCCATTACACTCATATATCACAACTTGTTTAGCCATTCCACAATTAATTAAATTGTTTCTGCCTTGGCTACAAATTTGAGTCCTTCTATTTTTGGAAAGCTGTGTGAAATGCTCTTTCTTCTGCTGTGTTTAGTTGACCTCTTCAAAGGTGGGTCCAGAAGAAGCACCTCCAGATGGAGCTGCTCCACCCCCTGGGAGTCCACCGGGCATGCCTCCTGGCATTCCCCCTGCAGTCTGGTACAGCTTAGTAATGATGGGGTTGCAGAGCTTCTCCCATTCTTTCTGCCGATGCTCCAATTCTTGCTTCTCAGATGTCTGGTTGTTATTCAGTCTGTTGATTATTTTATTACATTTGTCAAGGATCTTCTGCTTGTCTTCACCAATTTTGGCTTGCAGTTTTTCAGCCTCTATAGTCGCCTTCATGTTAAAAGCATAAGATTCAAGAGAATTCTTGGAAGATACCTTATCTCTCTGCTCCTCATCCTCAGCCTGGTATTTTTCAGCCTTCTGGACCATATGCTCGATGTCTTCTTTTCTCAGACATCTTTTGTCATTGGTGATGGTGCTTTTGTTCTCCTTGCAGGTGCTCTTATCCACAGCAGAAACAGTAAGAATTCCATTTGCATCAGTGTCAAATATTACTTCAATCTGAGGAACACCCCTGGGTGCTGGGGGATTCCTGTAAGCTCAAATTTGCCAAGCAGGTTATTATCCTTTGCCATTGCTCTTTCACCTTCATAAACCTGAATAAACACACCAGTCTAGTTGTCCAAGTAGGTGGTAAAAATCTATGTCTGCTTGCTGGGGGTGGTGGCATTACATTTGATCAGAACAGTCATGACTCCACTGGCAGTTTCAGTGACATCCAATACCACAAGTCCTTCACATTCTCAGGTTAATCTCCAGACACAACATCAGCCTGGACAGTTGCACCATAAGCAACAGCCTCATCAGGATTGATACTCTTGTTGAGTTCCTTGCCATTAAAGAAGTCTTGCAGAAGCTTCTGCATTTCGGGGATTCTAGTGGAACCACCCATCAGGATGATGTCATGACTCTGCAATTTATCTAGCATGGCATCCCTGTGTAAACACAGGGTCCAATGTGCCACAGAAGAGATGAGCATTCAGCTCTTTGAAATGGGGTCAGGTGATTGGTGTATAGAAGTCCATACCTTCATAGAGGGAGTCAATCTCAATACTGGCCTGGGTACTGGAAGAGAGGGTACACTTTGCATGTTCATAAGCAATGTGAAGAAGGCAAACAACCCTTTTGTTCTCACTGATGTTCTTTTCGTGCTTTTGCTTAAACTCAGCAATGAGGGTGTCCTCAGCTGTGGACTTTACCTCAAAGACGCCATCTTCAATGGTAAGAATGGAGACCTCAAAATTACCACCTCCAAGGTTAAAGATCAATGCATTTCTCTTGGCACCAAACTTTTTGTCCAAGCCATAAGCAACAGCAACAGCAGTTGGCTCATTGATGGTTGGAGCACTATGAGACCAGCGATGGTTCCAGCATCATTGGTGGCCTTACAATGGGAATCATTGAAATAGGCTGAAAGTAAGGTGGTACTGCCACCACAGCATTTGTGATAGTCTTCTCAAGGTAAGCTTCAACAATTTCTTGCATCTTGGTCCAGACCATAGAAGATACTTCTTTCAGAAAGAAACTTTTTGTCTCCCCTTTGTACACCACTTGGACCTTAGGCCTGCCTGCATCATTCTCCACCATAAAAGGCCAGTGCTTCATGTCTCACTGTACAACTGCATCATCGAATCTACAACCAATCAAACATTTGGGATGAAAAACTATATTGGTGGGGTTCATTTCAACTTGATTCTTTGCAGCATCACTGATTAAGTGTTCTACGTAAGTGAAGGCAACATAGCTTGAGTCATTCCTGTTTCCTTGGTCATTAGCAATGATCTCCACCTTCCCATGTTGGAAGACTCCCACACAGGAGCAAGTGGTGACAAGATCGATGCTGACTGCATTTCCCTTTAACATGATTTCTGGGGAGTCAAGGCTTGTAGCTGACCACTGTGGAGGAAGAAGGGCTGCTGATGTGCTGAGTAGCACTGCAGTCCTTTCTTGAACTAAACTGCCAAGGAGGGTGGACTTCCAGGAGCCAAGATGGCAGACTAAGCAGCAAATCACTGTAGCTCTTGCATATTGATCTCCAAAGAATTATAAAATAGCAGCTCAGAAAAAATCTTGGAACAGCACAGCCAGCAGAAAAACAGGGTGAGATAGTCTTTGAGCCCAGGAGACCTAAAGAATGGGCAAAAAAGGTAAGTCTCACTCAGGTAAAAGGGGAGTGCTTTCCAAGACAGGAAGCATCTCAGCAAGCCATCAGCAAGCCCAATCTCAGCAAATCAGCAGGAGATCCTGAGCCACAGTGTGGTGGAGCAGGCAAACACCAACACCAGAAACCCCCTCTATGAAGGAATGGACTTCCATACACCAATCACCTGGCTTAGTATAGCCAGGGGAATGCAGAACCAGTTCTGAGAACTGCTACATGCTTTAGAGTAACCTCGCAGAAACAGCACCCAGACTTCCACATACATGAACCTCAATGTTGTTCAGCACTGCTCCAGGAAAACAGCCATCCTCCAGGGGCCATATCTCTATGTGCCTCAGTGCAGCATAGGGCAAATAGGTATCCTCCAGGGTCCAGACCTCCACATGCCTCAGTGTAGCCCTGGGGAAACCCAGAAATACCCCACCTGGCCTTAGCACATGTCAGACACCACCACTACGACCTTAGCTGAGCACTAAGTAAGCTGCCAGATCCCTATAACTTCAAGCAGCACCAGACATCCACATCCCACCCCCTCAAAAAAGCACCAGACACAAGGTTCCCCCATGGGCCTCAGGGCAACATCAGTGCAGTGCCAGGTTAAATGCCAAGGCCTACAACCACTGGCATAAGAAGTCTGAGACAGAGCTCTTTTCAGCCTGGCAGCAGAGATCAAATTTGAAAGAAAGAATTGTTCCCCCACCAAAAGGAAGATGGACAAAAAACAGCAAGAAAGAATCTGGTCATAAAAATTTGTTACGGTGATAGGGAAGATGAAGACATATACTCAGAAGAGGTTGGCAATGTAGATACACCGATGATCAAAACCCCAAAGAAAATTGGGAAGTGGTCTCAAGCCCAGAAAGAATTCATGGAAAAGCTCGAAAAGGAGCTTAAAATCATATGAGAGAGTTAGAAGGAGCATCAGGAAAAGGAATGAGAGTGATGCAAGAGAATTTAAAAAAAGAAGACTCAAAAGCCAAATTAAAAAAAAAAGACTCAATACCTTGGAAAACTGCTTAAAAAGTAGAATTGGCTAAATTTCAGAGGAGATACAAAAATCCATTGAAGAAAACAGCTCCTTAAAGAGCACAAATGGCATAATGGAAAAGAAAGTACAAAAGCTAAATGAGGGAAATAATACCTTAAAATTTAGAATGGGACAAGTGGAAGTTAATGACTCCATGAGGCATCAAGAATCAATCAAAGAAATGCTGAAGAAGGAAAAAAATGGAAGAAAATATAAAATACATCATGGAAAAAACAACTGACCAGGAAAACAGATCCAGGAGAGACAATATCAGAATCATTGGACTGTCTGAAAGCTATAATCAAAAGTAGGACCTGGACTGTATCTTTCAGGAAATTGTGAAGGAAAACTGCCTTGCTGTCCTGGAACCACACGGCAAAATAAGCACTGAAAGACTCCACCAATCACCTCAGAAAAGATAACCCAAAATTAAAAAGCAGAAGGAACATTATAGACAAATTTCAGAATGATTAGGTCAAGGAAAAAATGCTACAAGTGTCCAGGAAAAAAAAAAAAAAAACAACAAATATCAGGGAGTCACAGTCAGGATAACATAGTATTTGGCAGTTGCAAACATAAAGAATCATCAGTCATAGACTAGGGAAAGGATTACAAAGCTAGGATGACAACCAACAATCACTTGCCCAGCAAAATTAAGCATAATACATCAAAGGGGAAAAAATGACCATGGGGGGGGTGGAGCCAAGATGGTGGCTGGAAACCAGGGACCCGCAGTGAGCTCCCTGCAGAGTCCCTCCAAAAACCTAAAAAAAATGACTCTGAACCAGTTCTAGAACTGCAGAACCCACAAAACAGCAGAGGGAAGCAGGGCTCCACCCCAGGACAGCCTGGATAGTCTCCAGGTGAGGTCTATCCCACACGGAGCTGGGAGCTGGGACAGGAGCGGAGCAGAGCCCAGTGTGAACAGCATGGACCAACCAGACCAGGAGCCGGGCAGAATGTTCCTTACCACCCTGAATCAGTGAGCTGCGGCAGTTACCAGACTTCTCAACCCACAAACATGAAAGACAGCAAAGAGGGTTAGTGGGAAACGCTGCGGGAGTGGAAGGAGTTTGCAGTTCAGCTTCCAGCCCTGGGGGCAGTGGAGGTGGGGCAGCTACAGCTGCTGTTGCTTCTGGCCCCAGGCCCACCTGGTGGGATGAATTAAGTGGCAGATCAGAGCAGGAATGCACAGCTTGCTGAAGATCTAAGCCCAGTCTGGGTTGGGGGTTTTAGGGGGTGGAGTAGTGCTGGTGTGACAGAGCTGGCACCTCCCCCCCAAACGTGGAACATAGAACTCTTTAGTCTACAAGCAGTCATACCCCACTGAAAAACGCAAGGGTCAAGTTAGTTGGCTGGGAATATGGCCAGGCAGTGAAAATGCACCCAGATTCAGTCTCAGACTTTGCATTCTTTCTTTGGTGACAAAGAAGACCAAAACATACAGACAGAAGAAGTTAACAAAGTCAAAGAGCCTACAACAGAAACCTCCAAGAAAAATATGAACTGGTGCCAGGCCATGGAAGAGCTCAAAAAGGATTTGGAAAAGCAAGTTAAAGAAGTAGAGGAAAAATTGTGAAGAGAAATGAGAAGGATGTGAGAAACCCATGAAAAACAAGTCAATGACTTCCTAAAGAAGACCCAGAAAAAACTGAAAAATACACTGAAGAAAACAACACCTTAAAAAATAGACTAACTCAAATGGCAAAAGAGCTCCAAAAAGCCAATGAGGAGAAGAATGCCTTGAAAGGCAGAATTAGCCAAATGGAAAAGGAGGTCCAAAAGACCATTGAAGAAAATACTACTTTAAAAGTTAGATTGGAGCAAGTGGAAGCTAGTGACTTTATGAGAAATCAAGATGTTTTCAAACAGAACCAAAGGAATGAAAAAATGGAAGACAATGTGAAATATCTCATTGGAAAAACCACTGACCTGGAAAATAGATTCAGGAGAGATAATTTAAAAATTATTGGACTACCTGAAAGCCATGATCAAAAAAAGACCCTAGATACCATCTTTCAAGAAATTATCAAGAACTGTCCTGATATTCTAGAACCACAGGGCAAAATAGAAATTGAAAGAATCCATCGATCGCCTCCTCAAATAGATCCCAAAAAAGAAATCTCCTAGGAATATTGTCACCAAATTCCAGAGCTCCCAGATCAAGGAGAAAATACTGCAAGCAACCAGAACGAAACAATTTGAGTATTGTGGAAACCCAATCAGAATAACCCAAGATCTGGCAGCTTCTACTCTAAGAGATAGAAGGGCTTGGAATACGATATTCCAGAGGTCAATGGAGCTAGGATTAAAACCTAGAATCACCTACCCAGCAAAACTGAGTATCATGCTTCAAGGCAAAATATGGATTTTCCATAAAATAGAGGACTTTCAAGCTTTCTCAGTGAAAAGACCAGAACTGAATAGAAAATTTGACTTTCAAACACAAGAATCAAGAGAAGCGTGAAAAGGTAATCAAGAAACAGGAATTGCAAGGGACTTACTAAAGTTGAACTGTTTTGTTTACATTCCTACATGGAAAGATGACATGTATGATCCATGAGACATCAGGATTAGGGTAGCTGAAGGGAATATGCATATATATGTTTATGTATATATATATATATGAGTGAATATGTATGTATGCATATATCTATGTGTATGTATGTAATGTATGTATGTATGTGTATGTATGTATATGTATGTGTGTGTGTGTGTGTATATATATATATATATATATATATATATATATATATATATATATAAAAGAGAGAGAGAGAGCAGACACAGGGTGAGTTGAAGATGAAGGGAAGATATCTAAAAGAAATAAAATCAAATTAAGGGATGAGAGAGGAACATACTGAGAGAGGGTGATAGGGAGAGATAGAATGGGGTGGATTATCTCACATAAAGGTGGCAAGAGGAAGCAGTTCTGTGGGAGGAGGGGAGAGGGCAGGTGAGGGAGGAATGAGTTAACCTTGCTCCCATCAGATTTGGCCTGAGGAGGGAATACCATACATAATCAATTGGGTATCTTACCCCACAGGAAAGAAGAGGGAGTAAGATAAAAAAGGGGGGGTGATGATGGAGGGGAGGGCAGATGGGGGTGGAGGTAATCAAAAACAAACACTTTGGAAAGGGGACAGGGTCAAGGGAGAAAATTCAATAAATCAGGATGCGTTGGGAAGGAGCAAAATATAATTAGTCTTTCACAACATGAGTATTGCGGAAGGGTTATACATAATGATACACATGTGGCCTATGTTGAATTGCTTGACTTCTTAGGGAGGGTGGGTGGGAAGGGAAGAGGGGAAAGAATTTGGAACTCAAAGTTTTAAAAACAGATGTTCAAAAACAAAAAAAAGTTTTTGCATTCAACTAGTAAATAAGATACACAGGCAATGGGGCGTAGAAATTTATTTTGCCCTACAAGAAAGGAAAGGAAAAGGGGATGTGAGGGGATGGGGTGATGGAGGGGGCTGACTGGGGAACAGGGCAACCAGAATATATGCCATCTTGGAGTGGGGGGGAAGGTAGAAATGGGGAGAAAATTTGTAATTCAAACTCTTTTGAAAACCAATGCTGAAAACTAAATATGTTAAATAAATAAATTTAAATTTTAAAAAAATGACCATTCAATGAAAAAAGAAGGATATCTTGCCTTCATAAGGCAAAGACCAGAAATAAGCCAAAAATTTGACCTCCACTATCAAGATCCAAGGGAAATATAAACAGGGAAAAGTACAGATAGAATGTATATATATATATATATATATATATATATATATATATATATATATATATATATATATATATATATATATACATATATATATATGTGTGTGTGTGTGTGTGTGTGTATGTATATATATATATATACATATATATATAGGCAATATAGGCAGAGGTTATGGATATAAGGTGAATTTGAGGGAATTACATAAAAAATATTAAGGGATAAGAAAGAGGAGTACAGTGGGTGCAGAAAGAAGGGAGAGGTAGAATGGAGTAAATCACCTCACATGAAGAGGCAAGAAAGACCTATTACAGTGGGTGGGAAGATGAGAGGGGAAGTGATGGGCATTGTTTGAACCTTACTCTCATTAATATTGCCTCAAAGAGGGAAAAAATATACAGAATCACTTGAATATTGAAATCTATCTTACCCAACAAGGAAGTAGGAGGGGAGGAAATTAAGTAAAGAGGAGTGGGACAGGGACTGACAGAAGAGAGGGAAGATCAAGGGAGATGGTAGATAGAAGAAAAACACTGGTGAGGAGGGAAAGGGTAACAGGAGAGAAAGGACAAACAGGAAGAAAAATGGGATGGAGAGAAATACACAGGTATTATAATAATATAATAACTGTGAATGTGAATGGGATGAACTCTCCCATAAAACAGAAATGGATAGAGTGGATCAACACCCATAATCCTACAATATGTTGCATACAAGAAACAGGATTGAAGGAAAGAGTCACATATAGAGTAAAGGTAAGGGGCTGGAGCAGGATCTTTTATGCTTCAGCTGAAATTAAAAAAAAAAAGCAGGGCTAGGAATCCTGATATTAGACAAAGTGAAAGCAATAATAGACCTAATTATAAAAGATAAAATAGGAAATTACATCCTGCTAAAAGATACCGTAGACAATGAAGCAATCAAATTAGAAAAGCCAGGAATAGTCTGCTGGTTAGATCTATGGGGAGGGGAAGAATTCAGGACCAAACAAGACATAGAGAGCATTATGAAATGTAGAATACATAATTTTGATCATATAAAACTAAAAAGCTTTTGTACAAACAAAAAAAAACTATTCAACCATGATTAGAAGGAAGGCGGAAAGCTGGGAAACAATCTTTATAGCAAGTATCTCTGATAAAGGCCTCATTTCCCAAATACAGAGAACTGAGTTAAATTTATGAAAATACAAGGGATTTCCTGATTGATCAGTGCCCAAAGCATATGAACAGACAGTTTTCAGTTGAAGAAACCAAAGGCATCTATAGGCATATGAAGAAGTGCTCTAAATCACTTTTGATTAGAGGAATACAAATTAAAACAGCTCTGAAATACTACCTTGCACCTACCAGATTGGCTAATATGACAAAAAAAGGAAAATGATAAATATTGGAGAGGATGTGGGAAAATTGGGATACTAATACACTGTTGGTGGAGTTGAGAACAGATCCAACCATGCTGGAGAGCAATTTGGAACTATGTCCAAAGGGCAACCAAACTGTGCCTGCCCTTTGATCCAGCAATACCACTATTAGGTCTGTATCCAAAAGAGATCATAAAATAGGGAAAAGGAGCTACGTGTCTAAAAATATTTATAGCAGCTGTATTCATAATGGCAAAATATTGAAAACTAAGGGGATGACCATCAATTAGGGAATGGATGAACAATCTGTGGTATATGAATTTAATGGAATACTATTGTTCAATAAGAAGTGATGAACAGGTATATTTCAGAAAAACAAAACAAAACAGAAAAAACTTGGAAAGACTTGTACAAACTGATGAAAAGTGAAATGACCAGAACCAGGAAAATACTATATTATCAACAAGCTTGTGTGAAAATCAACTATCAAAGTTTAAGCTTTTTTCAGCAACATAATGATCCAAGACAAGTACATAGGACTCGTTAAGAAACATGCTATACATATCTGGACAAAGAACTGATGGACTCTGAATGAAGATCAAAGAATATTTTTTTTTTACTTTTGCTTACCATTTTCAAAAGAGGAGACAGGAGGAAGAGAGGGGAAAATTTAGAACTCAAAATCTTGTAAAAATGAATATTAAAAATTTTCTTGATATATGATCATGGAAGAAAACAAAATGCTATTTTAATTTTAAAAAAAAAAAAAACTTCCAGACATTCGAACTCTACTGCTGGGAGGACAACTCTGATTGTCTGGCCATGTTGTTTGAATGTCAAATGTACACTTACCAAAAGACTATTTTATGGAGAACTTGCACTCATCTCAGAAGAAGTGTTAAAAAGACACTCTCAAGGTGTCTTTTAAGAACTTTGGAATTGATTATGTGATACAAGAGACACTGGCACAGGACCATCTGGCATGATGTGCCCTCCTCAGAGGAGGTGCTGTGGTCTATGAGCAATGGAGAATTGAAATAACTCAAAAGAAATGTTAGATGTAAAGATTTAGGGACTCTACCCCAAAGGTTCACATTGACTATTTGTGCCCAACTTGTGGACGAACATTCCAAGATTGTATTGGACTGATTAGTGACAGTCAGACACATTGTAACTTGACTCTAATATAGTGATATAATTTTGGGCCTCTTCAAGAAGAAAGGACATCAACCATATACTAGTCATTTAATAAATGAACCTTGATTAATTTGAAATAATATATAATTCCTAAGGCATTGCCTTAGATATAAAAAAAAATAAATTACTTTTCCAGGATCTGAAAATGAACAAGAATCAAAGATGAGTTTAGAACCAAGGATTTCCTGACTGTAAGAACTGTATCCTGTCCATTATTACTCACAACCAATTCATCTGTAATAAAATACACTAAAATTAAGTTCCTCCTTTGTCTTTTGTTTATTGCAAAAGGGTTTATGTTTTCAGCATATAAAGCCAGATCTCCCTACCTTCCCAACCTATGTTATTATTTTAATGAAAAACTGTCAGTGATCACAAGGACAGTTAACATTTAAATATTTTGTTTTTGTATATAGTTTTTAAAAATAGTTATTTCCCTTACCTTTTTTGCATGGATTAAGTATAAAACATGTCTCTCATTAAATGTGAAAACATGTCATGTCTCAGAAATTATCTGATGACCTTCAAGGACACTAGCACTTCAAAAAGAAAGATCTGTGATAAAGTTATCCATCTTAGGCTCATATAAATCTTAATATTTGAAATGGACATTACAATCATACTGTCTAAATATTCCACAGGAAAATGTTACCTGAATTTTATAGGTGAGAAAAATGAGTAGAGCGATAACAGGATTGTACAATTTGGAAAGCCCTGGACTTATGTTTTAAATATCTGAGATATGACCCCAGCTCTGCCACTAACTGTCTGTCTGACTTTGGAGAGGAAATTAAAGGGTGTGAATCCTCTGTTTATACTTCTTTGAAAAGAGACACTTGGACTAAGAGATCTTCATGGTTTTATACAACTCTGTTCAGCCCCACACCTGCCACAGGAATATTTTGTGATCTCTTGAACGACAGGCTGGTGATATTTCAGATGCTCATGAAGATCTGACTCCTGATTGGCTGAGAGACTTCCTTCTAGTGCTAAATCCACAATTCTGTGATTCTATTATTATAGAATCAGAGTGGTTTTGTATAATAGAAAGCTGTCATTGGACTTAGAAAGTCCTGGATTTGAGACAACCTTCCTTGGATATATGCTCTATATGTCACTCTTAGCAAGTCATTTAAACACTTGGTGGTGCAGGCAACCTCCCAAAACTTCAAATTGCAGAGCATAGAGATTTGAATTGATAGAAGGAGTGTCCTCACAAGGAGTTCCTATGCCAATGAAATCACAGGTCTCTTCACTTCCATACCCTTCACTCCCCTCTCCACAGCACCCCAAGCACTGTGTCATCATAGGCTTGATAATCACAAATTATAATAGATGTATTCCAGCTGCACACATTATTTTCTCTATTATTTGCATCTTGTTTTATTCCCTACAGCCCTTGCCTATTACCTCCTTTATGCTAATGGGAGTTTATTGCTTGAGAGGTTCCCCCCACCCCGACATATTTCTAATCAATGTCCTCTCAGTCCTTGCTGCCTGCCCCAAAGATTGAAAATTAAATGCAGGTGAGGTGTGTATGTGGAGATGGCATTCACCACACAAAACCATATAACTGGATTGAATTACTTTTCCACTGAATTGACTGATTCAATAAAGTATGCATTCAGCATAGAGAAAAAAAAAACATCCAACTTTATTTAGTTGAAAACATATTTTACTCTCCTAGTATAGTGTTAAGAGGATGCATGATGCAGTGAATAGATGGCCTTGAAGATATCTATATAGAGAAATGCTTTGAAGATATCTATGTAGAGAAGGGGAAAAATTATGACCAAACAAGAAATAGAGAGCATTACAAAATGTGAAATGGATAATTTTAATTATATCAAATTTAATAGTTTTTGAACAAACAAATGAATGCAACAAAAATTAGGAGGAAAGCAAAAAGTTGGGGAACAATTTATATAGCATATGTCATATATGTAGCATATAAAGGTCTTATTTCTTAATTATAGATGCAGAGAAAGAACTCAGTCAAAGTTAAAGAATACAAGTCATTCCCTGATTGAATAAATAGTCAAAGCATATGAAGATGCAGTTTTCAGATGAAGAAATCAAAGCTATCTAGTGATATGAAAATGCTCTAAATGGCTACCGATTAAAGAAAAGCAAATTAAAAAAAAAAAAACAACTTTGAGGGCTCAGCCAAGATGGTGGCTGGAAGCAGAGACTTGCTTGAGCTGTCCCCCAAATCCTTCCAAACACCTGTAAAAATTGGCCCTGAACAAATTCTAGAGCTTCAGAACCCAGGAAATAGCAGAGGGAAGCAGGTCTCCAGCCTGGATGATCACTGGGAAGGTTCTATCACACAGTGCTGGGAGCAGAACATAGCACAGCATGGAGCATGCCAGGACAGACCAGACCAAGAGTAGGACAAAGCAGCACTTAGAGCCATGAACCACTGAGCTGTAGCAGTTACCAGACTGCTGGATCAGGGTGACAGAGCAGTCTGGCCACAGTCGTGTGGGCAGTGGAGCCAGCAGTGCAGTGGGAGTGGCAGCAGCAGGAAGCTTCTTTGGCTGCTTCCAGAGCTCCAGAGTCAGCAGCTTCTGGAGTCCATGGCCCATGCCATGGGAGGAATCAAGCAGTGGATGAGAGCAGGAGTGCAAGGAATGCTTTGCCCTGCTTGGACCCTGAGTAGCAGTCCTGGTTGCTGGTTCTTGGGGGAGGAGGAGCACTGCTGAGGCAGAGCCTGTGGCCATAGGGGAGTGGAAGTACCTCTGTACACAGCAGTGCAGCCCCTAAAGTGTGGGACAAAGTATTCGCTACTCCACAAGCAGTTATACTCTGAAAAAAAGCTCAAGGGTCAAGAAGTTGTCTGGGAACATGAACTGGCAGCAACAATGGACTCAGACTCAGACTTTAAAATCTTTTTTTTTTTGGTGACAAAGAAGATCAAAAACCAAAGCCAGAAGAAGTCAATAAAGTCATAGAGCTTATATCAAAAGCCTCCAAGATAAATATGGATTGGGCTCAGGCCATGGAAGAGCTCAAAAAGATTTGGAAAAGCAAGTAAGAGAAGTAGAGGAAACCTTGGGAAAAGAGATGAGAGTGATGCAAGAAAATCATGAAAAACAAGTCAACGACTTGCTAAAGGAGACCCAAAAAAAAATTGGAGAAAATAACACCTTAAAAATAGACTAACTCAAATGGCAAAAGAGCTCCAAAAAGCCAATGAGGAGAAGAACTCCTTGAAAGGCAGAATTAATCAAATGGAAAAAGAGATCCAAAAGGCCACTGAAGAAAATATCACCTTAAAAATTAGGTTGGAGCAAGTGGAGGCTAGTGACTTTATGAGAAACCAAGAAAGTATAAAATAGAAACAAAGGAATCAAAAAATGGAAGAAGATGTGAAATATTCCATTGGAAAAACCACTGACCTGGAAAATAGATCCAGGAGAGATAATTTAAAAATTATTGGACTACCTGAATGTCATGATCAAAAGAAGAGCCCAGACTTCATCTTTCAAGAAATTATCAAGGGAAATTGTCCTGATATTCTAGAGCCAGAGGGTAAAATAGAAATTGAAAGAATTCACCAATCACCTCCTGAAAGAGATCCCAAAATCAAAACTCCTAGGAATATTGTTGCCAAATTCCAGAGTTCCCAGGTCAAGGAGAAAATACTGTAAGCAGCCAGAAAGAAAGAATGTGAGTATTGTGAAAACACAATCAGGATAACACAGTATCTAGCAGCTTCTACATTAAGGGAATGACGGGCTTGGAATACGATATTCCAAAGGTCAAAGGAGCTAGGATTAAAACCAAGAATCACCTACCCAGCAAAACGTAGTATAATGCACCAAGGCAAAATACAGACTTTCAATAAAATAGAGGACTTTCACATTTTCTCACTGAACAGACCAGCGCTGAAAGGAAAATTTGACTTTCAAACACAAGAATCAAGAGAAGCATGAAAAGGTAATCAAGAAAGAGAAACCATAAGGGACTTTTTAAAGTTGAACTGTTTTATTTATATTCCTACAAGGAAAGATGGTGTTTATAATTCATGAGACTTTCTCAGTATTAGGGTTGTTGAAGGGAATATACATATATATAGGCCGCGGGCACATGGTGAGTTGAATATGAAGGGAGGATATATAATAAAATAAAATAAAATTGAGGGGTGAGAGGAACATATTGAGAGAGGGAGAAAGGGAGAGATAGAATGGGGCAAATTATCTTACATGAAAGTGTCAAGAAAGAAGCCAAGATGGTGACTGGAAAGCAGGGACTTGCCTAGGGCTCTCCCCCAGAACCTTCGGAACCATCATAAAAAATGGCTGTGAACAAATTCTAGAACTGCAGAACCCACGAAATAGCAGAGGGAAGCAGGGCTCCAGCACAGGACAGCCTAAATGATCAATGGGTAAGGTTTATCACACACAGAGCTGGCAGCAGAGCAGAGTCCAGTGTGGGCTGTGCTCAGACCAACCAGGCCAGGAGCTGGGCAGAATAGGCCCTAGTGCCTTGAATCAGTGAGCTATGACGCTTACAAGACTTCTCAACCCACAAACTAACACCAAAGACAACAGAGAAGGTTAGTGGGAAAAGCTGTGGGGAGAGAGTGAAAGGAGGTCCTGGTGCAGCCATCACCCCAGGGACAGTGGAGGTGGTCTAGCTAAAGAACTACAGCTGCAGTTGCTTCTGGCCCCAGGCCCACCTGGTGGGAGGAATTAAGTGGTGGATCAGAGCTGGAGTGCAAAGCCTGCTTAAGATCTGAGTAGCAGTATGGGTTGGCGGTTCTTGGGGGAGGAGGAGGACTGGTGTGGCAGAGCTTGCTGTATATAAATACCTCTGAAAACAAGTGTATCCCCTCAAACTTGGAACAAAGTACTTGCTACTCTATAAGCAGTCATAGCCTGACAAAAAACTCAAAGGTTAAGTAGTTGGCTGAGAACAGGACCAGGCAGTGAAAACAGACTCAGATTTAGACTCAGACTTTGGAATTTTTCTTTGGTAACAAAGAAGAGCAAAACATACAGGCAGAAAAAGTCAACAATGTCAAAGATTCTACATCAAAAGCCTCCAAGAAAACCATGAACCAGTCTCAGGTCATGGAAGAGCTCAAAAAGGATTTAGAAAAGCAAGTTAAAGAAGTAGAGGAAAAATTGGGAAGAAATGAGAAGGATGCGAGAAAACCATGAAAAACAAGTCAATGACTTACTAAAGGAGACCCAAAAAAATACTGAAGAAAATAACACCTTAAAAATGGACTAACTCAAATGGCAAAGGAGCTCCAAAAAGCCAATGAGGAGAAGAATTCCTTGAAATGCAGAATTAGCCAAATGGAAAAGGAGGTCCAAAAGACCAGTGAAGAAAATTAAAAATTAGATTGGAGCAATTGGAAGCTAGTGACTTTATGAGAAATCAAGATATTATAAAACAGAAACAAAGGAATGAAAAAGTGTAAGACAATGAGAACTATCTCATTGTAAAAACCACTGACTTGGAAAATAGATGCAGGAGAGAAAATTAAAAAATTATTGGACTACCTGAAAGCCATGATCAAAAAAAAGCCTAGATATAATCTTTCAAGAAATTATCAAGGAAAACTGTCCTGATATTCTAGAGCCAGAGGGTAAAATAGAAATTGAAAGAATACACCAATCGCCTCCTAAAACAGATCCCAAAAAGAAAACTCCTAGGAATATTGTTGCCAAATTGCAGAGTTCCCAGATTGAGAAGAAAATACTGCAAGCAGCTGGAAAGAAACAATTTGAGTATTGTGGACACACAATCAGAATAATACAAGATCTAGCAGCTTCTACATTAAGAGATCAAAGGGTTTGGAATAGGATGTTCTGGAGGTCAACGGAGCTGGGATTAAAACCAAGAATCACCTACCCAGAAAAACTGAGTATCATGCTCCAAGGCAAAATATGGATTTTCAATAAAATAAAGGACTTTCAAGCATTCTCAGTGAAAAGACCAGAGCTGAATAGAAAATTTGACTTTCAAACACAAGAATCAAGAGAAACATGAAAAGGCAAACAAGAAAGAGAAATCACAATGGACTTACTAAAGTTGAATTGTTTTGCTTTCATTCCTATATGGAAAGATGATGCATATAATTCATGAGACCTCAGTATTAGGGTAGCTGAAGGGAATATACATACATACATAGATACATACATACATATATACATACATATATACATACACATATATATATACACACACCAACACATACACACACACACACACACACACACACACACACATATTTATGTATAGACAGAGGGCACTGGGTGAGTTGAACATGAAAGGATGATATCTAAAAAAATAAAATCAAATTAAGGACTGAGAGAGGAATATATTGAGAGCAAGAGAAAGGGAGAGATAGAATGAGGTAAATTATCTCCCATAAAAGTGGCAAGAAAAAGCAGTTCTGTAGGAAGGGAAGGGGGGGCAAGTGAGAAGGAATGAGTGAAGCTTGCTCTCATCAGATTTGACTTGAGGAAGGAATAATACACACACTCAATTGGGTGTCTTACCCCACAGGAAAGCAGGGAAAAGGTGATAAGAAAGGGGGGGTGCTAGAAGGGAGGGTAGAAAATTGAATAAAGGGGGGCAGGATAGGATGGGGTGAAACATAATTAGTATTTCACAACATGAGTATTTTGGAAGTGTTTTGCATATTGATACATATGTGGCCTATGTTGTATTTCTTACCTTCTTAGGGAGGGTGCGTGGGGAGGGAAGAGGGGAGAGAATTTGGGATTCAAAATTCTAAAAGTGGATGCTCAAAAGAAAAGTTGTTTTTGCATGCAACTGAGAAATAAGATATACACATAATGGGGTATATAAATCTTTCTTGCTCTACAGGAAAGTAAGGGTAAGGGGAGTTGGGGGTGGGAGTGTTGTGACAGAAGGGATTTCTGACTGGGGAATGGGGCAATCAGAATATATTACATCTGGGAGTGGGGGGAGGATAGAAATGGGGAGAAAATTTGCAACTCAAAATCTTGTGGAAATCAATGTTGAAAACTAAAAATATTAAATAAATAAATTATTAAAAAATAAAACAACTTCGAAGTACCACCTTATACCTATGATTTTGGCTAATATGATGCAAAAGAAAAAAAATGATAAATGTTGGAGAGGATGTGGGAAAATAGGGACACTAATGCACTGTTGGTGGAATTGTGAACTGATTCAACTCTTCTGGAGAGCAATTTGGAACTATTCCCAAAGGGCAATCAAAGTAAATGCTTTTTGACCCAACAGTATTACTACTAGGCCTTTATTCAAAGAAATTTTGAAAAAAAGTGCGGGTGAGGGGCACTACTTTATAATACTTCTTTGTGATGATGAAGAATTGGAAATTTAGGAAATACCCATTAATTGAGGAATGGTTGAACAAGTTGTGATATATGAATGTAATGGAACACTTTTGCTCTATAAGAAACTATGAGCAGGTGGATTTCATGAAAACCTGAAATGACTTACATGAACTGATATAAACAGAACTGAGCAGAAGCAGGAAGACATTGTACTCCATAACAGGCATGTTTTATGGTAGTTAACTATTAATGACTTAGCTCTTAGTGATACAGTGATCCAAGACAATTCCAAAGGATTCGAGAGTAAAAATATAATTCACATCCAGAGAAGGAACTGATAGAATCTGAATGCGGATTGGTACGTAGTATTTTCACTTCACTTTTTCATGCTTTTTTTTCTTTTGTTTTGTTCTTTCACAACAGAACTAAAATGGGAGTATGTGTCTATGATTACGCATATATAACCTGTATCAAAATGCTTACTGTCTTAGAGGGAGGGATGTGAGGGATGAGGTAGAAAATATAGAATCCTAAATTATTAAATTAATGTTAAAATTTCTCTTTACATGTAATTAGAATAAATAAAATAGTAATTTTTTAAAAGACAGAAGACTCTGAGTATAAATCCAGTCTTTTACATATACTCTCTGAGTGACCATTACCATGTGGATTAATTGATCAATGCTGGAGACAGTTCTCAAAGACTATAAATAAAATGCTGATTTGCATCAGTAGGGTGGCTTTCCACAGGAACAGTTCCTTAACATAAATATAAATGGCCAATGAACTTGAAAATGTGTATATCAATATATAGATAGTAGACTTTTGGTGTAGTGGAAAGAGCACTGAATTGGGAGATTAGATAATTGTGTTCTAATCCTGAATGTTCTTTGAAACCTTCCTTTTGACCTTAGGGAAATCCCATGTTTTCTAGACTTCATCTGCAAAACAACAATTTAAAAGAAAAGACTGGACCAAGGAGCACAGCAAAGTGACATTCTCATGGGAAATTCTGCAATTAAGGAGATTAACTTGAAGAAACTATGAAAAGGGAAAAGATATGGGACCTCAAAATATTAGCTAAGTTCCTTATGTATTTCCTTCTAGAGTAGTGTAAAAACAATGTTACTAGCACCTGTTGTCGGGGCATAAGGCCAATAACATCAGCACACAGGAGTGCTGCTAGCACAGGTTCTTTGATCTGCTTCTCTAAGGAAAGCAACTTTAAGGGGTTTACAATCTCACCTTAAGTATACATACATATATCATTCACTTAGTTCAGGGGAAAAAATCAGCAACCTGAACTTCAGAAAAAAAAAAAAACACAAACATAAATTACAAGCAGAAATTATATAAACAGAGCAAATAACGCAAGTCAACAGACAGGCTTCTAGCTATCTGTCCAAAGCTATACATACATAGTTACTAGAGAAAGAAGCACCAGCACTGGGTTTTCAAAGCCTAGGGCCTCCTTAATGGCTACGCAGAGTCTCCACACCAACACTTTCCCAATGAGCATATCAGTAAGGCAAAATTCATGACCTCTGAAAAGACCATGGGCATGCCTGAATGGTTCAGAATCTCGAAATAAAAGGAATTCTCTAGTTAGAAGGCAGAGAAAGTAAAACATTTATTTAGACTCCAAAGAATCAGATTCAAGGATCAATGATGATTTGACATTGTGCCAGTAATATTCCAATTATAACAGCATTATAACAGGAAACCAAGCCGTACTTCCAATTCCCCTCAATGCTAGAGCCCTCCTTTAAAGAGATCATTCATGAATCCTAGCTCTCTGCTGCAGCACTCTCCTGCAGCTCCATTGACCCTGAGTTCTGCAACTCCCTCTTGTGTTTAGCACTCTCCACTGTGCATAATCTGCATGTTGGCCTTCAGCTTCTAAATCATGCTGCTCTCTGCTTCTGGCTTCATTGTGTCCAGTTCCACTCTCAGTCCTCAGTCCTCAGTTTCTGCTCTACTCCAAGTTCTGTTCTCTCTTTTTATACATTGTTAAATGTTATCTGATTGACTAGAACTCAGGCACATACCATTGGTTCTGGTCTTCGTAACTCCCCTTAGGGCCCTCAAACTAGTAAACTATTTTACTAACTAGCCTGGGGCCTCACATCTAATTTTTGAAAGGGTGTGGGCCTGTCTCTAATCAGACCTCCCTTTGTTGTCCCCAACTGAAGCCCAATCTGAAGCCTATTCAATAGGTGAAAAAGTTCTTTCACTTACTGATTGGCTTTACAATGAGTGAGCCTCAAACAAAATACTAACCTCAGAGTATTGATACACTTCTTCAGGGTCAGAGCATTTCA
The DNA here is from genome assembly GCF_011100635.1 of Trichosurus vulpecula. Lineage (NCBI taxonomy): Eukaryota > Metazoa > Chordata > Mammalia > Diprotodontia > Phalangeridae > Trichosurus > Trichosurus vulpecula. The sequence goes on along the minus strand of NC_050578.1, from coordinate 90,550,089 downwards.
CACCTCTTGAGGGCTTCACACCTCTGGAGGGCTTCATAGCTCTCATGATCTAAATAGCAAAAGGTTGTGGGCCTTCCTACAAACAAAGGCAAGACTCAATCAAAGGCCCTTGATTGTCGTAGTGCTGAGAAGCACCCTGAAACAAAAGACAACAAAAATTCCCACTTTGCTTGCCATTACAAGTAGCATACTTTTGTGGGTCCACTCTTCCTGTTTATACTGTGCATGTCTGTTGCATAACATATCCCAGGCTTGTGGAGAAAGTGTTTTGTGACAAGTTATTGCCAATGCCTGTTGATTTCACCTTTGCAATATCTCTCAAATACACTGCCTTCTTTCCTCTGACATGGCCACTTCCTAAACCACAGTTCTAACCATGTCACCCTCATTTACCCCCCACTCCATAAACTCCGGGGGATCCCAGTTTCCTCTGGGATCAAATACAAAACAGTTTGACATTCAAAGCTTTTCATAATTTAGTCTTTTATTACCTTTCCAATCTTATACCTTGCTGTTGTTCAGTTGTGTCTGACTCTTTATGACCTCATTTAAGGTTTCTTGGCAGAGATACTAGAGTATTTTGCTGTTTCCTTTTCCAGCTCATTTTACAGATGAGGAGCTGAAGCAAAGAGTGTCATGCCTATGGTCACACAGCTGGTAAGTGCCTGAAGCCAGAGTTAAAGTCAGGAAGATGCACCTTCCTAATTTTAGGACTGGTGTTTTATTTACTACTCCACCTAACTCCCACTCTTATACTTTATTTTTCAACATATGCCCTTTGATTCAGTGACAGTTGCCTCCTGGCTTTTTAGAAACAAATCATTCCATCTCTCCTGGCTCTGGGCCTTCTTTCTGGCTATCCCTCATGATTGGAACCCTCTCCTACTTCTATTCTCACTACTGATTTCCCTGGCTTCCTTTTAGTCTCAATTAAAATATCTACTTCAACAGGAAGCAATCCCCAACTCCTCTTAATTCTAGTGCCTTCTCTTGGTTAATTACTCTGCATTTATTCTACATATCATTTGGTTTGTACATATTTCTGTAACCCCTGTCTCAAAATACATTGTTATGGGAGTCTTTCCTTATTGGTGGAGATGAAAGCCCTGCCCCATTTGACGGGTGGGGCAGAGCTAGGAAGAGATGTGATCTTCAATTCTTAGGGAGTCCTCTTTTGAGAACTCTTTAAGCTGGAGTCCTTTGCACAAAAATCATCAATTTGGCTTCCAGATAAGAGAGAGAAGATGGAATAGGTAAACACTACTCTAGGTTACTTAAGGAAAATTCTTTAGGAAGACATGAGAGGAGTGAGTATTCACCTTCATGTCCGTATTCTCAATGTGCCACTCCAGAAATTTTGTTGAATTTTCTCTTGGGTAAAATCAAGCAACCTCTGTCTTGGATGAGCTGAGTGATCTTGCTCCCTGATATGTATTTTCCTATGTATGCCTTCTATGGTTTCTGTTTTGCTTTGATTTGGATAAATTGAATTTTGTGCTATTCACTATGTATCTTCATTGTAGAACTAGTATTAAGTGGAGAAGGGGAATGCCTTGGCTACAGGTCTTGGGATCTCCTTCCCTCCAAAATAACAAAGCAATCAAAAGTTATCATATCCCATAGAATAAAGAATATAATGGAACATATAGATATACGTCTTATCTGGTATTCTTCCTTCTCTGAGGATAGCAGAGACCAGTCTCAACCTCCTATTTCTCTGGCTGGAAGCTATGGAAGTCTCCCTTGGAGAAAGGCAGTGGGAAAAGACACTAAAGTCATCTATTCTGCCTCCTTTCAAGCCATGCAACGACAGGACTTCACCATATATAAACCTTTTTACAAATGTGGGATTCACACACTCTTTACTTTTCCTTGTATGTTGTCTCTGCTATTAGATTATAAGTTTCTCAAGGTCAAGGGCAATCATTTGCCTTTTTTATCTCCAGTGCTTAGTACAAAGTAGGTCCTTCATAATAGTTCATTGATTTATTGAATCATTCATGTTATCTCATTTCAGTAAATGCCTTCTCTTTAAGACAGTTTTTGAATTTGGGGGGCTCATGAGCTGTTTTGAGAAATGCAAACACAAAATCACTTGAACCAGGGGAAGTCATGCTTGTGAGAATCTGACCAGTGATTGAGAACCCTTTGATTTCACTTTTGATTTAGGGACTTCATCACACCAAAAACAGACTAAGAGTATAAGCACTTATTTATGCTTCTTTGACACTCTCTATGAACTTAGTCTTAGAGATAGTAAGTTCCTAGGAAAATGCTCATTTAAAAATATACTATATAATAAATATGAGTTATTATTATTGTCATCAATATTATTATTATTCAAACAACTATGATTTGGCCAAGGCCATGCAGACACATAACAAGAGAACTGGCACCTAGCCAAATTTCTTGAATCCCTAGTTAATTGCTTTTCACTACTATATCACATTAGCTTTCATCATATCAAGACAGAGAGAGAGGGCAACTAAGATGGAATAGTAGGAAGAAATAAGACATCTAAACTATCCCATACTACTATTCTACAAGGATCTAAAAACACCCCAAAACCAAGTCCTGATAAGGAAGTTCAATAAAACAATTATAATGAGTAAATTTTCTAGCCAAGGTTGACATAGTGAGACAGACAAGATAGGTCAGCATATACTATAGACAGGGTATAGCTAAGAGTACTCTGCCCATAGCTTTAGAACCAATGGGAAAATTGGAAATTAATATGCACAAATGTATGCATGTGTGCATATATACATGTATATATACACACATATATATGTGTGTATTTACACATATACATACATACACATGTGTGTACATATGTCATTCAGGCTCCAAGAGAACCAAAATGACATCACCATGCTAGAGTTAAGTTTCATTGTGTCTGACTGTGGCTGATCAGACCAATAAGAGTTTGCAATGCTCTACCAAAAGCTAGGCATTAATAGTCCCTTTGAAATTTTGGGGTTAATTCTTATTAAATTTTAGGATCTTGAGTTTCCTTTGAGCTGTTTCAGTTCCAGTTTGCTCATAGAGAACAACACCATCTCTGACATACGTATGCCATGTTGAGTGGTCCTGTGCCAGTGTCTCCAATGTCACACAATCAATTCCAAAGATCTTAAGAGAGACCTTGAGAGTGTCCTTGTATCAATTCTTTTGACCACCGTGTGAACACTTGTCCTCTGTGAGGTCTCCATAAAATAATCTTTTTTTGGCAAATGTACATTTTGAATTTGAACAACATGGTCAACCCATCAGAGTAGTGCTCTCTGAAGCAGAGTTTGAATGCTTGGCAATTTAGTTCGAGTAAGGACCTCACTGTCTGGTACCTTATCCTGCCAGGTGGTCTTCAGAATCTTCCTAAGAATTGAAATGGAAGCAATTCAGTTTCCCAGCTGTTACACTGTCCAGGTTTCACAGGCGTGCAACAATGAAGTCAGCACAACAGCTCTGTAGATATATATGCATGTGTGTATTTACATACATATTCTACATAAACATATGTATGCATACATACATATTGATATACACATATGACCAAACACATATATTATAATGTTCCTAGGACTTTTAGAGTTTCTTTCTTGTGATTAATATGTGTGTATATAATTTTTGTATATTGTATATTATTATGCTTTATATTATAATATATTGTATGTATTATTATACTTTATATTATATAATACACTGGATATATTATATGCTATCATATAGCATACTGTATATTTCATTACAATATATATTGTGTATACACACATATACACACACTAGTCATGAAATGACACTCCAAAATAAAAATTCCTGGAACATTATCATTAAAATCTAGAAATTAAAGTTTAGAGAAAAAATTATTGCAAGCAGCCAGAAAGAAAGAATTCAAATATAAAGGAGATACAGACAAGATAACATACAATTTAGTGGCTACCACTATAAAGGAGCATAGCAATTGGAATACAATGTTCCAGAAGGTAAAGTATACTGGCTTACACACAAGAATGACTTGGTTATTCCACTCTACAGGAGTGGAGAGCTGGGATATAATATTTTTGAAGGCAAAGGATGTAGGCTTACAGCCAAGCATAATTTACCTTATAAAATTGTATATAAGCTTCCAGGGGTGTAAATGGACCTTTAATAATATACAGAACTTCCAAGTATTTCTCATAAAAATATTAGAGCTACATATAAACTTAAATGCAAACACAAGAGTGAAAAGGATAAAAAGGTAAATGCAATCTAGCTATCATCAGGGACTAAACAATAATAAACTGTTTACGTTTTAATATGGAGAGATGATAGATGTTTCTTCTCAGAACCATAATATCATCAGGGGTCTTAGAGGGAATTTAATAAGAGACAGTGTCTGAACATGTGTGTGCATGTATCTGTTTTTATGCTTTGATGATCTTAAAAGAAAAAAAAAACAAGAAAGGACAAAGGAGTATGCAGAAGAGGAAAATGGTGAGGGAAATTATCACAAATAATTGGGATGAGCAATTAGAAGACAAGGAAGAAAGGGTTGGGGGAGAAGGTGACATTAGAGATACTCACTTTGATCTAAACTAGTTGAAAAATGGAGGAATATGTGTAGTGGCAGCAGAAACATAGAATTAGCCAACATGGAAATAAAAATTTAAGGGGACAAGAGAGAGGAAGGAATAAGAGGGAAAAAGGGAAGGATTAGTTGTAAGCAAAACAAGTTTTAACCATGGATAATAGATTCTGAAGAGGAGTTTAAAATGAAAGAAAGATAAGAGCTTATGATTGGACTCTGGGAAAATGAAACAGAACATAAGCAAGATAGCGAAAGCAGATTGCATAAAGCCTAGAACAATCATGTTGGATACACTCTTCTCACCACCCTCTTCTTTATAAAAGAGAATGTAGAAATTCAGATCAATGAAATGACCAATGAGGATCCAGAAGATTTAAAGTGATGGATTCTACCCACCTCCTAATACAGCCCCCAAGAAGTATAAGCCTGGGAGGTTGTAACAACAATGCTACTTGGTGCTACTGTGGCTGTGTAAGGTCAATATCACCAGCACACAGGAGGGCTGCTAGCATAGGTCCTTTGATCTCCTTTTCTAAGAAAAGCAACTTTAAGGGGTTAACAATCTCAGTCTAATTAAACATACATATATCATTCACTTACTTCAGGGGAAAAAGTCAGCACCCTGAGCTTCACAGAAAATACAAACAGAAACTACAAACAGATCAGCAGACTGGCTTTGTCTGATCAAGACATCATATACATAGTTACCAAAAAGAGGAGCACCAAAATCTGAGTTCAAAGCACTCTTAACAATGGCTACCCAGAGTCTCATCTGGTCAAATTACATGATGCTCTTCCAGTGAGTGAGAGCCCACAAAGCAAAATGCTAACCTCTGAGTATATATACCCTTCCTAGGGCCCCAAGGCTTCACACTTAGTCAGCAGAAGGGTGTGGGCCTGGGGCTTCACACCTGGTTAGCAAAAGGGTGTGGATCTGGGGCTTTCACCTAGCAACACTTAATCAAAGGCACTTTATTGCCCTAGTGTGGAAAAGCCCTCTAAAACAAACAAAAAAAAATGCAAAAAGCCTATTTTGCTTGCCATTACTTTTGAAAGGCAATATTCATTAAAGGTACTTGATTATCTTAGCATTCTTAAACAGAAAACAAAAAATCCCACCCTAATTACCATAACAGAGGTGCATCAGAGTAGGTTACTTTAAGGCATCTGTTGCCTAGCACTGGGCATAATCAATATGGGGGAGTGTGAAAGAGGAGGACAGCAATGAGGGAAGGGCTATGGACAGGTAGTAGGAAGGTTGCTTACTGCACAATTTTACCTATGACTAGCTATGCTATTAGGTATCTAGTATAATATGCAAATAATTCAAAACTATTTCATATATTTTATTACGACTTTTAGTTTCAAGTAGATACTATTGGTAATTTATTATATGATGGCTTTCTTGTCACCACACAAACACACATGCACACACATTTAGACAATTAATAAGTAAGAATAAGTGAATGAAAATAGTAGGGGTCTGTCATCCAAGAAAGCCTATTTCTTCTTTTGCTTCCATCACTCATCCTTAATTTGTAATCCTTTGACTTAGTAATTTTAATATATTTCTTCTAAGATGAAATAATACTTTACAGATGATTTTTTTAAAAAAAGCTGTTATGGCTTTCTTTTGGGACCTTATAGGTGTCAAACACTTCAATAAATCCGATTCTGCAAATTTTAAATAAAAAAAATTATCATGTGGGACTCCGTGGATATGGAAGTTAGGACACAGATAGATTTTTCACTTAATTTAAGGATTAGTGTTTAACAATTAGAGCTGCCTGACAATAGCACAGGTGGCCTTATGAAATTGTGAATTATCCTTCCCTGGAAATATGTAAGGAAAAAGGATTTCTCTACTCTATAGGAGGAGAGGGGTATATAAAGTAAATATTTCTTTTATAACTAAGATTCTGTAAAAAGTTGACAATAAGCTATGTGAATACTTCCATGCCCGAAGATATTTTACCAAAATTATTTATCACTAGATAGGAAACACCACACACACACACATACACACACACACACACACACACACACACACACACACACACACACCTCAAATAAGAAGGTGTAATAGTTCCCAAATCTTAGGATTTATGAGCAGTCATCTCTTGTAATAGACTGTCTCTACCCTAAAATGTCCACTTCTCCTGCCCTTCTCCTGCCCCATTTTTGGACTCTCCCCTCACCCTGCAGTCAGTTAGAAATTTCCATCTCTGCGAAACCTTTGCAAATTCATCCCTCCCTATTAGTGACATCAGAAGTGAGGCACCAATTAGAAGCTCCAGGCTGAGACCCTTCCCACCCCTATAAAACATTTGGTTTTTGTCTTCAACCCTGACAGCTCTGAGATACTTGCCCCTGGGTGTTACCATATCAAAAGAGAAGTAATGATGGGACCTGGATTTGCCTGGATGGAGGTCTTGGAGAGGACAACTGTGCCCTAGGTCACTGATTCCCTTCTTCTTTCCATGGCCTGAAGAGCCAATTTGTAGCTATATCCTATAGCTTCCTGATATTCTGCTGTATCGTGTCTCTCCAATGACTGTATTCCTGGTATATCTTTGCCACTTGTTACCTTTCCTGCATCATGCCCCCTCTACTTCCTCCCCTCCCCCCATCTACAGATGTTTTAGGTTAAGTCACACAATTGACATTCTATAAATTAGAATATACCAAGTGAAAAACCTGCTACTTGTTTAGCATTGTTTTTCAGTGTTCCCCGCCCTCCCCCCCGTGGAAATAACCCCCTTTCAATACAAAAGTAAGGGGTTGGTCCCAATTGAATTAATCTATAATTCTCCCTCACCATCACCATCCCCCTCCATGCCCAGTGTTAAAGTAACTGAAAAGATGTTCTGGACTTGATTATGTTTATCTTGAGAAGCAGCCAGCAGCCCTCTGAGTCCTAGCTGGCTAGAATGAATGGAGAAGGTAAGGAGTCAGTAATAACCCCAAATTTTGCATAACAAAGTGATCCAATTAACAGCAAAATAACTTTGTGCTCTCCCTTCTATGACTTGGACTAGGTAAGCAGAGGTACAGTTTCCAATGAAATTTTCTTTCTCTGCTTTTCACTACTTACATAGAAACATTCCATCTCCCTTATGCTTAACATTAACCCTTCCTTAGAAGTCCTGTGAAAGTTTTGATTGAAAACAATATAACTCATGGTTAGAAATCATTCAGCTAATGTTTCACATCTTTAATCTTATGGTTAACAATAGGGAACCTGCATAATGTTGGGGTAGATTTGTCTCACTCTCGCTCCTTAAGAGTACATAAACCTATGGAAGTAGGGTTTGATAAGAAGACTTGTTGAAAATTTTTTTCTCTTTCAATACCAGTCTTGGTATTGAACCAAGGCCCACCTTCTTACATGTGTGCATAGATATACTATCTAAGTATGCCCGTTTTCATATATCATTTCATTAACAAACATGTATTAAATACTATGTGCCAGGCACTGAGAATATTCCCCAACCCCATAAAAAATATTCTATGGCCTCAAGGAGCTTGCATTTCATCAAATCCACAAATATATAGCTTTCTTTCAGCTCCTTTATTAAAGCTGCAGAATCGTTGATCTTGAATGGGGAGGGATTTTAGATATCATCTAGTTCAATATCCTCATTTTATAGATAATAAAAATTAGTCCAGAGGAGGTAGGTTTTTTTTTCCCAAGGCAATGCAGGGAATAAATTATATTGTTGGTGTTCGAACCAAAAGTTTCTAAGATCAAGTAAAATGTGCTTTCTACTATACCAAATAACATGGCACCAATGCCTACCACCATTAATAATGTTTATATTTCATTGTCATATATAGAATTTTGAATCAGAGATGGAAGGGATTTAAGAAAAATCATTTAGTCCAAACTTATCTCTAGTCTCCACTTTATAGATGTGGAAACTAAGGCCTTAAGAAATGTTAAATTTAATTATCTTAAACTAAAAAAAATGAGGCCCTAACATTAATGATTTAATTTGGAAACCTTGCATGTGTATATCATACCAGGTCATCTCACTCCTTATATATCAGAGAACAGGAGTGATTTAGAAAGCTGAATTTTATATTAGAAGAGAGGAATAAAAAAAAAATTACAGTAAACTATTTTGAGCATAATGCAATTGGAAAAGACAGGTCACCTGAGTAGTTAGCTTTTCCCAGGTTTTTTTTTTTTAACACAACAGTTCTGCTGGTGATGACTTTCATAACCAGAAAGCCTACTGGGAAATAACTTGCAATTTGGAGTTAGCAGTCACTCCCCTCCCTCCCCACCCCCACCCCTGCCAAAAAAAATTTTCCATTTATCAACCTTAGAAGATTCCTTAATGTCTAGCTCAGTTAACCTTTGGCTAACCCTCCAGCTACCAGAAAGGGGAATTTACCCTCTGGTCAACCTCCCCCCTCCTTTTTTCCCCAAATGCTAGAAAGGGCAATTTAGCCTTAAAAAAACCTTATAATCCTATAATTACTATAATCCTCTAAATTATCTGCTATGAAATGATATCAATGTATGTATTTACTAAATCTAAGGTAATCTAGACACAAAAGACTATGTTAGTCTGCCTTAGTTTAGGGCTTAATTTTCCTAAAGAAGCTGAGCTTAATCCTATAATCAAACTAAAAATAAATCAAAGTAATGAATACTAATTGATTTCCTTTTCAGAAATGAAATGGATTGTCCAAAGTCACACATTTAGTACTGGTAGAGCAAAACCAAGGATCAGATTCCTTACAGTTGGAATCAGATCCTCTAACCTAAGCAGCTTATGTTATAGATGAGGACCCTAAGGTCCTAAACCGTGATCATTCAGTTAGTTAACTTTAGAACTAGGATAAAAAAAAAAAAAACTTAATTAATCCAATCACATCATTTAGAAATAGGAACATATGTTGTTGAGTTAAAAAGGAATGTGAGAGGCTACCTAGTGGTGATGGGGTGCTTGGGTGCCTGTACTTTGATCCCAATTTCAAAACCATATCCAGTTCCAAAATCACATCTCTCCCTAGCCTCAAAACACTGTCCCCTGCAGTTTCTCTCTAGCAAAACAGAAAAACATATCCTAGCAAAACATTTATGTCTCTTCCTGATACAGTGGCCAGCTGCACCTACAGAATTTACTATTTTGAACCAGCTGGGCACTGGCCAAACTGGCTGTGTACTGGGTCATAGAGATATTTACTATTCACTGACCCATCATATGTATGCTAGACCTAGACATATGTATACACCCTTACATTTATCTTGTCTAACAAGACATTGATGGAAGCAGCCTGGGAATTTCTCAGTCATCCCTGACCCTTAGTTCACTTTGTGATATTTTAGACCTAAAACCACTCCTCCATGTAGCCCCCCCCACCCTGGGCTATTTCTCAGTAAACTCTGGGTAGAGTTCTGAGCAGTATATACAAAGAGTGCATGTTCTTTTAAGAACTGACCACTACTTAATCACTCCCTAATCCTACCCTGAATCACCCAATTAGCATATTTAGCACATGTTTTGCCATAGAATAACTTTTATAAACTTTACCTACACCCCTCCAAGGTTGTAGGTTCCCTAAGAAATCTTGCCTGCTGAAAAGCGTAATAAATCTTTGCCACCTTGACTTAAAGAATACCTAAATGCATGAATTCATTGTAGGCAGCCCTGACCCCCTCCAGTAATCTGGTTCTTGAGGGGCACCCCCCAAGACCCTTTCTGGGAATTCCAATCTTGGTGTTCCTGGACTTTCTCTCAGCCTCAACAATGGAGTGCCATCCTTCAGACATTAAAAAAAAAGTGAGGAGAAAATAGGTTCAGGGACTTGGCCAAGGTCAAGGCATTAAATAGCAGAACTGGGATTCAGATTTCGGTTTTCTATTTCTCATCTCCCCCCACCTCAGCCATTATACTGCTGCTAAAATATTCTAGGATTTTAATGTAGACTTTCCTTTCTAATAAATCACTGTGATTATCCTTAAGGCTGAAGCAAAGAAAAGGCTTTTGGCATTTAGTGAAGGAAAAGACATTTCCCTAGAAGTTCAAGATTTGGTAAGAAGTATTATTTCTACAAGGCAAACTCTTTTCTTTCTACAACCCAAGAATCTGGGCTGGGATGAACAGGGGGAAAAATTGCATCAGGTTTTTTTATCTGTGTATAACATAAAATTTTTTAATTGATAATTGGAAGCAATGACTGTTCCATCAAAATTGAAACAACCAGCAACTGTTTGTGACAGATTACAAAGAATATGGGCAAGGTGTCTGATATTCATTATGTTTTTCTTGAGTTTGAATAAACTCTCAACAACCATTAGTACATAGAACTTGTTTCTTTCCTTTTCAGTATATTAGAGTTAAAGCTGTTCCACATTTATCAAGGTTATTATTTTGAAAGTAAAATTCAGAAATGTTAAGGGGATAAAGATTATTTCAAATGTTCTTTTATTCAAAATTCTAAGAATGGGAAATAAAGCACCTACAACAGCTCTCTGAAAGACAAATCCCTCCTCAGGTAGTAGGTTTCATTCATCATCATACAGAATAAAGTCACTTCATTTAAAAATTGTTGGCATAAAGGAGTCCTTTAACTCTTAAGATGTGGATTTGAGTTATGTCTTCAATCAGCTGATGAGAGATATAGTAAGATCTCTGTTACTTTTATGTAGTGTCAGAGACCTTAATTGATTAGTTCAATCAATAAATCAATATGTGTTGATCCCTACACTGCCAGACTCCTTTAGCAGGAATGAAATACTTAAAAAAGACAGAGTCTCTAAGGAAGTTAACATCTACTTAAGCTATTAAAGGAGTGAAATAAAGCACAATTAAAGACAGTATAAAAATGAGTATATCAATTTAATGATAACTGCTAAAAAGTTCAAAGGAAACAGGCAACTCTATGAGTTAGAAAAGTCAGAAGTGTTTGGAGGTGATGCTTTAAAAATGCATAGAATTAACATAGGGAGGGAGGAGAGGGCTTTCCTGAGAGGGGAAGGCATAAGCAAAGTCAAAGTCTTGGAAATGAATCTGGTGTGTTTGTAGATTTACTCTAGATGACCTGACTTCAGATTAAGGTCTAGGAAGAAATACATTTGCATAATAAATGTGAGTGGATGGCTTTAAATTACAAGCTTCACTGGGGCTTCATCTTACTGGCATCAGGGGACCGTTACAGAGTCTTGAGCAGGAGAATAGTATCATAATGAAAGGAACATTGAATGATAATTGGTTTAAAAGGCCAATATTTAGAAAGTGTTCTGTGTTCTTCAATTTAGCCTTCCAGGTAGTATGGTAGCCTTCTACGTTCTTTTTCAGCCAGTCTTCCTTAGCCTATCTTTTCTTTGGTGTAGAAACCTAGGTAGCCTGAAGGATAGAGCATGCAGCTTAGAATCAGGTCAAACACGAGTTCAGATCGTTCCTCAGATACTTACTAGTTGTGCTACCTTGGACAAGTCACCATATCAATTTGTGCTTCAATTTCCTTTTCTGTAAAATAACAGGGTTTGACTCAATAACTGTTATGATCACTTTGAATTCTAAATCCATGATCCAACGGTAACTCAGGGAAGTAATGACACTGGACCTCTGAAGCTCCCTGATGTTGGTTCATCTTTGGTCTCTTGCCCAGACTTGAAAGCTTCTACTGATTCTATAATGCCCTGGAAATCCCATTTAGCTTTAGGTAGCCTGAAGTTCTGTAATAACAATGTTGCTAGCAGCTGTTGTGGGGTTGAAAGACCAACAACAAAAGCATACAGGAAGGCTGCTAGCACAGGTTCTTTTGAACTGCTTTTCTAAGGAAAAGGGGTTAACACTTTTACTTTAGTTAAACATATATATATGTATATGTATATATGTAAACATATATACACACACACACACACACACATATATATGTTTATATATATATATATATATATATATATATATATATATATATATATATATGTATATGTATGTACGTATATACCATTCACATAGTTCAGGAGGAAAAGCCAGCACCATGAACTTCAGAGCAAATAAAAACCAAAATTACAAGCAGAAATTACATAAACAGAGAAAATAACACAAACCAACAGTCAGGCTTCTAGCTGTCTGTCCAACATCTCAATATATAGTTACCAGAGAAGCACCAATATCTGGGTTTTTCAAATTGGGGTAGGGGTAGAGGTCTGCTTCAATAGCTACCCAGAGTCTTGTCACCAACACTCTTTCAATAAGTTTGTGCCAAAGGCAAAACACTAACTTCTGAGTTTATACACACTTCTTCAGGGTCAAAGAGCATCACAACCATGCAACTCAAACCCCCGTGACTTAGGCCTTCCCTTGATGTAAGCAGGTCATCAAAGACTCCAGATTCAATCAAAGATTCCCCAGTGCTGAGAAGCACTGCAAAACAAAGACAACAAAAAGTTCTCTTTGCTTGCCATTACACTGAAAAGGCAAAACACATAAAAGGTACTGGACTCCCTCAGCATTGCAAAAGAGAAAACAGTAAAAAAAAGTCCCATCCTAATTACCATAACAAGTTCAAAGGGCCTTTTATATGTAAAGGAAAGATAAAGGCAGAATAGTTCTGTATCCTCCCAGAACCTCAAAGAGAACAGTGAACAGGGCTGTGATGGAACAGTGGAGATAACCTGAGAAGTTGATCTCTCTTTTCTTTCAATCTCATCTGGTTTTACACACACACACACACACATACACACACACACACACATACACACACACACACATGCACGCACACACACATACACACATATATGTATGCGTATGTATATATGTGTGTATATATGTATGTGTGTGTCGGTCTATCTATGGCCAAATGAATTCAGAAGGCAATTGACCTTTTAACTTTCTAGTTATTAATCTACTTAGATGTATTAGTTAATCACATTAAATTTCTCTTCTATAAAACTGTCCCTTGATAATGCACTCTGATAATCCCCTGAAATAGATTTTTTCCTCTTTAACCTCACTCAGAATTCCTTCAGAGCCCAGCTCTCCTTGGATTCCTCTCTCCCCATCCTCAATGAATTAATATTCTTCCTTTCTTCAGATCAACTTGTATTTACAATGCAATCTTCTTAACAGAAAAAGAATACTGATTTTAAAAACAAATCATTTACTTTCCAGGACTAGCGCGTTGCCTTGAAAAAAACTGGTCTATAATATATGTTGGTAATGAAGTTTACTTGAAATCTGCTACAAGGAACTTGTTCCAATGTTACTATTCTATTTTTTTTATTTCTACCTTTTTCTCCCCTGTGATTTTGTCAAAGGTCTTTCCACTTTCCTTTAATGGTGGTTGGTCATATTGGCTAACATGATAAGCCTGTATCTAACCCAAATTTAATGCATTATAGAATCTCAGACAATATCAAGATCAGTATTTTCTTCACACAACGAGCAAACTTGACCTTTTTAATGTAGTCTTTGCAAAAATGGATCCACCATACTTTCTTCTGAAGAAAATTGAAGTTCTACACTGAAACAAGTGTCAGGAGTTGGCTGAAGAACCAAATATCACTTATTGTTCCAAATCTGTTGAGAAACATTAGTAAAATAGAAGATAGAAAGCTAGCTTTGGAGTCAGCAGAACCTGGGTTCAAATCTGAAACAAATTAGTTGTTTGAACATGAATAAGCCATCTAGCCTCTCAGTGCCCCAGGCAGCTCTTTAGGACTATGAGGCATAGAGATTTTTCTATTCTGCACTGATGGGAGACAATTCACTTTGAGTGGAAACTTTGAGTGGAAATCACAGATCTGGGCCCTCCTCCCTCTTCAAAAATATGAAACTTTAAGACAGCAAGGTAACATGAATTCCTTATTCATACACTAATTTGGCTATAATACATGACTTTCTTTCAAACTTGAGGATGATAATTGTGATGGTTATGGGGATAGCCAAGGTTTGTAAAGCACATTTCATTTGTTCATTCATTTGATCCTGATAACAATCCTTTGATTTAGGTGTTATTTCCCCCCAATTTTGTAGATGGTAGAATTGGGTCTGATCCACCTAGTGTCAGAGAAACAGTTTGAACTCAGATATTCTTGATCAAGCCCAACATTCTACTATCACACTTACCTAATTATGTGAAATTTGAAGTATTGGGTTCCAGGGAGACTAATAATGATTGTTTTTCATCCTAGGTTATTGTGAGGAAATTCAGTGCCACTAGAAATCTGTTAGAAAGCCTTATGTGGTACTATTCTTCCAAGAAAATTGAATACATGTACAAGTACACCCTGAAGTCAAAGAAAAAAATGAATAGATATAAATAATCCACCCAATGGCCTCTTAAATTGTTGATTAAGAAATGAAAAATAAATCAGATAATAATCAATAGCATCATCAGGAATTGAAAAAGAAAATGGAAGCTTACAATGTGCCCATGGAATATAGCCCAGAGAAGGTGCCACTTATGAAACTTGGGAGAACCAGCTTCATGATGACATTTTAGAGATGTGGGGATTATTACAAAAGAAGAAGAAGAAGAAAAGAAGAATAGAATGAGCTACAAATCTCTTGGAGTTGTCAAGGGAACAGTAGTTTTTCATATAATTTGTGGGGAACTGCTTTGAAAGTTTAAAGCTGAGAGTTCAAAAGAAGAGTGTGAATGCCTAAGAACTTAGAAATTGAAGGCATTTGTGAACAAGTGGTCATATGACTAAGCTTGGGAAATCCTCAAAAAGTTAAGATCTTTGGATGAAGGCATTTGTGTTCTTTTTGACTATGCCAAAATGGTAATGAGCTGGAATAATCTTTCTGAGTGAACGGAAATTTGTTTTATCTCTATCCTTGCTCTGTTTCTCCCTCCATCTCACAGCATTCCAAAATTCTTGTGAATTAAAAAACAAACACATTAGTTTCCTTGCTTCCTGTCTCCATCCAGCCTCCTCTCTAATCCACCCTCTAAACAACTGCCAAAATAATTTTCCTAAACCACATATCTAATCACATTAACCTGCTGATCTAAGAATAACACACACACACACACACACACACACACACACACACACACATTTTCTTATAGCACAGTGATATTCTCTTACATTCATATAACATGGTAGCTTATTTTTTAACCAGTCTTCATTTGATAGACATTCACTTTGTTTACAAGTCTTTGATACCACGGAGAGTATGGCTAGTTTGATCTTTATTTTATCTTTGCCCATGTCTTCCTAGAAAAAAAATATGTCTCTGTGGTACATGCCCAATAATGGGATTAGTGCATCAAAGAGTGTTATTAGTCACTTTTTAATGACTTTTATTAGTCTGCTTATCAGTGACTTTTATTAAATATGCTCAAATTGTAATCCAGAATGGCAGACTGTTTCCCAGCTATGCCAACAACAGTTTAATAAGATGGTTTTCTCTTCATAGATTCTCCAACATTGGCTATTGTCATATTTGCCAATTAATATAATATGAGGCAAAATCTCAGATTTCTTTTACTTTGTCAGACTTGGGGAATGCTTTCATTTGTAAATTTTACCTTAAAATTAATCCTTTAAAAGCATTGTTTGAAGACTTTGATTACTTATCTATAAATCTTATTTATTTTTTGTCAAATTGCTATATTGATATTATTTTTGTTAGCTTTATCTTGTACACACATCCCATCCTTGTATTAGAATTTTCTGTCTCATCATTGTGAAAGAAAGGTACTTTCTATTGTGTGTTTTCTTTTTCTTTTTCCTTCTCCTCCATTTTACAGGCAGGAAAACTGAAGTCCAGAGAGATTAAATAATGTTCCCCAAATCACAAAATGACAATGGAAAAATGACCAGCCCAGGCTCCTGAGTCCTCGTCCAATCTTCTTTCAAATTTATCTGACTCCAGCACTCCAGGTTGTCTGTGATTTTGTCTGTGTGGGTATTCCCACCAGTGGCATCAATCACACAATGTTCACACTTATTTATTCTATGCAATTTTCAAGCACTTCATTCTGCAAATTTTCCACACGGCATTCATTCAGCTTTCCAAGGGCTTTCCCACATTCTCTTAGCCTTCTGATATATTTTGCTTAGCTATGTTTTTATTGTTAAAAATGACATACACAATTTGAAAAAAAAAAACTGGGTATCAGGAAGAATGGGAAAAATAATTTCCACACAAGGAAGCAACAAGAAGTTTGGCTGTTCACCTCTGCAGATATCTGTAAATGTTCACAGAAACATCTGCCTATAGTGATATCTGTGTATATAATTATTCTATTAACTTTCATAAAAGTTCTCTCAGGAAAAGATGAGGAAAATTATTTTCACAAAATATTTAAGAAATATCATAAGGTTAAATATTCCTTAGTCACCTGGCCAAGAGACATCTTCTTTTGACACGATAATTCATCCAGAGAGAAAGAAATGCCTCATTTTATGTAACCTATAAGTCATGTTCAGTAAAACCTCAGGGAAAATGAACCTTTTAAAATATTATTTCTGTTAACAAATTCCCTAAGCTTTTGGAAGAATGGGAGAGGTCACTGGAGGAGGGAACAAATGTGAATTCAAGTGGCATGTTGATGAATTTGAAAATAATGTTTACATTTTAAAGGAAGTAATGTAAAGACAAAATAAAAGTGTTCCCATTACCCACTTGAGAAAATGGCTAAATTCTTTGCCCTAGGGATCTTCAACTGTTCCAAATACATAGAATAGCTTCTTGCCTGGGGGTAAAAACTAGAGTTCTGTAATTAACAGTTTTCTTTCTTTGTTCCATTAATGAGGAAAACTATGTATCAGCAGCTCTAGGGAATCATAAGGTCTCCCCAGTCATGAAACAAACAGATCCCATTCCCACAGAAAGCTATTAGCCAACCTACATATGTATCCACTAGGAAGTAGTGCCAATGGAAGTTGTAGGGGGAAGAAACAGGATTGGGCAGGTTAACACTGTTCACCAACACTTCCTGTCCCTATCAGGATAATCTAAAATCTCCCTATGTTTTCCTGGTTTTACCACAAGGGGCTTTTTTTGTTTGTTTGCTTAATTGCTGTTTTGGCTGTTGTTTTGGTTTGGTTTTGATTAGAAGAGCCACATGAAGGCATTCCTTACAAAGGGTTTTTCCCCCTCTGTGAGAACTTTTTTATATTTCTAATTGTGGGAGTTCATTATTTCCAAAGATTATTGGATAGACGTTAAACAATTACAAATGAAAGGCTGCAACAGATGAAATTATGATAGTGTTAAAGGTGGAGAAAAAGAAAATAATGAGAGTGAGGTGATGATATTACTGATAAGCAGTTGAATGTGGTGGGAAGAGTGCTTGCACTCAGGAGAGATGAGTTGTATGTGCAGTCTTGCCATTATGAAATCTCTCCCAAAACAGAAGAGAAGAGCAAACTAGATAAAGTCCAGTAGTATGTTCTTTACAAGAAAAACATATAGGGACTTGAGTGTGATGTGATTTTGAAAAGTAAAACCATTTAGGAATGGCTAAAAAGAGCAATTATCTTATACAAATGAGGAACAAGAAGAAGAACCCACACAGAGGTACTGGATAGGGGAGGAGGGCTATTAATTCAGGAAACCTACTTTCATTGGGAATGGGATCAAAAGGAAATGATACATATATGTTTAGAAGAGTATAAAAGTCTTCTAAATTCAGAAAGAAACAAAATGCTAAAGGGATACTGAAGGGGGAGAGGATGAAGCAGTATATTTTTAATTCTCTCTCATGTTGTGCTGTGCACATGGCAATGCTTTGTTTTCCTCTTATTTTGTATTATTTTAGATTTAGTGCTTAAGTGTACTTCTTTTTTCTTTTATTTTTTGGTATTTAAGTTTAAAATTGAAAAAAATACCCAAAATGTAAAACTATATGGGATGTAAAAATTTACATAGAGTTTAAAAGAGGGAGGGAAGTAAAATATATTATACTTCAGTTAAGTCTTTTTTTTAAAGTAGGGGTAATAATCATAATTTCAAGTAAGACTACAGGATATATCACTGTGATTAAAAAATAAGCAGGTGAATTATATAATGTTAAAGGCACCAGGGAAAAAATAGATATCAATATATATCATTTATTTCACACATACAAATTTAATATATTTAATATATATACAGACACATTTATACATATGTTAATATATGTGTATGTATGTGAGTGCAAATACCTCCATATAGCTAACCTTTTCAGACATAGACACATAACCAAAGGAAAAAAAAATAAAGAAAGTGAAAAGAACTTTGGAAAATGCAGAGATGGTAAATCTCTGGAAATTAGTGAATGTGACTCAACTCCATCTAACATCTTTACAAAAACTCACTACATATTGCAAAGGCCTTGCTAACCATGACAAAAATAGAAAAGAAAAAAAAGGAAAAGAAAACATAATTACACATATAATTTACTAATCACAATGAAATTAAAATTTATATTCAATAAAAGCTCACGAAGCAAGAATAATTGACTAGAGACTGAACATAATTGTGAAGAACTGTTGGGTCAAACAACAAATTATTGATATGAGAGAAAATGTTATCAACAAAAATAACAATTATGTGTCAACATGTCTTAAGTAAGAGGATGTAGCTAGAAAGTCCTACGGAAGAAATTTGTGCCTCAAAATGCATTCAGCAAAGGGAAGAACAAACAGAGGAAGGAATCGGGAATTCGATGAAGCAAAAGCAACAAATCTAAAATCTCCAACACAAAAAAGCAGAAATTCTGAAAAACAAAGATTAATAACATTGAAGAAAATTATAATAAAACAAGGGCTTTGATGAAAAGGTTTTAAATAAAATGGATATAACATTTTAAAAAGATTATCTATTATATCCAAGTTGGATTTGTAACAGGAATACAGGGTTGATTCAGTATAAAAAGAATATATGTATACATCTCTATCTCTTTATATAGTGTGCATATGTATATGTGTGTATACACAGACACACATGCATGTATATACACGTGTATGCCCATATACACATGTACATATACATATACGCCCATACTTATGTAAATATGCATTATGTACATATACAAAATACACATATAAACATACATACACACATACATGTGTGTGTGTGTTCTTTGCCAATAGATAGGTGATATGAGCAAAAAATTCTCTTAAGAAGTTTAAAACATTAACAACTAGAGTGCCCTCAAAAGTGTTCTGAATCAGCACTTCTTACAACCCCACATGAAGTTGTATAAATGAACGTGGTGGTCACGAAAAATTTGGTGACAGTAAAAGTTTTTTGAATGTGTGACTAAAAATTAATTAAAAATCAAATGCATAAGGAATCCAAGGTGTTCCTGGCAATGTTTGCCTATGTCACACCATGGAACTTCACTGCAGCCTTGGTTCTGACAACACAATATGTACGCTTTGCGCTGTGCGTGCCATCAGGCCATATAATGCCAGTAAACACTGCCAAAAATACCTTGGCTCATATTTGAGACTATTGTATGCTACAAATGCAGTGTTTTCACTGGATACACAAAATTTTCTGCTCTTAAAAAAACATAATAGTATTTCCAGGTTTTTCTGAAATCTGCCTGCTCATGATTTCTTATAGCAGAATAGAATTCCATTACATTCATTTACCACAATTTGTTCAGCAGTTCCCGAATTGATAGGCATCCACTCAATTTACAATTCTTTACCATCTCAAAAAGAGCTGCTATAAACATTTTTTTTACATGTGGGTCTTTCTCCCTTTTATATGATCTCTTTTGGATACAGACCTAGTAGTGGTATTGCTGGATCAAAGACATGCACAGTTTTATGGCCCTTTGGGCATAGTTCCAAATTGTTATTCAACATGGTTAGATTAATTCACAACTCCACCAATAACGCATTAGTATTCCATTTTCCCCCATCTTCTCCAACATTTATCATTTTTCTTTTCTATCAAATTTGCCACTCTGATAGGTATGAGCTGGTACCCCAGAGTTGTTTTAATTTGCATTGTTCTAATTAATAGTGATTTAAAGTATTTTGCTGTGATTATAGAAAATTTTAGTTTCTTCATCCAAAAATGTCTGTTAATATTCTTAACCATTTATCAATTGGGGAATGTCTTGTGTCTTGTAAATTTGACTCAGTTCTCTATATATTTTAGAAATGAGGCCTTTATCAGAAGCACTGGCTATAAAAATTGTTTCCCAGCTTTCTATTTCCCTTCTAATTTTGATTGCACACTTGTTTTATTTGTGCATTTTAGTTTAATGTAATTAAAAGTATCCATTTTTCATTTCATATTTTTCTCTGTTTCTTATGTGGCCATAAAATCTAACAGGTAAACCATTCCTTGCTCCCCTAATTTGCTTATGGTGTTATCCCTTATGTCTAAATAATGTACCCATTTTGACCTTATACTGGTATAGGGTGTGAGTTGTTTAAACTAGTCTATGACTAGTTTATGCCACACTATTTTTCCAGTTTTGTAACAACAATACTACTTGCCCCTACTTTGGCTATGTAAGACCAATAACACCAGCACATAGGAGGGCTGCTAGCACAGGTTCTTTAATCTGCTTTTCTAAGAAAAGCAACTTTAAGGGGTTCACAATCTTATTTTAATTAAACATGCATATATCATTCACTTAGTTCAGGGGAAAAAAGTCAACACCCTGAACTGCAGAGCAAATACAAACAGAAATAACAAACAGAGAAAATATAAACAGATCAACAGACAGGCTTTTCTCTGACCATAGCAACACATGCATAAGTTACCAGAGAGAGAAGCACCAACACCTCGGTTTTCAAAACCGGGGAGTGGGCTCCTTAATGTCTACCCAGAGTCTCCCCTCCAACATTCTTCCAATGACTATGCCTTTAAAGCAAAATCCCAACCTCAGAGCATATATACCCTCTTTAGGGCCCTGGAGCTTAGTGCCTACTTAGCAAAAGGACTGGCAAAGGCTTAGCATCTACTTAGTGAAAGGGTGTGGGAAAGATCTTTAATCACTAGCAACACATCATATATATTATTTCCAATCAATGACTCTTGATTCAACCAAAAGCAAGACCCATCAAAGGCACTTAATTGCCTTAAATGCTGAGAAATACTCCAATACAAAAGAATACAAAAAGTCCCACTTTACTTGCTTGATTCAAACAAAGGCAAGACCCAAAAAAAGCACTTGGTTTTCTGAGTGCTGAGAAGCACTCCAAAACAAAAGACAGCAAAAAGTCCCACTTTACCTGCCATTACAAGTTTTCACAGCATTTTTGTCAAATAGTGAAGTTGGAGTCTTTGGGTTTATCAATCTGTAGATAATGATAGTCATTGACTATTGTGTCTTGTGTACCTAACCTATTCCACTGATCTACCACTCTGTTTCTTAGCCAGTACCAAATAGTTCAATGATGGCTGCTTTATAACATAGTTTTATATCTGTCATCACTAGGCCATGTTCGTTTGCTTTTTTCATTAATTCCATTGATATTCTTGACCTTTTGTTTGTCCAAATGAATTTTGTTAATATTCTTTCTAGTTCTACAAAATAATTTTTGGTAGTTTGATTGGTATGGCATTGAAAAAGTAAATTAATTTATGCAGCAGTGTCATTTTTATTATGTTACCTCAGCCTGTCCATGAGAAACTGATATATTTCCATTTGTTTAGATCTGATCTTGATTTTATATGTGTGAAAGATGTTTTGTAATTGTGTTCATGTAATTCCTGTGTTTGTCTTGGCAGGTAGACTCCTACTATGCGCTTCTCAAAAACCGATCAACCAACCAACCCAAAACACTGAATTACCATTTCCTTTGATTAAAAATTGTCCAATGTACAACGAAAGAAAACATCTAGTTGAAATTCACAACATAAATGCTTCATTCTTCCTGCATTCTTTATATCTACTTTCTAGCAAAGGTCAACAGCCTGATTCAGGATATATATTTTAGAACTCAGTCCACATTCTCCCTAGATTTCTGGCTTCCATTCTTTTCTGCTAGCAAAGTAAATCTTGGAAGATCATGCTCTGCTTAGTGCTTAAAAATAAATCAAAATAAGGAAATTTTCTCAAATATCCTTTTCTCCCTCAGTTGTGAAAATTCCTAACTTGGTATAAAGATGTTCCAAATATTATTTTAGTTAGACAATCTCTTATACCTTCAGCAATCAAGAGAAGTAAATACCTAACCATTTTTAGCCCCACTATAGGCAGGGTGTGGATTTATACATTGATTAATTAGAGAGATCACAACTGCAACTCTGTGATTATACGTGTTTTTACACACAAACATATACAAATATGCATACATGTATATATATAAGGTATGGTAATGTGTGTGTTCGTGTATATATGCACATATACATACATATACAGACTGTGTGTGTGTGTGCGTATGTGTGTGAGTGTGTGTACTCTGTCACTGATTTGCACATTCACTGGAAGATACATAAGTTGGAATCCTTTTACCCAGAGCTAAAACAGTTGAGCAGTAAGGTATTGGAACATCACATAGGGCTTTCTGATAACAGGTGCATTTGTGTTGAGAGAGGTGTTAGCCCATCTACATTCCTTCAAGAATTGATTGAATGAGGACAGAGGTGAGTCCGGCCACAGAAGAAAGGTATCACAATGAGTTCTTGGGATCACACAAGGCAGTAGGTTCAAGCCCATATTCAGGCTGGAAGAGAATTGCAAAGCATAGAGATGACAGTTTAGGCTTCTATAAGGGGGAAATAGAACCCCCTAAATTGGTGCCTTCTAACAAAGTTCCAAATCTTTGATAAAAGTTCTAATCTTGCAATAATATGTGCTAAGAGAGAAGAAAAAGAAGAAAAAGAAGGAGTAGGAGGAGGAGGAGAATGAGAAGGCAAATGAGAAGAAGAAAGAAGAAAGCAAGTCCATTTAAAAATATGCAGACAATACATGGGAAGAACAGACACAGAGTAGTAAGATACAAACATGAAGAATATGTTTCAAATGCAACTACCACCTCTATAGTGGGGGACCCCATTGCCCATTCTTTTCTCATAATATCTTCATATTGCTTCTTACACAAAACAATGTTTCTCTCTACTGGATAAGCTATTTAGTTGAGCTCCAAGAGCCTTCTACTCTCCATAGCCAGCTCCAAAGTATGAGGGTTAATTTGTATTTGAAATCGCTATTTGATCACTTCTGACAAATACCTCCCTCAATCTACTCTCCCTTCTATCAGCTCTCCTTCCTTTTCCTTCCTCTTCCCCCTACCACTTCTTCCATCCTTTCTGCCCTACTTTCTATCCACAGCTCTTTTCTTTTCACTTTCTCCACCTACTTCCCTACAGAGTAAGATAGATTTCTATAACTAACTGAATGTGTAAGTTATTTCTTATTTGAGCCAAATCTAATGATAATAAAGTTCAAGCAATGTTCACCCCACTCCCTTCTTTCCCTCTTCTGTAATAGGTCTATAATTTATCCTATTCTGCCTCCCTCTTTCATCTTCTCCCAATATAATCTTTTTTAACCCCTTAATTAATTAATTTTGGCATCACATCAAAGTCAAATTATACCCATGTTCTCTTGCTATGTATGCATCTTCTAAATGCCATAATAAAGATACAGACACCTATAGCCTCCAGCTGCTAGGACCTGAGGCCCCAGGACACAAAGCCAGTGACCAGGATCCAGCCCCCCAGCATGAGAAGTTTTGGATACTGCAAAATGTGCTCCAGCAGGAGAGCTCAACTTTAAAGGAGAGAGAATAGGCAAACAAAATTAGTAAAAAGCAAGAATGAACATTAACCATAGAGGATTACTATGGTGAGAAGATCAAAATACAAACTCAGAATAGGACAACACTGTCAATATGCCTTTCTTCCTTCCTTCCTTCCTTCCTTCCTTCCTTCCTTCCTTCCTTCCTTCCTTCCTTCCTTCCTTCCTTCCTTCCTTCCTTCCTTCCTTCCTTCCTTTCTTTCTTCCTCTTTCTTTCTTTTTCTTTGTTTCTTTGTTAGTTTCTTTGTTTCTTTCTTTTCTTTCTCCCTTAAAAAAAACCTTAAGCCCATTTCATTCTGAAGCTCATAGACTGGACCACAATAGGTCCCTGTCCAGCCTCCACTTAATGGCTATATTTTGGGCCCTCCTGGCTTAGAGCGAATGTCAATAGTAATTGTTTCTCTTTGGAAGAGCAATACTGAGGGTCTTCCCTTCCAAGATTGATTTTTTTTAATTTTTTCTTCTAATTAAAGGGGCCATCCCTCGATTCGCCTCTTACAGAGGCCTATTCACTGAATGAGCAATGCTTCATTCAAAGTGAGAACCTGAAAGGCCTTAGCCTAAAAGGTCCAGGGTCTCCCACTGCATACTGGGCCATCTCCAGTCATCCTGATGAATATCTCACTACTGGACTGTAACAACAACATTGCTAGCAGCTGCTATGGAGGTGAAAGACCAACAACATCAGCACACAGAAGGGCTACTAGCACAGGACCTTTCATCTGCTTTTCTAAGGAAAACAACTTTGAGCGGTTAACAATCTTACTTTATTTAAACATACATATATCATTCACTTAGTTCAGAGGAAAAAGTCAGCACCCTGAACTTCAGAGAAAATTCAAACAGAAATTATGAACAAAAAAAATATAAACAGAGCAAATAACACAAATCAACAGACTTCTAGCTGTCTGGCCAAAGCTATACATACATTGTTACGAGAGAGAAGCACCAACATCTGGGTTTTGAAAGCTGAGGGGGCTCCTTAATGGCTACCTAGAGTCTCATCTGGTCAAATCACAGGACACCCTTCCAGTGAGTGAGCCCCAAACAAAATGTTAACCTCAGAGTATATACACACTTCTTCAGTGTCAGAGTACTTCACACCTCTCAAGGGTTTCAGGCCTCTAGTGACCTAACTAGCAAAAAGGGTGTGAGCCTTCCTACAAAGACAAGACTCAATCAAAAGCACTTGGTTGCCTTAGTGCTGAGAAGCACTCCAAAACAAAAGATAACAAAAAGTCCCACTTTGCTTGCCATTACATGGACCCATATGGCTCTGGAGGAGAAAGTGAGGCTGTTGACCTTGCACCGCCCTCCCTCCCTCACATCCAATTTAACTACAAGTCATGTCACCATTTCCCTGATGTCATAGTCTCTTTAAAAATGAAGGACAAAAACACACATATGGACACACATATGGACACACATACGCACACACACATTCTTTCTTCTTTGTGCTTCTCTTGAGTCTTGTGCTTGAAAATCAGATTTTATGTTCAGCTCTAGTTTTTTTTTTTTCATCAGGAATGATTTAAAGTCCCTTATTTCATTGAATATCCATCTTTCTCTCCGAAAAATTATGCTCAGTTTTGCTGAGTATTTGATTCTTGGTTTTAATCCAAGCTACTTTGCCTTGTGGAGTGTCATATTCCAAGCCCTCTGATCCTTTAATGTGGAAGCTGCTAATTCCTGCATAATCCTTACTATATAACTAATTACTAGTAACTATCTTAGGCATAGGTTTTACATTTTCCATATATAAAATATAAATATCCTATCCTTATTTAGTCTCTTGTAATTGGTCTTTGGTGTATACCTTATATTTCTCTCAGCTTTTGTATGTCAAATCTTCTACTGAGTTCAGGGTTGTTTTTTTTTTAATGGAGTCCTGAAAATCCGACAGTTGGTCAAATGTCCTTTTTTCTATTCAAAATTATGCTTAGGTTTGCTGGGTATGATATTTTTAGCCAGAGGTCCAGTTCTTTTGCTCTTCAATATATGGTGTTCCAAGAACTCTGATCTTTTAGTTTTGCCAACACTAGGTCTTGTGTGATTCTAATCGTGGAACCATCACATATAAATTCTTTTTTTGTAGTTGCTCATAATTTTTGCCCTTGATCTAGGGGCTTTGGAATTTAACTATAACCTTCCTGTGACTTTTTCTTGTAGGATGTCTTTCAGGTGGTGATTAGCAGACTTTATCTATTTCTACTTTCTCCTCTTGTTCTAATGCTTCAGGAAAATTTTCTTTAATTATTTCTTGTATTATTGTATTAAGATTCTTTTTTTTTATCAGAACTTTCAGGTTATCCAATTGTTCTTATGTTTCCTTTTCTTGATCTGTTCTCTACATCCATTGTTTTTCTTATGAAATGTTTCACATTCTCTTCTATTTTTTTTCATTCTTCATGTGTGTGTGTGTGTTTGTGTTTGTGTGTGTGCGTTAAATTTCTTCATCTCTTATAACTTCACTGGCTTCCCCTTGCCCAATTATGATTTTGAAGGAGTCATTTTCTTCCTTAAGATTCTGGATCTCCATTTCTAATTCGTTGACTTTTTTGTCATATCATTCTTGGTTTGTTTTTGTCCTTATATTTCTTTTTAATTTTTCTTCAATCTTTCTCACTTAATTTTTAAAATCTTTTTCTTAAAATTCTTCAATGAACTCTTTTTAGGCAAGTGACCATTTTACATTGTTCTTTGGGGTAGAAGGAGGTTGTATCTTTGTTTCAATACCCTCCTCTGGAGTCAAATCCCAGACTCCTCCAGCCTCATAGTAGGTTTCTATGATTGGATAATTTTTCCTTTGCCCGTGTATTTATTTTTGGTAACAGTTTAGTTTTTATAATTACCTCAAGTCCTGGGGTATTCATAAACCCCTTTGGGGCTTTGAATATAGGCATGATGACAGTGTTCTCCTATTCTGAGTTTGTATTTTGATCTTCTCACTGTAGTAATTCTCTATGGTCAATGTTCATTCTTGCTTTTTGCTAATTTTGTCTGCCTATTCCCTCTCTTTTAAAGTTTAGCTCTCCTGTTGGAGCATGGGGCAGTATCCAAAACTTCTCATTCTGGGGCACTGGAGGCTGGTCACTGGCTTTGTGTCCTGGGGCCTCAGGTCCTGGCAGCTGGTGGCTATAGGTGTCTGGCAGCCTACCTGTTGCTGAGCTGAGGTCCTAATGGTGGCTTCTGGCCTGTGGTGAACCCAGGTGGGGTTTTTCTGAGTTTCCTCAGTGCTACATTGAAGTATGTTTATGTCTGGCCCCTGGAGAATGCCTGTCTGCTCAGGACTGTGCTGAATCTCCTGGAAGTAAAGCAGCAGAAGATGTC
This sequence comes from Trichosurus vulpecula, assembly GCF_011100635.1. NCBI lineage: Eukaryota > Metazoa > Chordata > Mammalia > Diprotodontia > Phalangeridae > Trichosurus > Trichosurus vulpecula. The sequence continues at coordinate 90,522,512 of NC_050578.1, read as the reverse complement.
CAACTGCCTTCCTATTGGCTTAGAAAACCACAAATTAACAATACTTCTACTGTATTTTAATTTATTTTGTAAACAATTCTCAATTAATTTTTTTATCTGATTTAGGCTATCTTACAGGCAGGAAGTTTTAAGTCTGACATGTCTGTTTTAAAATGTGAAATTAATTTTTTTATAAAAAAGCCTGATTTGATTCTTTGTCCTTTGGAGAAGATATTAAACTGTAATATGTAATTATCTTTCTGGTTACCTATGTACTCATATTCATCACAAGTTCTCTATTGTGCCCCATGACATGATATTTATTCTTATCTTTGGGCTTAAGATGCACTTAATTTCATCCAAGCCTTTGTTTCTCTGTTTCTCTGTTAATCTTCCCATAAACATTATCTTTCAAAAATTTATTGTTTTTTTACAATGCTTTTTATAGTAGCAAGCTTTTCCCTGAAAGAAAAGCCCATTTTTTTTTCAAATGGCCAACATGAGACAGCATGAAAATGCATCTGAGTCTTTTTGTTATTTAGCTTTAGGTGAAAGAAATTAATTTGACCTTGTGGGGGTAAAAGTCAAGAGAATATGGCCACTAAAATCTGTACAGAAATAGGACCCAAGGCTAGATTTTGCCTCCTATCTGTCATTCATGCCTTGAGGAGAAAAAAATGACTATCACCTGGAACCTAACAATAGCTGGTGTAAGGATTTATCCAGAAGCAATCTTGCACTTGGATATAAATTTGATCAGACCAATGACATATAGAAACTGACAAGTCCAAACTTATTCTCCTAAGAGAATGAATTAATTTAGAGGAGAATAAGACCCTGAGATGTTGATGGGGCAAATGTTTGTATTTTTTCAAAATAAATACCTCCTTGTAAAAATCTACTAATGTTAAGTGGTTAAATGGAAATAGGATGCTCATTATTGCCTAACAGTCAAAAGGAAGAAAACCATGGGAGGCTTGAGAGAATGGAATTAGAAATGAGACACCTCAAACCCCTCCAGGTTATCCCTCAGACACTGAGCAGAAGATGTAGTTAGCCATGCTCTCAGGGAGTAAACCTAGGGATGCTTTCTATAACAGTATATAGTGGTCCTTGCGTTTAAAACCTTCTACAACCCCATCCTGTTTCAACCTACTGTTAAAAAATGATGATAGATTACTCCTTAAACACCCTATCCTATTCCACCTCCCCATTTTGTAATACCTTTAGAGTTCAATTCAAGTGCCAACTTATATCAGAGAACTTTATTAATTCTTTTATTTGTTTCCTCTATTCCTAACAGATAGCCAGCCCTTAATGTGATCCTGGTACTAAAAAAATAAAAATAAAAAAGAACTAGAGGAAAGCCTTCAGCACAATAAGAGTATTTACAGGGAGACATGAGTAAAAGCAATAAAATAGGAGAAGGTAAAGCGCATGGTCATCTACACAGCTTGAGATAGATATCCTTATCAATGAGATCACTTATCCATTGAAGTAATGCTATATTGCAATTGACCTTTGGTTCAACAGAAAAGAAATCTTACAATTATAAATCAAAGCATCTGTCACTCAGATTTAGAATTATTATTTAAAAGAATCCAATATGACATAAGCCCCTTGAAGGTATCAACTGCTTGATTTTTGTCTTTCATCCCCATTTCCTCCCACAATGCCAATGAATTGTAGCTGTCTAATAAATGCTGATTGATCTGAACTTCAATAATAGGTACAGTGAAACAAGCTGCATATGGTGAGGGGGGGTGAGGTAAATAGCTGAAACAGAAAAGAATTTAATTTTATAGGACTTAGGAGAAATATTATTTGCCATTTGTTGTATGCCAATGCTAGCTACAGTATACAACTATAGAATAAGCATCATTTCAGTTTTTGACTTAGCAAATATAAATCTCAGATTCAAAATCTCATTGCCAAGATAGCTCTCTGGGGCATTTTGATCTACAAACTGTTTTTTTTTTTGCCTTCAGGCACATATTCTTTGACTTTTCTCTTAAAAGCATTCATTTTAAAGTGGTAGTTTCATCATCTTACATTGTTAAAAAATGAGCACTGATTTGCCACTCTCTGCCATCCTCTTTCCACCTGCACGTGAATATGGAGAGTAAGAGTCCATTCTACATATATACACACACACATAAATACATACACACACTTGTAATATACATTACATATGTACATGTATATATACATATTCATATATGTGAAGATTTGTGTGCATTATGTATTATTACACATATACGCACATGTAGGTATAAATAATATGCACACACATATTCTTTGTATATGATGCAATGAACGGTAAATTTTTCTAAGTGCATCATTCCCTGTACCTAAAGTTTAAAAATTACAATTTTGTAGAATGGGGAGTTATGTGTTTAGCAACCAACAACTATGTGTCATCTAAAGATCATTGAAATTTAGCTGAGATTTCTTTAGGATAAAAAAAGATATATAGACACAAAGAGTTTTTTCTAAAATATTTAAATTGAAAAGGGGAAAATAAAAATGTTTTAAAGTTCAAAGTCTAAATAATACTTTAATTTGGAGGGGCACTGCATTACTTAATATTTGAAGCACCATAGGATACATTATGTACTCAAATCATATTTCTGGGGCTAAGAAAGAACAGACTTTCTTCCTTCCCCATCTCTGCATACTGATAAGTGCTTCAGGGGACTAATGAATGATAAACCCTTGTTCATATGTTCAGTCCCTCTCTAGTGTTCCACTGCAATCATTTTGGCTATGCCTTCTGGATAGAAGATTTTAGTCCTTTCTGAATGTCTGCTAGTGGCATCTCCGAGAACTGTCACTTGGGTTGGAGGGATTGGGAAGCACTCCACTGTGCCAATCTTAAACTTGTACCATGAGGGAAGACAAAACCTTCTGAAAAAAAATAGAATATGGCTGAGTTTTGCTGAAGTTGGCATGTATTTGGGGAACAGTTTGCTATGGAATCTGAACAATCTGAATAGTGTGATATGTTTATTTTATAATTGCATATGGCAAGTATTTGCACACACACAAATACACACACACACACACACTCACACATTTTTCCCTCAGTCTGTTAACTGAAAGGGAAAAAAGTGATCAGATGCAAAATGTGCTGAGATTATAATAGACTTTACTCAGAATCAGGAATTCTTCCATTGCTGCAAGAACAAACAAATAACAAGAAATGTTTCCTCATTCTTTTCACAATTTACTGATGGATGAAAATCCTTAAAGTACTGCTTTAATTCCCCCATTAGACATGGAAATACTAGTTCCTGAAAAAACGGATGACCAACTCACTTAATAGTGTTTGGTTTTTTTTTCCCACTTCTTCTGCAGTATGGGTTCTGGTTGTGGGAGGATTCAAGAGTAAATTTCAATTATTTTATTTCTATAACCCCAGACTACACAGTAGCCAAATTTCACTGAGCAGATCAAGTATTTGGAGTTAAAAAGTGTTTAAAATTTGCCTAACATGAAAATCAAAGTCAACTTAGATCAGTAGAACAGCAATAGTCAGGTACTAGAAGTGATGTAGGAAGGAGTCAGATTCACAAAAGTGCAGAAAGTAACCTCAGGCAATCACAAGCCAAGTAATTACTCTTAGAATCCCAAGTTTCCTTCAAAAAAAACCTGAGTTGTCACTTTCTATAAAAGGTCTTTCCTGATATTGTCATCTAAGTGAAACTTAGGACTTGGAGTCATGATCCCCTGAGTCCAAATCCAGTCTAAGACACTTAGCTGTGTGAACCTGGGAAAATAACTTTATTGCCATGTGACACAATTCCCTCACTTGAGAAAGAAGAAGTAATAATAACACTTACCTCACAGGGTTGTTATGAAGATGAAATGAAATAATATTTATGAAGCACTTTGCAAAGCTTAAAATTGTCTATAAATGCTAGCTAATATCATCACCATAATTATTATTTTATATTATCTTCACTCATTGACACTTTCTTGAAATTGTTTTGTATTATTTTGTTTTCATTTATATATATATATATACACACACACACATACACACACACACACATATATATATACACATATGTGTGTATACGTGTACCCACATACCTATACCCATACCTACCCACACACACACATAAGTGTGTATGTATGTATATGTGTGTATGTATATACATACATATATATATATGTATATATATATGTATGTGTATATATATATATATGTATGTATGTATCTATATAATCTGTGTATAAGATGTATTGCCCAGCAAAATGTAAGTTCCTGAAGGGCAGGAGCTGTTTTGTTTTTGTTGTTGCTTTATTAAAATTTTTGCTTTTATTTTGTTTTTATCAAGTATAAGGCACTGGGGACAACTAGGTGGTGCACTGGAGCCTGAGCTGTAGAGGGAAATGGCAAACCATTCCAATATCTTTACCAAGAAGATCCCAGATGGGGTCGGGAAGAGTCAGATATGACTCAAAATAACTGAACAACAGGAACACATTCAAAACCACTGTTATTATTTTTGTTGTTCACTTGTTTCAGTCATGTCTAACTCTTTGTGATACCATTCGTGGTTGTTTTTTTTTTGGCAAAGATACTGGAGTAGTTTTTTATTTGCTGCTCTATTTCATTTTACAGATGAGGAAACTGACACAAACAAGGTTAAGTGACTTGCCCAGAGTCACATAGCTAGTAAAGGTCTGAGGCCATATTTGAACTCAGGAAGATGAATCTTCCTGAGTCCAAGCCCAGCACTCTATCCACTTCAATTTCTCATACCCTGTATATGACTCTTGTCTCTGTCTCTCTCTCTCTCTCTCTCTCTCTCTCTCTCTCACACACACACACACACACACAAACATTGAGTATGTATGAATATACATATGTATATATGCATGTATGTATGTATAAAACCAAGCCATAGGTTTCTAGTAAAATGTATGGGCCTATACGCTTGGATAATGGTACAGAGGAAGAGGAGGAGGATTGTACTTCTGTGATCTCATCAGAGTGGTTACAGTGTTCCAACAGACAGATAAGTAGAATGAAGTAGACTGTCTTCACTAGATATTGAGTTCAAAATAGCAATCTGATAGTGAAATAATAAGTAGCATCAATATAGTGCTCTAGGATTGCAAAGGGCTTTGGGTACATTATTTTATTTGATCGTCAAAACAACTTAGGAAGGGAGGTGCTATTATTACCCTCATTTTGTACATCAGGAAGCTGAGGCTTAAAGAACTTCTCCCATTGCTCAATTCAACATGGGATTGCCAGCTCCCAAACAATGGACATGAGTCACTATTAACAGTATTTGTTTCTTTGCTTGTTTTCCAGGGGTGAAGAGTAGGAGTGGAGGAAGATCCAAATTCAGAGAGTTTAAGTGATTTGAACCAGTTGTAACAACAATGCTGCATGTAGCTGGTGTGGAGGTGTAAGACCAATAACACTAGCACATAGCAGGACTGCTAGCACATGTTTTTTGATTTGTTTTTCAAAGGAAAGAAACTTTAATGTGTTTACAATCTCACTTTAATTAAACACACATATATCATTCACTTAGTGCAGGGGGAAAAGTCAGCACCCTGAACCTCAGAGAAAATGCAAACAGAAATTACAAGCAGAAATTATATCAACAGAGAAAATAACACAAAGCAGCAGTCAGGGCTTCTGTCTGTCCAAAGAAATACATACATAATTACCAGAGAGAGAAGAACAAACATCTGGATTTTCAAAGTTGAGTGGGCTACCCAGAGTCTCTTCGGACAAAATCACAGGAATGCTATTCCAATGAGTGAGCCCCAAAGCAAAATGCTAACTTCAGAGTATATATACACTTTTTCAGGGTCAGAGGGTGTCACAAAAATGTGACTTAAAGTCATGTGACTTAGGTTTTCTAGTGACTTAAGCAGGTCATCAACGACTCATGATTCAATCAAAGACTCTTGATTGAAACAAAGGCAAGACTCAATCAAAGGCAGTTGATTACCTTAGTGCTAAGAAGCACTCCAAAAGAAAAAAAAAAAAAGAGCAAAAAGTCCCACCCTGCTTGCCACCACACCAGATCATTCAGCTAGTAAGGATCTGAGAAAGGATTTGAACTTAGGTCTTCTGGACTCACATGGAAAGTAACAGTCTTATCAAATGATAAAATTCTCCAATCTTATATAGGTTGGTCCTTGGACAATAGACACAAAGTCCTTTATAGGTCATATTTTTCCACTTTGGTAGAAATTTGCATATTCTGTAGTTTATTAGTGTGGTCTTCAAAAACCTGAAGTCACTTCTATGCCTTGATGTTACCTCCATGTCTCAAATAAACATTCTCTCCTCCTGAAAACAGATTACAACTTAAATAGAGAAATTAAAGTGAGTTATATTAAGTAAATCAAAAGTAAGTGTTCATAGCCAGATAATACATGGAAAAGGCTGGATTAGAATTAAAACCTTCTAGTTCTAATGGCCAAGTTTATCACTCTAAACACATTACCTCAACTAAATATTTCTTTCCTCTTACCCTGTGAAATAAGCATTATGAGTTATGTTAAACAGGTTTTATACACAACTATGTATTTTCTCAGAACATTTTGTCTTTGGATCTCTGATCTCCTTGGTATAGAAAACTACTAGTGAGTAAAGTCCCTCTACAGTCACAGATCAGTACCTAATCTATTATTTAATTTTAAAAGGTGGCCTGGAGGTCCTGAAAAATTTAGTGAACAATTCAAGTCACATGGCTATAAGATGTCAAAAGGCAGACTTGAATATGGGTCATCCTGACTCAGAGGTCAGCTCTCTATCCACTCTGTCCTCTACCTTTTTTTCTTTATTACTTGTGCTGTCATTAATTATCATTGATTAAACATCCACATCAATATTGTTTAAACTTGGGTACAATGTAAAATACCTCATCTAAATAGATATCTAAATAGATAGTCCTCTCTAGGGACTTACTATTTATCATGGGGTATAATGAAGTCAGGTAAATGCCCCAAATGCAAGGCAATATATTTCCCATTCTCAGCACTGTAATGTGGTACATTAGGCCAAATTAAATTTTGTGTCAAATCACTCAACATGCTGAGCATTTCGTTAGGGCCTAAGAAAGCCATTTATTTGAATTTAAAAAAAAATGCTTTCCCTGAAAAGTTGAAAATATGTACTAAGCAATGTGGACTCTAGCTCTCTTTTACTGTATTTCAATGATTTAAAAATCCTTAAAATGGAAACAGACCAATGAGAAAATAAGTTTTGCATGCAAAACTATAAACAGCAATCATTTTGCAGATACTAGAAAAACTTTGCTCCAGTGAAGCAGCACAAGCTTTCAAAGCAGCAACAACAGAAGGTTCAATGCCATTCGGAATTTCTTTTGTGGAGATGGCTTGGAATGATTCTGGAAGCATTCCTGAATGTGATAATATATGTAATTAAATGATCTGCAGAACAGTTAAGGGGGTTTTCAGCAGTTGGGTACTCTATTGAGTTCTGGTTGTATAATGAGATTGTAGGTGAACTTGAATTCAACTGAAAATCAAAATCACTTTTGTGGCATTCCACCCATATTCACAAGTATCTGTGGTGTGAAGCAACTCTTATATAATTAGGAAAGGATGAATTGACTCATCTTTAAGCAAATGTCTTCACCTTCTAATTGTGCAAGCAAGAATGTGGGCCTACTATGTGCCAGGCACTGTGCTAGGCAACAAGCATGCAAAGACTAAAGGAGCCATTAAATTTTAAGCACGTGGGAGGTAGACAAGGTAAATAAATACTTCTAGGTATGTACATGGTAAAACCAAATACATTTCAGGGAAAACTAGTATCTGCAGCTATCAGAATGGCACCTATTGAAAGAGTAGGTTTTAACAGTTTTCTGGTGAGTTTTAAAGTATGAAATAATTTAAAAGGACACTAATTTTCAACTTCACCCTAAAATGCTCAGGGAGGTCAATTATTTTTATTGACCTCCTTTGAAAAAAGTATTCTTCGAGTGTATGTTAATCAGTTAGAGTATTACTCAATTTATTTCCTTTGTGATGATTATCCAAATAGAGTGAATTTTCTGTTTTTCTGTATCTTCTAAGATTTAATCTAAAATCTCATTAAAAGGGATGGGGAAAGTATTATAATATTTTATGTAGAAAGTTTTTGATTCCCTAAGAGATGTCTTATATATCTCCTTGTTTGGGTAAAATTTTAGGGTAACATTATCTCAAAGGTAATCCTGGTCATGCTCCTCTTCCTTTGATTCCCTACTCCCATCACGTCGAGTAGTTGAGATGATAATGGGGGACCTAGGTAAAACAGTGGGTAGAGTTCCTGCACCTGAATCAAGAAGATCTGAATTCAAATTTGACCTCAGATATTTATTAGCTGTGTGATTGGGGGCAATTCAATTAGCCTCTGTTTGCCTCAGTTTCCTTATTTATTTTATTTTATAATATAGCACCTAACTCCCAAGGTTACTGTGAGGATCAAATGAAATAATAACTATAAAGCCCTTAGCATATTGCCTGGCACATAATAGTCACTGTATAAATGTTAGCTATTATTATGTATTATGAAGTTGCCAATATAGTCAGAGAGGACCATATGTGGTAGGCAAGGTGGTAAGAGTTGGTGATTCCTTTTAAAAGAGTAAATAATTTCATCTGATTTAGCAACAAAATACTGGAATAGAACTTGCCCACATGCATGAGGGCTTTAAATATCTAAGCCTTGGATTGATTAAGATTTTAAGAGTTGGAGGCAGTCCATTAGTGAAAGACCCTGGGCAAGTCACTTAACCCCTTTTACTTCAGTTCCTCATCTGTAAAATGAGCTGGAGAAGGAAATGGCATACTACTTCAATACCTTTGCTAAAAAAAAACCAAACAAACAAACAAAAAAAACAAAACAAAAAAAGGTTAGGAAGAGTTAGACCTGACTGAAATGACTGAACAACAACAGATATATGAATATACATATTTGTACGAATATATGAATGTAAACAATGAGGTACATAGGAAATATAAACAGGTTAGACAGAAGGTAGTCAGGGAAGTGAGATGGTACACTGGATATAGTTCCAGGCTTGGAGTTAGGAAAGCTTATCTTTCTCAGTTCAAATACAGCCTCAGATAGTTACTAGCTGGGTGACCCTGGGAAAGTCACTTAGCCATGTTTGCTTTTTCATCTATAAAAAGAACTGGAGAAGGAAATGGCAAACCACTCTGCCAAGAAAACCCCAAATTGGGTTAGAAAAAGTCAGACACAACAGAAAAATGACTGATGAATAACTGAATCTTTGGAGTATATATAGAGTAAAAACCCTGCAGGGCTGTCTGTTGGGAATTTGTGCATCTTCCACATGTTGGCCATAAAACCTAGCTAAGAAGGAAACCTACTGTTAGTCATTTTGAGACAATTACAAGCCCAGTTGAGGAAGCTATAACACACTCTCCATCCAGACACAAATTCAGAGAGGTCATCCCTACAGTGTACAAACATTTTCAAGGAGCATGACTTCTGGAAATAGAGAAGAGAGCAACTGAGATTTCAGGAGTTAGCTAACTCAACTTTTCAATAGAGAGTTGAGCTTTCCATTAGGAAAGAAAAGAAATCAAAAACCTGCAAAACTGGAATTGTGAATCACTTTTGTCACTTTATCTACAGTAGTTCAATGCCCTGGTATTCTATGCCCACCTTTCCTACAAATGCTATGGTCAGTAGCTACCATTTCATCTTAGTACACACCTTAGCTAAAAGTGACTTGTTCCACTGAATGAAGATTAATGGAAAGCACATTGTTGTGGTTTCATAAGCTACAGTATTAGGAACTCAGACCCATAGGGCAAGCCCTAGATTCAGTGGGCACATCAGCCACAATATAAGGCCCCATTCTGTGAATGTAAATACCAATGGGATCTGGGGGGGATAATACCCCAGAGTGGATCACAATAGCATTTAGAGTTGGAAGGAACTTTAAATGCCATCAAGACTAACATTTATTTTACAAATGAATTAAGTGAGTTTTAGAAAGCTTAAGTGACATTCCCATGATCATGTAGGTAATAAGTGTGACAAGCATATTTTGAGCTCGGAACTTGCTTATTCCAAGTCCAGGACTCTCATTCCACCCAATCTTTACTACACATAACACTCTATACTTTTTCCTTCCCCCTATAATACTATCTTTCATGACTGAAATGAATCAACCTTCACATAGCTCTATATTTTGAAATTCCTCCCTCCTTTTCTTCATGTCTTAATTCAGATACCACCATTTCCAAGTAACCTTGCCTGACTGTCTCAATGAAAGTGATTTCTTCACTTACATTTCTCATAACATTTTCAAGGATATCTCACTTGCAGTTACCACATTCTCCCATATATTATAATTATTGACGTGTTTATATTTTCCCATATTTTCTACATTAAGACTCTCTCTCTATGCACATATATATCACCTTAATTGAGGTTCTCATTGGACCTCATTGAGACTATTTCAGTGGCTTCCTAATTTATCTCCCTTACTAATATCTCTCCCCATTGTAATCCATCCTCCACAGAGGTATTATAGGGATTTTCCTTAAATGTAGATGCTACCATGCTACTTCACTATTCATTAAACTGTAGTGGTTCCCTTTACCATCCTTTACAACCTGTACCCAAATTATCTTGCCATCCTCATTTTACATTGTTCTCCTTTTTACTCTAAATGATAGATCTAAACTTCCATTATGACTGTGTCTCATATGCAATACTCCATCTCCCATTTCTAATCTCCCTGTTCTTCTGTTGCCCATATCCTTTAACTGAAATAAGCTCCCTCTTTACCTCTACTTAATTCAATCATTCTCTTTGTTCAACATAGTCTGAAGACTGAATTTTACATGAGAAATATTTTGAAACCCTCAAATTCTTTTGTTCTTCTCCCCTTACCTATCTTGATACACTTAACAACAGAGCAGGAGTGATGGGCAGTAGGGGATGAGGTGTCTGTGAGGAGCTTTGGATGTCTCCTCTCAGTCTGCATTTTGCCTTAGGATGCAGTGCTAGGGGAGAAGGCTGGCATGGAGCCTTACTTCTCAAGAAAAGTATTTCTAGGACCATAACAGAGCACCATACTGGAAGAGGAGTAAGCTCAGCCCTCCAGCTACATAGGCTATTCCCAAGCCTCTTGGCACAGTACTGGAGTCTGTTAGAGCTAGGTGAGACAGAAACACAGAGCTTTCAGCAGCAGCAGCAGCTACTCCTCGGTCTATCAGCCCACAGCCTAAAGGTTTGAAACTCACCTTCTTAAACTTCCAGGAGCCATGATGACTGAATAAACTCTAAGAGCTCTCATCTCTTCCTTGGATAATCTAGAGGAGACTACACTTGTAGAAACCCTGGAATAGAGGAGCCAGAGGTGGGGTTCAGTAGTCTTTTTAGCTTGAGAAGCTAGGGAGACCAATACTTGCAAGGATGGAAGGAGAGCAGTGCAGGAAGGGAGGGGTCCCAGCAAACCCCAACTTAGCAGAGCAACAGGCATTCCTGAGGCCAAGTGGAGTAGAGCTGGCAAGAGCCAACACCAGGACCCCACATGTGCCTTTGCACAGCCAGGGGAATAGGCAGATACAAGCACAGACCTATGGCTGATACCATTGTTCAATATAGGGCAGCCCTAGGGGAAGAGGAGACTTCCAGCAGCCAAACCACCACTCCACCCCACCTCATGCTATGATCCCCACGGAAACTAAGAAAGACTTCACTGGGCCTCAATCCTTGGCACACACCATCCAGTTCCACCTGAGCACCAAGTGAGCTACAGGAGTATATAGCTTCTAGCTGACAAAACCAGAGGCCACAGCACAGAAAGCCAGTAACTAGGCCCCTAGTGCCCAATACAAGAAGCTTGGGACAGAGCCCCCAGAAGCAGAGATCCACTTTAAAAGCCAAGGAAAAGGCAACCACCATGAAGAAGCAAGCTAAAAAGGTTAAAAAAAGAACATTGAGTCATATTATGGGGACAGAGAAGATCAAAATATGAATTCAGAAAAGGATAGCATTGACACTATACCCACATCTGAAACCTCAAAAGCTAATATGATCTGGTTTCAAGCACAAAAGGCATTCCTAGAAGAGCTCAAAGAGGATTCATAAACCAAGTTAGAGAGGTAAAGAAAAATTACAGAATCTAACAGGAGAAAATGAATCCTTGAAAAGCAAAATTGACAAAAAAGAAAGAGTGGTGCAGAAGCTATCTGAAGAAAATAATTTGTTAAAAATTAGGATTGAGCAAGTAAAAGGTAATGACTCTATGAGGCATCAAGAATCAGTCAAGCAAAGTCTAAAGAACAAAAAAATAGAAGAAAATGCAAATTATCTCATTGGAAAAACAACTGCCTTGGAAAATAGACCCAGGAGAGCTAATCTAAGAATTATTGCTCTTCAGGAAACCCATGATGAAAAAAAGAGCCTGGACAGGATCTTCCAAGAAATCAAAGAAAACTGCCTCAAAGTCCTAGAATCAGAGAGTAAAATAGCTATATAGTAATATAATAATAGTAAATTAGCTAGTAAAACAACTCCACAGATCACTGTATTGGCAATCAAAATGAGTTTGAGTGGCATGTTTGTGACATCAGAGGCTTTTAGACCATGTGGGTTTAAGTCGCATTTTTGTGACGATTTTAGGTGACTCACTCTTGACCCTGAAAAAGATGTAAAAGCAGGGGTTGGCTTTCTTTTTTCCAATCTCTGAGCTGCAGCAGTAGTGATGTGTGACTCTGAGCCAACCGTTGTCGAGCTCCCCGGCTGAACTCAGATGTTGGTAACCACGAATTGTATTTGGTCTGTTTGTAATTTGATTGTATTTGGTCTGAAGTTCAGGGTGCTGGATTTTTCCCCTGAACTAAGTGAATGATATTTGTATGGTGGATTAAAGTAAGATTGTTAGCCCCTTAATGTTACTTTGCTTAGTAAAGCAGATCAAAAGGACCTGGGTTTTTGCAGCATTCTGTGTGCTGGTTGTTGTTGGTTTTACACCCCCACAGCAACTGCTAGCTGAATTGTTGAAACAATCACCCCCTGAAAGAGATCCCAAATTGGAAACTCCAAGGAATATAATAGTCAAATTCCAAAATTATCGAGTCAAGGAAAAAATATTGCAAGCAGCCAGAAAGAAACAATTAAAATATTATGGAATTACAATCAGGATCACATAAGACCTTGTAGCTCCTACATTAAAAGATCAGAGGGACTGGAATATGATATTGTGAAAGGCAAAGGAGCTTGGACTAAAACAAAGGAGGAACTACCCAGCAAAACTGAGTATAATCTTTCAGGCATGGACATGGGTGTTCAATGAAATAAGGGAATTCCAGACCTTCCTGATGAAAACACCAGAGCTCAATGGAGAATTTGATCCTCAAATACAAGACTCAAGAGAGGCATAAAAAGATAAATAGGGGAAAAAACATTATTCAAGAAGGGCAAACCGTTTACATCTTTACATGGGAGGGTGATATTTGCTAACTTTGGGAATGGAATAGTTAGCACAACATCTAAAAGGAATATACATAGAGAGTGTGGGTATAAATTAAGTGATGTAATGATAAAATAATTAAGGGATGAGAAGGGATTGTAATGGGAGAAGAGGTACAAAGGAGGCAGAATAGGGTAAATTGCATCACATGAAGAGGAACAAAAACATATTATACTGTTGGGAAAAAGGGAGGAAGAAGAACAGTGTTTGAGCTTTACTCTCATGGAATTTGGTTCAAGGAGGGAATAACATACTCTGATAAGTATAGGAATCAAACTAGCCCTACAAGGAGTAGTAGAGAAATAAAAGGTAGATGGTGGTTAGAAGGGAAGGAAGAAGTAGTAAGGAAAAAGGGTAAGATAAGGGGAGGGGCTGAAAAAGAGGGAATATGGAAAGAGGTGGTGGTCAAAAGCAAAATGTTTTTTAGGAGGGAAATGGAGAAAATAAAAATAAAAACATAAATAAGGGGGAAATAGGATGAAAAAAAAGACACAGATAGCAATTGTAACTGTGAATGTGAATGCAATGAACTCTCTCACAAAACGGAGGCAAATAGTAGAATGGATTAAAAACCAAAATCCTGGGGGTTCAGAGCCAAGATGACTGTGTGAAAACAGTGTCTTACCAGAGCTCTCTCACAAATTCTGTCGGATTCCTCTAAAAAAGTGAATCTGAGCAGATTTGAGAGAGTTAGAAACCAGTAGCAGCTTGAGTGGGGCAAATTTCCAACCCAGGAGAGTCCAAAAGGTTGTCAGGATGGATCTGTAGGCTGGGAGAGTGCTCGGCATGTAGAGCTGCAGCAGACAGCAACAAAGCAGAAGCAGCTGCGGAAACCAACCAGCAAGCCAGGCTGGGAGAAAGCTGGGTGCCCGAAACCAGCAGAGATCCCCAGGCCTCCCAACACAGGAGGGGACACTTCCAAAGTGATGAGAGGCAGTAGCACTACGCCTCTGGCCAAGACATCTACTCCTGAGGCTTGCAGCCCAAAGGTTAGAAATATGCCTTCTTGAACTTCTGGGAGACATAATGGCCAGGAAAACAGCTCTAATCCTGACCCAGGGAATTCCTTGAGGAAAATGCTGGAATAGAGGAGACAGAAGTGGGGCTTCTGTGGCCGAGCAGTGGAAGTTCCTGAGTCCCAGAGGGGCAGAGCCAACACTAGGAGCCCAGATGTACCTTTGCACAGCCAGTGGAAGTGGCAGACACCTGCACAGACAACAAACAGCTGAGACCACTGCTGAAGAGCAACAATGCTGAAGAGCAGCCCCAGTGGAAAAGGAGACTTTAGACAGCCAGACCCCTCCCCCACACCTCAGGAAACTGAAGGCTATAATACACGAAGCCAGCAAATCGACTCACAATCCCCAGAACAAGGAACCTGGAAGAGAGATCCCTGAACTCCGAAAGCAGAAACCCACTGTAAAGCCAGGAAAAAGCTAAACAACATGAAGAAGAACAACAAAAAAAACTAAGGACCATGGATTCTTTTTATGGAGACAGGGGTGACGAAAATACCAATTTGGAAGAGGGTAGCATTGATACTATACCCACATCTGATACCTCAAAAGGGAATGTGAACTGATCTTAAGACCAAAAAGCATTACTGGAAGAGCTAAAGGAGGATTTTAAAAACCAAATTAGAGAGGTAAAAGAAAAAATGGAAAAGAAAACACTGATGAAATCAAGTCTTTAAGAAATAAGATCAGTAAAATGGCTAGAGAGATTCAGAATCTAAATAGAGAAAATGACATCATGAAAGGTAAAATCAACCAACTTTAAAAGGAGACTCAAAAGCAAAATGAAGACAGCAACTCATTAAAACTTAGAATTGAGCAAGTGGAAGCTAATGACTCTATGAGGCATCAAGAAGTAGTAAACCAAAATGTAAAGAATGAAAAAATAGAAGAAAATGTTAAATATCTGACTGGAAAAACAACTGACCTGGAAAATAGATCCAGGAGAGTCAATCTAAGAATTACTGGTCTACCAGAAATCCATGATGAAAAAAAACGGTCTTGAAATCATCTTCAAAGAAATTATCAAAGATAACTGTCCAGAGGTACTAGAACCAGAGGGTAAAAGTCATTGAAAGAATCCACTGACCACCCCCTGAAATAGAACCCAAATTGAAAACTCCAAAAAATATAGACAAATTTCAGAATTACAAAGTTAAGAATAAAATACTACAAGCAGCAAAAAAAGTCATGAACTATAGTCAGGATCACACAGGATCTCTCAGCTGCTACATTAAATGACAGGAGAAATTGGAATATGATATTCTGAAGAGCAAAGGACCTGGGACTACAACCAAGGAGCAACTAACCAGCAAAACTGAGCATAATTTTTCAGGCAAGGAGATGGACATTCAACAAAATAAGGGAATTCCAGACCTTCCTGATGAAAAGGCCAGAACTCAATGGAAAATGTGATCTTCAAATACAAAACTCAAGAGAGACATAAAAAGGTAAACAAGGGGAAAAAGCAAACAAACCTTAGTAATCAATAAGGCAAATTATTTGCATCTTTATATAGCATTATATCATCTTATGCAGGATATATATATATATATATATATATATATATATTGAGAATAGTACAGTTACTATGATAATGGAAAGGGATACACATAGACTGTGGATGTCTGTATAAAATAACTGATATAAGGATAAAAAAAACATAATTAAGAGATGTAATGGGAGGGGTCTGGGAGAAGAGGTCAGGAGGTAGTAGAAAAGGGTAAATTACATCAAATGAAGAGGCAGAAAAACACATAATAGTAGAGGGAAATAAGGGAAAGAGAAGAGCAGTATTTGAGCTTTACTGTCATCAGATTTGGTTCAAGAAGGGAATAACATACCCTGATAAGTATAGAAATCTGACTTGTCCTACAGGCAGTAGGAGGGGAAAGGGGGAAAAGGGAGTGGGGTGGTCAGAAGGGAGGGAAGAAGTAGCAAGTGGAAAACAATAAGATAAGGGAGGAGAAAGAAGAGGAAGGATAAACTGAGGAAGGAAGGCAGTGGTCAAAAGCAAAACTTTCTTGAGGAGTGGAAGGGGAAAGGGAGAAAAAAAAAGCATAAACAGGGTAAATAGGATGGAGAAAAAGACACAGATAGTAATCAAAACTGTGAATGTGAATGGGATGAACTCTGCCATAAAACGGAAGCAAATAGCAGAATGGATTAAAAACCATAATCCTACAATATGCTGTTTACAAGAAACACATTTGAAACAGGGGGATACGCGCAGGGTAAAGGTAAAAGGCTGGAGTAAAATATATTTTGCTGCAGCTAAAGTAAAAAAAAAAAGCAGCAGTAGCAATCCTAATCTCAGACAAAGCAAAAGTAAAGTTAGACCTAATTAAAAGAGATAAGGAAGGACACTACATCTTGCTAAAAGGCATCATAAACAATGCAACAATATCATTGCTTAACATATATACCTCAAGTGGTATGGCATGCAGATTCTTAGAGAAGAGGTTAAGGAAGTTACAGGAAGAAATAGACAACAAGACTATAATAATTGGACCATTCAAACTCCCCCTCTCTGAACTTGATAAATCTAACCACAAAATAATCAAGAAAGAAGTTAAGGAGATGAACAGAATTTTTAAAAAGGCAGATATGATAGACCTCTGGAGAAATGGTAATGGGGATAAAAAGGAATACACCTTTTTTCTCAGTGGTATATGGCACATACTCGAAAACTGAAAATGTACTAGGGCATAAAATGCTCACAATCCAGTGCAGAAAAGCAGAAGTAGTCAAACCATCCTTTTCAGATCATGATACAATAAAATTTATTTGTAATAAAGGACCATGGAAAAATAAGGTAAAAATTAGTTGGAAACTAAATAATCTAATTCTACAGAATTAGTGGGCCAAAGGACAAATCAAAGAAATAATTAATAACTTCATTCAAGAGAATGACAATAAGGAGACAACACGCCAAAACTTATGGGATGAAGCAAAAGCAATTCTTAGGGGAGCCAAGATGGCCGCATGAAGGCAGAGTCTTACCGGAGCTCTCTCACAAGGTCTGTCAGATTCCCATAAAAAAGTGAATTTGAGCAGATTTGAGAGAGTCAGAAACCACGAGCAGTCTGCGTGGGGCAAATTTCTGAGCCGGGAGAGTTTGAAAGGCCGGAGGAACGAACCTGCAGGCTCGGAGAGTGCTCGGTGCGGAGCTGCTCCAGACCAAGGCGGAAGCGGCTGGCCGGGAAATCCACGTGGGAGACGGGCTGGGAGAAAGCTGGGCGCCCAAAACTGGCGGAGATCCCCAGGACTCCCAACACAGGACGGCAGTCTGTGGGAGCGACGAGAGGCAGCGCAGCGCCACCGGCCGTGAAAACACCCACTCCTCACGTTTGCAAAACCCAGGAACTCGGCTTCTTGAACTTCCGCAAGACTCAATGGCCAGGTTAACGGCTCTAACCCCTCCCCGCCTCACCCAGAGAATTCCTAGGGAAAAAAAAAAAGAGAACTGAAACAGAGGAGAGAGTAGCAGGGCCTCACTGGACAAATACCAGCAGCTTATTAGTCCCAGAGGGGAAGAGTGGGCAGGGGTCAACGCCAGGAGCCCAGACGTAATCTTGCTCCCCCAGGGGAAGCGCCAGTCATCAGCTCAAACAACAAACAGCTGAGACCATTGCTGAAAAGCAAGTGCTGGAGAACACCCATAGGGAGTGAGACCCCAGGGAGCCAGACCCCTCCCCCACACCTCAGGAAACTGAAGGTTATAATTCTAGACTCACAACCCCCAGAATAAGAAAGCTGGGACAGAAAGCCCTGAGACTCACAGGTAGAAATTCATTCTAACGCCAGCAAAAGGTAATCCAACATGAAGAAGAACACAAAAAAACCGAGGACAATAGATTCTTTTTATGGAGACAGGCAGGATCAAAATATCGACATAGAAGAATATAGCAATGACACGGTAGATACATCAGATACCTCAAAAGCTAATATGATCTGGTCTCCAGCCCAAAAAGCACTGCTGGAAGAGCTAAAAGAGGACTTTAAAAACCAAATTAGGGAGCTAAAAGAAAATATGGAAAAAAAATTCACTGATGAAATCAAGTCCCTAAAGAATAAGATTGGCGAAATGGCTACGGAGATTCAGAATCTAGAGAGAGAAAAGGATACCCTGAGAGGTGAAATCAACCAATTGAAAATGGAGGATCAAAAGCAAAATGTAAACACTAACTCATTTAAAATTAGACTTGAGCAAGTGGAAGCTAATGAATCTATGAGGCATCAAGAAGTAATAAAACAAAACGTAAAGAATGAAAAAATAGAAAAAAATGTGAAATATCTGATTGGCAAAACAACTGATCTGGAAAATAGATCCAGGAGAGACAATTTGAGAGTTATTGGTCTACCGGAAATCCACGATGAAAAAAGGAGCCTTGACAGTATCTTCGAAGAAATTATCAAAGACAACTTCCCAGAGGTCCTAGAACCAGAGGGCAAAATAGTTATTGAAAGAATTCACCGATCACCCCCTGAAAGAGATCCCAAACTGAAAACACCAAGAAATATTATAGCCAAATTTCAGAGCTATAAACTTAAAGAGAAAATACTGCAAGCAGCCAAAAAGAAGCAATTCAAATATCGTGGAACTACAGTCAGGATCACGCAGGATCTCTCAGCTTCCACATTAAAAGACAGGAGAAATTGGAATATGATATTCCGAAGGGCAAAGGAGCTGGGACTACAACCAAGGATCAACTACCCAGCAAAACTAAGCATAATTTTCCAGGCAAGGCGATGGACATTCAACGAAATAAGGGAATTCCAGACCTTCCTGATGAAAAGGCCAGAACTCAATGGAAAATTTGATCTCCAAATACAAAACTCAAGAGAGAAATAAAAAGGTAACCAGGGGGAAAAACCCCACAAACCTCATTAACCAATAAGCTTAGGTTGTTTACATCTCTATGTGGGATTATATCATCTTATGTATGTTTTTTATGTCTGTATGTATATATATATATATGTATATATATATATATATATATATATACACATATACATATATAAGTCATTCTTGGGAATGGTACAACTATTGTGACAAATGAAAGGGATATACATAGGTTGTGAATGCCTGTATAAATTAACTGATGTAAAGATATAAAATATAAATAAGAGATATAAAGGGAGGGCTATGAGGGAAGTGGTAAGGAGGTTGTAGAAAAGGGTAAATTACACCAAAGGAAGTGGCAAAAAAACATATTATAGTAGAGGGAAAGAAGGGAGGGAGAAGAGCAGTATTTGAGCTCTACTGTAATCTGATCTAGTTCAAGAAGGGAATAACATACTCTGATAAGTTTAGAAATCTAACTTGTCCTACGGGAAGTGGGAGGGAAAGGGGGGAAAAAGGGAGGGGGGAGGGCAGAAGGAAGAGGAGAAGTAGCAAGTGGGTAACGGTAAGATAAGGGAGGGGAATAAAGAGGGAGGGTCAACTGAGGAAAGCGGCGGTCAAAAGCAAAACTTTGTTGGGGAGGAGAAGGGGAAAGGGAGAAATAAAAGCATAAACAGGGGGAATCAGGATGGAGAAAAAGACACAGATAGAAATCATAACCCTGAACGTGCAGGGGATGAACATTCTCACAAAACAGAAGCAGATAGCAGAATGGATTAAAAACCATAATCCTACAATACGCTGTTTACAAGAAACGCATCTGAAACAGGGGGATACACATAGGGTTAAGGTAAAAGGCTGGAGTAAAATATATTGTGCCTCAGCTAAAGTAAAAAAAGCAGGCGTAGCAATCCTAATCTCAGACAAAGCAAAAGTAAAGATAGATCTAATTAAAAGAGATAAGGAAGGACATTATATCCTGCTAAAAGGCACTATAAACAATGAAGCAATATCATTGCTTAACATATATGCACCAAGTGGTAAGGCATACAAATTCTTAGAGGAGAGGTTAAGGGAGTTACAGGAAGAAATAGACAGCAAAACTATTATATTGGGAGACCTCAACCTCCCCCTTTCTGAACTTGATAAATCTAACCTCAAAATAAATAAGAAAAAAGTTAAGGAGGTAAACAGAATTTTTGAAAAGGCACATATGATAGACCTCTGGAGAAAACTGAATGGGGATAAAAAGGAATATACTTTCTTCTCAAAAGTACATGGCACATACTCAAAAATTGACCATGTACTAGGGCATAAAAACCTCACAATCCAGTGCAGAAAAGCAGAAGTAGTCAATGCATCCTTTTCAGATCATGATGCAATAAGAATCATTTTTAATAAAGTACCATGGAAAAATAAGCTAAAAACTAATTGGAAACTAAATAATTTAATTCTAAAGAGTGAGTGGGCCAAAGATCAAATCAGAGAAACAATTAATAATTTCATTCAAGAGAATGACAATAATGAAACAACATACCAAAACTTATGGGATGCAGCAAAAGCAGTTCTTAGGGGAAGTTTTATATCTCTAAATGCCTACATGAATAAAATAGGGAAAGAGGAGATCAATGATCTGGGCAGACAGCTGGAAAAGCTAGAAAAAGAGCAAATTGAAAACCCCCAATTAAATACCAAATTAGAAATACTGAAAATCAAATGAGAGATTAATAAAATTGAAACCAAGAAAACTATTGAATTAATAAATAAAACAAAGAGCTGGTTTTATGAAAAAAACAATAAAATTGACAAACCTTTGGCCAATTTGATTAAAAAAAAGAAAGAAGAAAATCAAATTACCAGTATCAAAAATGAAAAGGGTGAGGTCACCTCTAATGAAGAGGAAATCAAAACAATAATTAGGAATTATTTTGCCCAACTGTATGCCCATAAATTTGACAACCTTAGAGATATGGAGGAATATCTACAAAAACATAAACTGCCCAGACTAACAGAGAAGGAAGTGAAATTTCTTAATGACCCCATATCAGAAAAAGAAATTGAGCAGGCCATCAACGAACTCCCTAGGAAAAAATCTCCAGGGCCAGATGGTTTTACATGTGAATTCTATCAAACATTTAAAGAACAACTAATTCCAATACTTTGTAGACTATTTGGGAAAATAGGTGAAGAAGGAGTCCTACCAAATTCTTTTTATGACACAAATATGGTACTAATACCCAAACCAGGTAGAGTTAAAACAGAGAAAGAAAATTATAGACCAATTTCTCTAATGAATATTGATGCAAAAATTTTAAATAAAATATTAGCAAAAAGATTGCAGCAACTCATTACGAGAATAATACACTATGACCAGGTAGGATTTATTCCAGGAATGCAAGGCTCGTTCAATATTAGGAAAACTATTAGCATAATTGACCATATCAACAACAAAACTAGCAGAAACCATATGATCATCTCAATAGACGCAGAAAAAGCCTTTGACAAAGTACAACACCCATTCCTATTAAAAACACTAGAAAGCATAGGAATAAGGGGAACCTTCCTCAAAATTATAAATAGCATCTACCTAAAACCATCAACAAGCATTATTTGTAATGGGGATAAACTAGATGCATTCCCAATAAGATCAGGGGTGAAACAAGGATGTCCATTATCACCCCTATCATTCAATTTGGTACTAGAAACATTAGCTGTAGCAATAAGAGAAGAAAAAGAAATTGAAGGAATTAGAATAGGAAAAGAAGAAACTAAATTATCACTTTTTGCAGATGATATGATGATTTATCTAGAGAATCCTGGAGAATCAAGTAAAAAACTACTTGAAATAATAAACAACTTTAGCAAAGTTGCAGGATATAAAATAAACCCACATAAATCCTCAGCATTCCTATACATTACTGACAAAGCCCAACATCAAGAGATAGAAAGAGAAATTCCATTCAAAGTTACTGAAGGCACTATAAAATATTTGGGAATCTATTTGCCAAGACAAACCCAGGGCCTATATGAACATAACTATGAAACACTTTTCATGCGAATAAAATCAGATCTAAATAAATGGAAAAATATCAGTTGCTCATGGTTAGGCCGAGCTAATATAATAAAAATGACAATTCTACCTAAATTAATCTATCTATTCAGTGCCATACCAATCGAACTACCAAAAATTTTTTTTACTGAGCTGGACAAAATAATAACAAAATTCATTTGGAAAAACAAGAGGTCTAGAGTATCTAGGATGTTAATGAAAAGACATGCTAGAGATGGTGGTTTAGCCACACCAGATATTAAACTGTACTACACAGCAGCAGTCATCAAAACTGCCTGGTACTGGTTAAGAAACAGGGGTGTGGATCAGTGGAATAGGATAGGTACACAAGCAGGTGAAATCAACAAGTTTAGCAATCTACTCTTTGATAAACCCAAAGAAGCCAGTTTCTGGGCTAATAATTCACTATTTCACAAAAACTGTTGGGAAAATTGGAAAATGGTAGGGCAAAAATTGGGCATAGACCAATATCTTACACCATATACCAAAATAAAGTCAAAATGGGTTCATGATTTAGGAGTAAAAGTTGATAGTCTAAGTAATTTGGGAAAGCAAGGAATAGTTTACTTATCAGATTTGTGGAAAAGTAAAGAATTCATGACCCAACAAGAGATAGAGAGCATTACAAAATGCAAAATGGATAATTTTGATTATGTCAAATTGAAATGTTTTTGTACAAAAAAAGCCAATGCAACAAGAATTAGGAGGGAAGCAGAAAATTGGGAGAAAATCTTTGCAACTAGTATCTCTGATAAAGGCCTCATCTCTAAAATATACAGGGGGCTAAGCCAAATATATAGGAATACAAGCCATTCCCCAATTGAGAAATGGTCAAAGGATATGAACAGGCAGTTTTCAGAGGAAGAAATTAAAGCTATCTACAGGCATATGGAAAAATGCTCTGGATCGCTGCTGATTAGAGAAATGCAAATCAAAACAACTCTTAGATACCACATCTCTCCTGTCAGATTGGCTAAAATAACAAATCAGGAGAATGATAAATGCTGGAAAGGATGTGGGGAAATTGGAACATTGTTGCATTGCTGGTGGAGTTGTGAGCTGATCCAGCCATTTTGGAGGGCGGTGTGGAGCTATGCTCAAAGGGCTATAGAAATGTTCATACCCTTTGACCCAGTAATACCACTTCTAGGGTTGTATCCCAAAGAAATCACGCAAGCGGGAAAAGGACCCATATGTACAAGAATATTTATAGCAGCTCTCTTTGTGGTAGCCAAGAATTGGAAAGCAAAGGGATGCCCATCAATTGGGGAATGGCTGAACAAGCTGTGGTATATGAAGGTGATGGAATATTATTGTGCCATAAGAAATGGGGATGATGCAGACTACATAACAACCTGGAAAAACCTACACGACATAATGCTGAGTGAGCGGAGCAGAGCCAGGAGAACGTTGTGCACAGCCACAGATATGTGGATTCCGTGAGGACCAACCCTGACATACTGCGCTTTTCTCAGCAACCTAAAGGGCAAGGACAACTCCAGGGGACTCACGATGGAGAATGCTATCTTCATTCAGAGAAAGAACTGCGAAGTTTGAATACAGACTGAGGCACTCTACATGCTCGCCTTTTCTGCTTCTCTTTTGTTTTTGTTTTTGGGTTTGTTTTTTTTTTGGTTCTGTTTCTTCTTTCTCATGATTCATTCCATTGGTCAAAATTCTTCTCCACGACCTGACTAGAGCATAAAATAATTCAATGCGAAGTTATACATGACAGTTATATGGGACTTCATGCCATCTTGGGGAGGGAGGGGGGAGGGAGGGGGGAGGGAGGGGAGAAAAACTGGAACTCAAAACTATGTAGAACCGTGTGTGGTAAACTAAAAATAAATAAAGAAATTTATTTAATTTAAAAAAAAAAGCAATTCTTAGGGGAAATTTTGTATCTCTAGATCCTTACATGAATAAAATATAGAAAAATGAGATCAATGAATGGGGCATGCAATGGAAAAAGCTAGAAAAAGAATAAATCGAAAATCCCCAAATAAATATATAATTATAAATTGTAAATGGTAATTTATAAATGGCAAAAATCAAAGGAGAGTTTAATAAAATTGAAATAAAAAAACTATTGAATTAATAATTAAAACCAAGAGCTGTTTTTATGAAAAAAACCAATAAAATTGATAAACATTTGGTCAATTTGATTAAAAAAAAGAAAGAAAAAAATCAAATTACCAGTATCAAAAATGAAAAGGGTAA
This sequence comes from Trichosurus vulpecula, assembly GCF_011100635.1. Taxonomy (NCBI): domain Eukaryota; kingdom Metazoa; phylum Chordata; class Mammalia; order Diprotodontia; family Phalangeridae; genus Trichosurus; species Trichosurus vulpecula. Next base: position 90,497,879 of record NC_050578.1, on the reverse strand, counting down.
ATTCACCTCCAATGAAGAGGGAATTAAAACAGTAACTAGGAATTATTTTGCAGAATTTTATACCCATAAATTTGATAAAGATATGGATGAGTATTTACAAAAATATAAATTGCCCAAGTTAACACAAGAGGAAGTAAAATTCCTAAAGAACCCTGCCTCATAAAAAGAAATTGAGCAAGCTATCATTGAACTCCCTAGAAAAAATTTTCTGCTAAAAAATCTCCAGGTTCACATGGTTTTACATGTGAATTATATCAAACATTTAAAGAACAATTAATTACTATACTTTATAGACTGTTTGGGAAAATAGGTGAAGAAGGATTCCTACCAAATTCTTTTTATGACACAAATATGGTACTAATACCCAAACCAGGAAGAGTCAAAACAGAGAAAGAACATTACAGACCAATTTCCCTAATGAATATTGATGCAAAAATTTTAAATAAAATATTAGCAAAAATATTTCAACAACTTATGACTAGAATAATACACTATGACCAGGTAGGATTTATTCCAGGAATGCAAGGCTGGTTCAATATTAGGAAGACTATCATCATAATTGATCATATCAACAACAAAACTAGCAGAAACCATATGATCATCTCAATAGATGCAGAAAAAGCCTTTGACAAAATACAACACCCATTCCTATTAAAAACACTAGAAAGCATGGTAATAAATTGAACCTTCCTTTAAATTATGAATAGCATCCATCTAAAACCATTGACAATCATTATATGTAATGGGGATAAGCTAGATACATTCCCAATAAGATCAGGTGTGAAACAATAATGTCTATTATCACCCCTAATATTCAATTTGGTACTAGAAATGTTAGCCATAGCAATAAGAGAAGAAAAAGAAATTGAAGGAATTAAAATGGGCAAAGAAGTAAATTATCACTTTTTGCAGATGATATGATGATTTACTTTGAGAATCCTAGAGAATCAAGTAAAAAACAACCTGAAATAATAAACAATTTTAGTAAAGTTGCAGGATATAAAACAAACCCACATAAATCCTCAGTACTCCTATACATTACTAACAAAGCCCAACAGCAAGAGATAGAAAGAGAAATTGCATTTAAAGTTACTGTAGACCGTATAAAATATTTGGGAGTTTATCTGCCAGGAGAAACCCAGGGCCTATATGAACATAATTATGAAACATTTTTCACGTGAATAAAGTCAGATCTAAATAAATGGAAAAATATCAGTTGCTCATGGTTAGACTGAGCTAACATAATAAAAATGACAATTTTACCTAAATTAATTTACCTATTCAATGCCATACCAGTTGAACTACCAAAAATTATTTTACAGAGTTGAATAAAATAATAACAAAACTCATCTGAAAGAGCAACAGGTCTAGTACATCTAGGGAATTAATGAACAGAAATGCTACAAAGGTGGCCTAGCCATACCAAATATTAAACTGTACTATAAAGCAGCAGTTATCAAAACTACCTGGTACTGGCTAAGAAACAGAATCATGGATCAGTGGAATAGGATAAGTACACAAGATGCAGTAGTCAACGACTATAGCAATCTACTCTTTGATAAACCCAAAGAATCCACCTTCTGGGCTATGAATTCACTATTTTACAAAAACTGCTGGGAACAGTGGAAAATGGTGGGGCAGAAACTGGGCATAGACTAATATCTTACACCATATAACAAAATAAAGTCAAAATGGGTTCATGATTTAGAAATAAAGGCTGATATTATAAGCAATTTGGCAGAGCAAGGAATACTTTACCTATCAGATTAATGGAAAAGCAAAGGATTCATGACACAACAAGAGATAGAGACCAATAGGAAATAGACAGTTTTGATTATGTTAAATTGAAATGCTTTATATAAAAAAAGCAAATGCAACAAAGTTTAGGAGGGAAGCAGAAAATTGGGAGAAAATCTTTATAACCAGTGTGTCTGATAAAGGCCTCATCTCTAAAGTATACAGGGAACTGAGCCAAATTTAGAAATGCTCAAAGGATATGAACAGGCAGTCTTCAGAGGAAGAAATTAAAGATATCTATAGGCAAATGAAAAAATGCTAAAAATAGCTACTGACTAGAGAAATGCAAATCATTACATACCACTACTCTCCTGTCAGACTGGCTAAAATTATGAAACAGGAAAATGATAAATGCTGGAGAGGATGTGGGAAAATTGGAGTATTGTTACATTGCTGGTGGAATTGTGTGCTGATCCAGCCATTCTGGAGAGCAATTTGGAACTATGCCCAAAGGGCTATAAAAATGTTCATACCCTTTTGATCCAGCAATACCACTGCTAGGGTTATATCCCAAAGAGATCACACCAGCAGGAAAAGGACCCATATGTACAAAAATATTTATGGTGGCTCTTTTGTAGTAGCAAAGAATTGGAAATCAAGAGGATGCCCATCAATTGGGGAATGGCTGAACAAGTTGTGGCATATGAAGGTAATGGAATGTTATAGTGCTATAAGAAATGGGGACTATACAGACTTCATAATAGCCTGGAAAAATCTGCATGCTATAATGCTGAGTATGTGGAGCAGAGCCAGGAGAACATTATACACAATCACACGTACACGGTTTCTGTGATGACTAACCCTGATAGACTTCACTCAGCTAAGAAGTACAAAGTACAGAGACAAAACCAAAAGACTCATGATGGAGAGAGCTATCTACATCCAGAGAAAGAACTATGGAGTCTGAATGCAGATTGAGGCATTTTTTTTTCCTTTTTTTTCTCTCTTTTTTTTGGTTTTGTTTCTTCTTTCTCATGATTCATTCCATTGGTCATAATTCTTCTTTAAAACTTGAATATTGTGCAAATAAGTTCAATGTGAAGTTATATGTAGAAGATATATCAGATTCCATGCCATCTTGGGGAGGCAGCGGGGGAAGGGGGAAAGAAAATCTGGAACTCAAAATTATGTGGAACTGAGTATTGTAAACTAAAAATAAAAAATCTTAATTGTAAAAAAAATAAAAAAATAAAAATCCTACTGTATGTTGTTTATAAGAAACACATTTGAAACACAGGGTAAAGGTATAAACTTGGAGTAGAATATATTATGCTTCACCTGAAGTAAAAAAAAACAAAACAAAACAAAACAAAACAAAAAAACAAAAAACAGAGGTAGTAATCTTAATCTCAGACAAATCTAAAGCAAAGATAGATCTAATTAAAAGAGATAAGGAAGGAAACTATATCTTGCTAAAAGGCACCATAGACAACGAAGTAATATCATTACTTAACATATGTACCAAGTAGTATAGCATCCAGATTCTTAGAGGATAAGTTAAGGGAGTTACAGGAAGAAATAGATAGCAAAACCATACTAGTGGGGGACCCCAAATTCCCCCTCTCTGAACTTGTTAAAATTAATCTCAAAATAAATAAGAAAGAAGTTAAGGAGGTGGATAGAATTTTAGAAAAGGTAGACATGATAGACCTCTGGAGAAAACTGAATGGGGATAGAAAGGAATATAGATTTTACTCAGCAGTACATGACTCATAGCCAAAAATTAACTGTGTGCTAGGGCATAAAAACCTCACAATCCAATGCAGAAAGGCAGAAGTAGTCAATGCATCCTTTTCAGATCATGATGTAATAAAAATTATATGTAATAAAGAACCATGGAATCATAAACTAAGAATTAATTGGAAACTAAATAGTCTAATCCTAAGGAACCAGTGGGTCAAAGAACAAATCATAGAAAAAATTAATAACTTCATTCAAGAAAACTACAATAATGAGATGACATACCAAAACATGTGAGATGCAGCAAAAGCAGTTCTTAAGGGAAGTTTTATGTCTCTAAATTCTTACAGGAATAAAATAAAGAAGGAGATCAATGAATTGGGCATGCAACTGAAAAAGCTAGAAAAAGAACCAATTGAAAATCCCCAATTAAATATCAAATTAGAAATACTGAAAACCAAAAGAGAGATTAATAAGATTGAAATCAAGAAGAGTATTAAACTAATAAATAAAACTAAGAGCTGGTTTTCTGAAAAAAAAAAAAAGATAAATCTTAGGTCAATTAGATTTTAAAAAAGAAAGAAGAAAACCAAATTACCAGTATCAAAAATAAAAAGAGTGAATTCACCTCCAGTGAAGAGGAAAGTAAAACAATAATTAGGAATTATTTTCTTCAGTTGTATGCCCATAAATGTGAAAACCTGAAGGAAATGGATGAACATTTACAAAAATATAAATTGCCCAGATTAACAGAAGAGGAAGTAAAATAACCCCACCTCAGAAAAAGAATTTGAACAAGCCATCAATGCACTACCTAGGAAAAAAATCTCCAGGGCCAGATGGATTTAAAGCAAATTCTATCAAACATCTAAAAAAAATAATCCCCATTCTTTATAGACTGTTTCAGAAAATAGGTGAAGGAGTGTTACAAATTCTTTTTATGACATAGATATGGTACTGATACCTAAACCAGGAAGAGTCAAAACACAGAAACAAAATTATAGACAAATTTTCCTAATGAATGTATATGCAAAAATTTTAAACAAAATATTAGCAAAAAGATTACAGCAACTTATCATGAAAATAAAACAATATGACCAGGTAGGATTTGTTCTAGGAATGCAAAGTTGGTTCATTATTAGGAAAATTATCAGCATAATTGATCATATCAACAACAAAACTAGCAGAAACCATATGATTGATATCTTACATCATATACCAAAATAAAGTCAAAATTGGTTCATGATTTAGATATAAAGGCAGATACTATAGGTAATTTGAGAGAATAAGGAATAGTTTACTTGACATATTTATGGAGAAGGGAAGAATTTATGTCAACACAAGAGATAAAGAACATTACAAAATGCAAAATGCATAATTTTCATTATGTTAAATTCAAAAATTTTTGCACAAACAAAACCAATGCAACACAGATTAGGAGGGAAGTAGAAAATTGAGAACAAATTTTTATAACCAGTATCTCTGATAAAGGCCTCATTTCTAAAATATGCAGTGAACTAAGTAAAATTCGTAGGAATACAAGTCATTCCCCAATTGCTAAATGGGTCAACGCATATGAACAGGCAGTTTTCAAAGGAAGAAATTATATATATATATATATGGAAAATGCTCTATATCACTATTGATTAGAGACATGGAAAAGAAATGGAAATCAAAACAACTCTTAGGTACCACATCTCTCCTGTCAGATTAGCTAACATGACAAAAGAGGAAAGTGATAAATGCTGGAGAAGATGTGGGGAAAATAGGAACACTGTTACATTGTTGGTGGAGTTGTTAGCTGATCCAGCCCTTCTGGAGAGCAATTTGGAACTATGCCCAAAGGGCTATAAAAATATGCATACCCTTTGACCCAGCAATATAACTCCCAGGGCTACATCACAAAAAGATTAACCAAGTGGGGAAAGGACCAGTATGTACAAAAGTATTTATAGCAGCTCTTTTTATGGTGGTAAAGAATTGGAAATCAAGGGGATATCCATCAATTGGGGAATGGATAATCAAGTTGTGATATATGATCAAGGAAGAGTAATTTAAAAATTAATGGACTATCTAAAAGTCATGATCAAAAACAGAGCCAAGACGTCATCTTTAAAGAAATTATCAAGGAAAACTGCCCTGATATTCTAAAACCAAAGTGTAAAATGGAAATTGAAAGAATCAACCAATTGCCTCTTGAAAAAGATCCCAAAAGAAAAACTCCTAGGAATATTATATCCAAATCCCAGAGTCTCCAGGTCCAGGGGAATATATTGCCAGCAGCCAGAAAGAAACAATTAGAGTATTGTGGAAACACAATCAGGACAACACAAGATCTAGCAACAGGGATTGAAATACTTGGAATATGATATTCCGGAGGTCAAAGGAGCTAGGATTAAAACCAAGAATCACCTACCCAGCAAAACTGAATATAAAACCTCAGGGGAAAAAGTGGATTTTCAATGAAAAAGAGCACTTTCCAACATTCTTGATGAAAAGACCAGAGCTGAATAGAAAATTTGACTTTCAAATACAATGATCAAGATAAGCAAGAAAAGGTAAATAAGAAAGAGAATTCACAAGAGGCTTTCTAAAGATGAACTGTTTTGTTTATATTCCTACATGAATAGATGATATTTGTAACTCATGAAACCTTTCTCAGTATTAGGGTAGTTGAAGGGCATATACATATATACAGACAGAGGGCACAGGGTGAGTTGAATATGAAGTGATGGTGTCTTAAAAAATAAAACTAAGGAGTGAGAGTGGAATATATTGGGAGAAGGCAAAAGGGAGAGATAGAATGGGGTAAATTATCTCACATCAAAGAAGCAAGAAAAAACTGTTGTAATGGCAGGGAAGAGGGGGTAGGTGAAAGGGAATGAGTGAACCTTACTCTCATCTGATTTTGTTTAAGGAGGGAATAACATACACACTCAATTGGGTATCTAACCTTACAGGAAAGGAGGGAGGAAAAGGAATAAAGGGGGGGGCAGGGGAGGGGCAGCAGTGATAGAAAGGAGTGCAGATGGGGGGAAGAGGTAGTCAAAAGTAAACACTTTTGAAAAGGGACAAGGTCAGAGGAGAAATTTGAACAAAAAGGGACAGGATAGGATGGAGGGAAATATAGTTAATCTTTTACAACATGAGTGTTATGGAAGTGTCTTGCATACTGACACATGTATAACCTATACTGAATTGGTTGCATTATCAAGGAGAGTGGGTGGGAAGGGAAGAAGGGAGAGAATTTGGAACTCAAACTCTGAAAACCAATATTAAAAATTGTTTTAACATGCAACTGGGAAATAAGGTATACAGGTAATGGGGTATAGAAATCTATCTTGTCCTAAAAGAAAGCAAGGGGGAAGGGGAACTGCCAACACAGGTTCTTTGATCTACTTTACTAAGGAAAGTAAATTTAAGGGGTTAGCAATCTCAATTTAATTAAACATACATATATCAATAACTTAGTTCAGGAGGAAAAGCCAGCAACCTGAATTTCAGAGCAAATACAAACAAATTACAAACATACATTATAAACAGACAAAAGTCCAACACAAAGATCCCCTCAATTATAGCCTTTCCAGAGCCCTGAGGGCTCTGATCCCACCCAGGGTGGGTGTGTGAAAGTTCCCCATCCCTTAGTAGCACATCATATACAATTCAATGACTCTACGTTGTCTTAATGCTGAGAAATAGCTGAGAAATACTCTAAGACAAAGACAACAAAAAGGTTTCTCACCCATTCAAACAAACTGGAGACTTGATAGTCTTAGCATCCCAAAAGGGAAGAACAGGGAAAAGTCTGATTGCCTTAACAGATATTAAATCAACAATACTAGATTTGTTAAAGTCCATAGTGACCTGAAACTGTAGTGGAAAGCTAATGATGACAATTTTTTTTTAGCACATTGGGTAAAAGGAGCGATAGGATCAGTTTTTGGTGCACATGGTGAGAACAATAATTGTGGAAACAGATTAAAGCTATGAAACTCTTATTTTGTGTCTGTTCTGTCTATTAAGGAAATTGATCTTTGACTTAAGGTAAAAAAAAAAAGGGGATAGTAGAAAATCAAACCCCAAGATAATTAAGAAGACAGTAAAGGAGACAGAATCTAATTTTTCTTCATAAGTTCAAGTCATCAGGTCTATATGAAATGCATTCTCACTGAAGAGCCTGAGAAATGTGATTAATAAGCCTCTGTCAATGATCTTTGCAACATCATGGAAAATGGAAGAAGTAACATGGGAATAGAGAAAAGCAAATAACTCATTTTCTTGCAAGGTAAAAAATGACATTTGCAAACTACTGTATAGTTAGCTCGACTTTATTTCTTCCCAGTATTATGAAACATATCATTAAGTGGATAGTTAGTGAGCACTTAGGAAATATATCACAAAGTCACTATGGCCTCAAGTGGTACAGTGGATAAAATACAGGACCTGGAATTAATAATACCTGAGTTCAATTCCAGGCTTAGATACATACTTGCTGTGTGACCCTATATTATGTATACTTCTGTGTATATATCAATGGAGAGAGCACTGGATCTGGAATCAAAAAGACCTGAGTTAAAATTCAGCCTTAGATATTTAGTAACTATGTGACCTTGGGCAAGTCACTTAACCTCTGCTTCCTTAAGTGTATTTACCTGTAATATGAAGATGATAATAACATTTATTTCTAGGGTTGCTTTGAGGATCAATTGACATAATTGTAAAGTGCTTTGCATCTGGCACATAGTAAGTGATATATAAATGTTAGGTATTATTATTATTATTATTATTATTAATTATTAAATACTGGTAATCACAGATTAACTTCATTCCTTTTGGACTTTGGTATTAGACTGACAAGTCAGGAACATGTTGTAGATATAGTATATACCTAGATTTTCTCAAAGGGAATGATAAAGTCCCTTACACCATACTTGTGGAAAAAATAAAAATATGTGGACTAAAACATAGTAGTGTATGTTTGATAGTCATTGAAAGATCATATTTAAAGACTGAATAGTGAATGATTTTATGGCTGCAGGGAAGGTCTCTAATATAATGGCTTTCTAACCTGTGATTAACCTTGTGCTACTTAGCATTTCTCTCAATGGTTGGGATAAAGGTGTAGATGGTGGGTGGATGACACAAACATAGGTGGGGAAGGGGAGGATTAGTATAGTGCACAAAAATTCCAGATACAAAATTATCTTGACAGGTTAGAAAATCTGGCAGAATAGGATGGGGTTGGGGGTGGGGATAAAATTTACAAGGGGCAAATGCAAAGCTTAATTTTTACTTGTGTTCAAAAAATTAACCAGAATTGAAGGATAGGCAAGATACAGCTAGTTAGTTGTGCTGTTAGGAAAAAAAATGTGAATTTTTAGTGAATTAGATTTTAGTGAATTATAAGATTAATGGTGTGATTTGGTAGTCAAGAAAGCTAGTATAAATTCAGAATCATGGTTACTCTTTGACCCATAGGCTAACGTTCAAAAGAGATGAAAGAAAGAGGAAAAATTCCTATAGGTATAAAACTGTCTATGGTAGCGATGGGGTGCTTGGGTGCCTGTGCCTGGACCCCAATTCCAAAACCACATCCATTTCTAAAATCACATCTTTCCCTAGCCTCAAAATACTGCCTCAGTCAGTTCTCCTCCAAAACAAGGACAGCATGCCCTAGCAAAATACTTATCTCTTCTCCTGACACAGTAGCCAGCTGCTCCTACAGAATTTATTTGTCTGGACTCCCCGTGTACATGCTAAACTGGCTGTGCACTGGGCCATAATGATATTTATTACTCACTGGCCTATCATATGCATGCTAGACCTAGTCATATGCATACCCCCTCATATTTACCTTGTCTAACAAGACATTGATGGAAGCAGCCTGGGTATTTCCAGTTGGCCCTGACCGTTAGCTGCCTTGGTGACTTTTCAGGCCTTAAACCACACCTCCATGTAGTGCCTCCTTGGGCTATTTCCCAGTGAACTCTGGGTAAGATAGCTGTGCAGTAGATACAAAAAGTGCATGTTCCTTTAAGAACTGACCACCCCTTAACCACTCCCTAACCCCATCCCAAAACAACTAATTAACACACTTGGCACATCTTTCTCACCACAATGTCTTATATAAGATATGCTTGTATCCCCTTTTAGATTACAGGTTCCCTAAGAACTCTTGCCACCTGAAAAGTATAATAAATCTTTGCCACCTTAACTTAAAGAATGCTTGAGTCCACAAATTCATTTGAGATGGCCCTGACCCTCTGCTGTACTCAGGTCTTTGAGGAGTCCTGCCCCTCAACTACCCTCTCTGGGAACTTCGGTTTTGGGGTTCCTAGACTTCTTCTCCCAACCCTCAATAGCAGCTTTTTTGGGGGGGTGAATAACTGAAATAAAAGATATCATTCAATTGGGAAAAGGCATATTTGTTGTTATTCAGTTGTTTCAGTCATATATGAATCTTTGAGATCCTGTTTGGGGTTTTCATTGAAAGATACTGCAGTGGTTTGCCATTTCCTTCTCCAGTTCTTTACAGAGAAGGAAACTGAGGCAAGCAGTGTTAAATGACTTGCCAAGGGTCACAAATCTAGCAAGGGTCTTTGGCCAGATGTGATCTCAAGAAGATGAGTCTTCCTGACTCCAGGTCTGGCACTCTATTCACTATGCCATGTAGCTTCCCCTAAGACTTACATAAAGATAAACAAAAATGAGCTAAGAAGAATCAGAATAATATTTACTACAACAATAACATTGTTAAAATCAACAGTTTTGAAGGATTCAAGAAATCTCTTTGGGGGCAGCTAGGTGGTGCAATGAGTAGAGCACTGGCCCTGGAGTCAGCAGGACCTGAGTTCAAATCCGGACTCAGACACTTGACACACTTACTAGCTGTGTGACATTGGGCAAGTAACTTAACCCCAATTGCCCCACATTCCCCCCTCAAAAAAATAAAAAAAAGAAGTCTGTTTGATGAAATAATGCACAGTGATTCCACAGGTTTGAATGATAAAGAATGCTACCCACCTCCTGACAGGGGAGTGACAGACTAAAGATGATGAATGGTTCACACATTTTTAAACATTAGCAATTTAGAACTTTTAATTAATTATGCACATTTATTTTAGAGGTTTGTTTTTATTTCATTATTTTTTCCTAATATTAAGGAAGGGAAGGTGGCAGAGTAAGAGAATACATGCTTCTCAATTAAAAAAAAATAAAAAGAAAGAAATAATGTCTGGTACTACTAGAAAGGTGCTATAATTACAATACTTGGCTAAGTAACAGTTGGAATATAGTTTTAGTTCTGGAGATCACAACTTAGATATTTATAAACTGATGAGACCCTGAGGAGAGTGAAAGGACACAAGGGACTGAGAATATTTCATCTGCAGTTCCTGGGACATAATATTTGTCTGCAAGTATTTGAAGAACTTTCACTTAGAAGAAGGATTAGACTTGTTCTGTTTTACTTCTAGAAAGCAGAACTAACAGAAATAGATGGAAGTTTCAAAGAAACCAATTTAGGTGGGATTTAAAGGCAGTGAAATTTCTAACATAACACTATGCAAAGGAGTAACAGGTTACATTGAGAAGTTGTGAATTCTCCTGCCGTGAAAGTCCTCAGGAAAATGGTGATGGTCACTTGAATATGAGGTAAAGTAGAGTCTTTGAATATGTTATCTGGACTAGAGGGCCTGAGAGGTTCCTGTAAAGGCTGACATTAGGGGACTTCCTGTCATTGTTGGTATACTCGGGTTTCAAATGATCAAAGAATGGGATCATTGTGAACAAGAACATTATATAAAAAAAATTCAGCAAGGGTAGATGTGCCTACTTGTCTTTTTCCATTATATGGTTGGTTGCATGCACTTGGTTAGTGCATGCTTACTGGTCAATTTTGTGAAATATGATTTTTCTTAGTAATCTTTATCTTGGAGACTCAGAGCTTGTCCCATCCCCCTTTCTTAGTAAGTTTAGTTTCTTCTTAAGAAAGACATTAAGATCTAATCTAAATGGGTCAATTCCTGTTCATTGTATTGCCCAGACCTGTCTGTGAGAATGTTGACTCCTCCCTATTTTCGAGACTGGTGATATAGAAATGGATGGAACTTTGACAAAGATTAAGTGACCTTAGTCACTACCCCAAGACCCTCATTTTAATATAGCCAACTCCCCACTGTGTTGACCAATCAGAGTTGATTGGCACCTCTTGGGAACACCTACTCTTTGAAGGGCATATAACTCTCTAAATCCAACCCTCAAATTGAGCTAGTTCTCGTCTGGGCCCTAAGGCCCAGTTTTGGACTATAACTTCCTTGCGATGCATGTCACCAGCTTGTGAGAGAAATTAAACCTTACACCATGGCCACTACCCAGTTTAGTTTGTCTTTTCTTACAATGAATTCTGTGGAGGTTGACATTTAAAACATTCAAAAATTCATTGATTTTGAAAAATCATGTAGATAGTTGAACAGAGATGCTGGAAACTCATCTTTCATAGCATTGAGCTCTATTTACAGCTGCAGGTTGGATGTTAATAACTCCAATTTCTCTTGCATTATTGAATATATTTCATCAGACTTTTTACATGGAAGATTGTGACCTAGAAAACTGTGGTCTTGGCCTTATTCATATAATAGTCTACACACTACCTCATATTATTTCATGGATTCTCAGAAGAATCCCCTAGCTATAGAACAGCACCACCTACCTATTTTGTTACACAATTAAATATGAATATAAAATTCCCTAGAATAAAAATGCCTTGAGGACAGAGATTTTTTTTTTCCCCAGTATGGTCTCTGCATCCCCAGGGCTTATGTCACTAGCTTGTAGTCCTTGAATAAGAATGTGTGCTAAATTGAATCGAAAGATAAAGTTTTAAATGCAAATAATGCCTAGAAAGGTAACTAGAAAGGTAGTTTAAACTTAATCACAAAAGAGTAGAAATGACTCTGCTCCAGTCATAAGTGGGTGAAAATGACTGTTCCATCCTTTCCAGTGAAAAAGCTTTAATACACAAAGGAAAGAAAAAAAGTATGAAAGAAAAGTATGAGGAGTTGGGAGGGCAGGCAGTGGAAGCAAGAAAAAGGTTAGAAAGGGAACTTGCATGTAGAAAAGACAAATATCATATATTCCATAATTACTCTTGGTATCATATCTCTCAATGAAATGGAGGTAGGTGATCTCAAATACCAACAACAGTTCTATCTTAGTTTAGCAAAACCAGTTTTTTTAGGGGGAAAATAATAACAGGAATAGGCATATCTTTTACTATTGCTTGGTTACACACATGATGAAGCCAATCAAATGTATCCAAACTGAGATATAGATTGCATTACTGAAAATAATTATTGTTGATGTAGAAATTAACTTCAAAAAGTATTCTCACTTTCTATTACTATTTTAAAGGAAATATTGTATGTCTACATATTATATAGTACAAATCATAACTGTTATTTGGTATTTATTAGTGTATGCAAAAATGTACAGTATTTAAAGACAAAAGATTGAAATTTGAATTCTGGCTCTGATGCTTATCAGCCATAATACTACATGTCAACCTTAAAGAGTTGGATCTTAAAAAAATGGACAGAATTAAATCGTATGCATGTTTATTTTCTTTCAAAGTGCATGGAGTATGGATGCAGAGCAGCAGTCAGAACTGAGCTCCCTTTGATTTTATGCTGTACAGTTTATATATTCTTCCAAAAGAGGTTGATCATATTTTCAACCCTGGACAGAGAAAATGTCTCTACCTCAGACTATTCTCAACTATACAATACCACCCCTAGCTTTGGGCTATCTAGACAAAAGAATTTGTCTCCACCCAAACTTGAGTAGAACATAATGGACTTTTCCACTTTAAATTAAATTCCTTGTAAGCTTAGATGGGGTAGATCAGGATAAGGACAGTCAATTCAATGGCATTATCTATAATATCCTTATGAAGAAAGACTGAACTTAAAGTTGGGACTTTGGAAGAAAAAGGGGGGGAAGCTCTGAATCTCCAAGATGTTGGTTATTAAGAATAATTTTTCACATAAACTAGACACAACTAGGCAGCACAGTGGATAGAGTGCTGGGGGCCCAGATTCAGCAAAACTTATTTCTTTGAGTTCAAATATGGCCTAAGTCACCTAGAACCTGTGTGGCTCTGGGCAAGTAACTTAATCCTGTTTACCTCGGTTTCCTCCTCTAAAAAATGAGCTAGAGAAGGAAGTGGTGATCCTCTTGAATATCTTTGCCAAGAAAACCCCAAATGGGGTCACAAAGAGTTGAACAAAACAACTGAATAACAACATGACACTAGACATGTCAATCTCCTTGAACTTAGTTCCATCATCTACGAATGGAGACAGGAATACATGGATTTTGTAAAGACTTTTTAAAATAGGATCCATACCTGATACAGACAGTGCATACGAACAAATGATCTGGTCTAACTTTGGATCAGGATGAGGAGAGTAGGCTAGATTGGTTATGGGAAATTGTAAGCTTCCCGTGAAAGCAAAGGACCAATTTTTTCACTGTTAACCTTCTACTGGAATTGCTATGTGTATCTACAAGACCTGGAATTCAACCACCTCCAAAAAACTCAAAATAAGTAACACGTAGAGGAACTTAACATCAGTAAACATGACAAGTAGTAACAAGAGTGCTTCATAGGTGCCCTCACAGTGGATGGAGAAAGCAAGAGAAGTTCAGACATTTAGTGGATCCCTAAGGTGAACTTTTGGGAGGCAGGAACAAGAGATATAATGAATCGGTAGAAACAGATGGGTTACTGCCTGTATCACAAGAAGAACTCCATATTAGATGAGAAAACAACTCAGCTTGAGTACTTGAGGGTAATATCTGTATTGGTGACTTCACATAACTTTTAAACCTTCAAGTATCTTATGAATGTACACAAAATTATTATTTTTACTATTAAATTTAATTAATTAAATGAACTGAAATCATTAATTCAATTTGAGTAAAATTAATGATCATTATTTACATTTACTTATTTATTTATATGCATTGAAATAATGAAATTCACTAGGGGCAAGTGGGTAGAGTGCTAGGCCTGGAGTCAGGAAGACTCGTCTTCCTGAGCTCAATCCTGGCCTCAAACACATAATAGCTACATGACCTGGGCAAGTCACTTAACCCTGTTTACCTCAGTTTCCTCATCTGTATAAAGAGCTAGAGAAGGAAATGGAAGGAAATGGCAAATCACTCCAATACTTATTTAAGACAACCCCATATGACATTGCAAAGAGTGAGACATGACTCAAAGGACTGGACAACAACAATGAAATACACTAGAATTATTGGCTTTTCCTTAATTCATGCACTATTTCTAGGAAGTCTAAAAATTCTTCTTTTTTAGATTAGCACATAGCAATACAAAATTCAAATGAAAATTAAATTAATTAATTAATTAAATAAATAAATAAATAAATTGATATTTTGTATAGTAAGCTAACTCATTTTGTTGCCCATATTATTTTCACTATAAAATGCTCCATATAGGAAAGCCCATCATTGTCAGGAAGACACCTTCCCTTCAAATATAGAAAGAGGGAAGCAGTTCATGACATTGAAAATCTGTTCAGTAAGGAAAGATCCATTTAGTAGTTACTCTACAAAATCCTGGCAACACACTTCTTTTAAATTAAATAATGTTTGCACTTCCAAATAATTGATTTCTTGACTGGAGAATAAACCCTTTTCTTCTTTATCATAATGAAGTCACAGAAACGAAACAAGAGGTCTTTAATTCCTTTTTAATTTGTGAGTTCTGGAATGTACCCAAGGTTTACAAGAAAGGAAAAAAACCCATACTTTTTAATTAATACTATAATTCTTTATTGAGCTAGTTAATGATTACTAGCCTTTCCAATTCTGAAGAGATAGAATTTTTATTGGCCCCTGGCAAATAGATCTTTTGCCTGTGGTGTTCTTGTCACAAGATCTTGAATGCATCCTAGAAAATAATGATTAAATTTAATATAGCATTTCTTATTATTTCAAAGGTATACCTTCTGTTCAATATGGAAATGGTAAGATCTAGATGCTGCATATAATATGGTTTAAGTGAAGGCTATGAAGCATAAATGGATAATTGGGAAATTCAGGGAAAATAATATCCATATGTGCCATATACACCTTAGTTAATGTGCAAAATCAGCTCTTTTCTTCTTTTCTTTTTCAAAGAAAAATGTTGATTCCCCCAAAATATCATTCAACTGTTTTGAATTTATTTTAAATTATCTAAGAAACCCAGAAAGTCATTGTAAAACATGTGAAAACAATTTTATTGCAAAGCATATAAGGTACAGGATACTGTCCCATCCTCGAATCCTCACATAGGACAAACTTGATGTTTCATACAATTGTTTATTAGTGAGCACACTCATTGAGAAACAGTTTAGTGAAATGCATCAAAGTGCTGCCCTAAAATCAAACCCTGCCACATGAATACTGGCAAGTCCCTTAACTAGTATTCACTCGTGTAAGTCTTTAGGATCTTCTTCTCATCCATAGACATATCTCAATCTGCATTAAGGGAGGGATTCTATACCAAAATAAACAGCAGCTCCTTCATATATTTCTATATATGTTGGGGTACATACTGATTTAAAATGTAACAAGAACAACAACATGGAATATATTCTTGAAAATTGAGAAGTGCTAAAAAGCAGCGCTAAAGTGCTGAAAAAAAACAAAAAAAAAACAGATGATAGCATGGATGTAGTAAGGAAATGGTGACTAAATTGTATGATGAATTTTCTCTTGGTTTTCAAGCAAAAAAAAATGTGGGATAAAGTGAACAATTCTGACCTAATTGGTCCATTAAGAATTTAGAATAATACTTTTCATTCAGCTACACCCTATAATCTGAGAGAGGTTCTCTCTCTCTCTCTCTCTCTCTCTCTCTCTCTCTCTCTCTCTCTCTCTCTCTCTCTTTCTCTCTCTCTCTCTGTCAATAAGCATTTATTCAGTGACCACTCTGTGTCACTCACCATGCTAAGCCTTGGGGATACAAAGAAAGGCAAAAGATAGTACCTGACCTAGGAGACAGCATGCAAACAACTATGTACAAATGATGAGGACAAATGGACAATAATCACTAGATGGAAGGCACAAGAATTAATATGAATATGTGTGTATGGGTGTGTATATACATACGTGTATATATATATATATACATATATATATATGCATATACATATATCCACTTTGTTTTTCCAGTATTGATGGCTAATATCTTTTTCTTTCTTTCCTTCTTTCTTTTTTTTTTCTTTCTTTCTTTCTTTCTTCCTTCCTTTCTTTCTTTCTTTCTTCTTTCTTAAATTTTACTGGTGTAGGTTTTCAGTATTCTTTAGCTTGAAGTAATTTGTACATTGTACAAATAGGTACATGATCAATATAGATTATTATTTTTTTTTTTGCTTCTGAGTAAGATACTTTAAATGATTCTGGAAAACATGTGAGCATATGTCTCCATCTTTCATGCTTCATTTGATGTTGATATCCTGTGGGTCATTGAACAAAATTATCTCTGAAATCACATCTGTCATAGGATGCTGTGGAACTTACACATGAGATATTTGGGGAATTTTTTACAATGTCATTTTGTTCTATCAATTCAAATGCTTTTCAGAAGAGCAACAATAGCAAAATAGCAACAAATAGATTTAGTAGCATGTTTTATTCTCTTTTTTTTGGAGGGGCTCCAGGGCAATTGGGGTTAAGTGACTTGCCCAAGGTCACACAGCTAGTAAGTGTGTCAAGTCTGAGGCCAGAGTTGAACTCAGGTCCTCCTGACTCCAGGGCTGGTGCTCTACTCACTGCACCACCTAGCTGCCCCGGAGCATGTTTTATTCTCAATATTTCTTAGTTGTGTAACTCTAGAGATATTATTTGTTGTAGATAATCTTTTATTGAGGAAAAAAAAACCTTCCTACTACCTTTCTATTTTTTTCATCAAAGATATCTTTAATGTGCATATAGGGATATTTTCATATTTTCTTTGGTATGAGGCAGAGATGAAAAGATAAGTGTATGTGACAAGAGCTTCTGATGTTTTCTCAGTTGCCTCCCCCTTTTTTTTTTTTTTTGCTAAACAATGTAGTTTTTTTTCCTGTTCTTTGGGAATCTTATCAAAGATTTATATATCACTGAAATTAACCTTAGGTTATCCTTAAATGTATTCCACCTACATCCTGTGAAATCAATGACTCTTTCTAATTTTGTTTTTTTAAGACAAAAAGAGTGTGTTTTGGGTACTAAAGTGGTAAAATAAAAATGTGATGTTTCCATGAATGTCACCAATAAAACTAAGAACAACAAAGAAATGACAGCAGAAATATTCCATTTCCTGTTTATTAGTTGTTTCCATTATGGCTTCTCTATAAATATTTCCAAAATAACCTGCCTTAGATAGATTTCATATCACATTGTATATTCCTATTGTCTGCAAGTTTCTTTTTGCTTATGAGAAGAGCAACAATTTGATCACCCAACCATATTACTGGCCAGGCCTACAGAGATGATTAGTGAAGCAAGAAGCAAATAAAATCAAGGATAAACAATGTACAGACTTTGATTTGTCTGACTGAATATAATTGTGGGTCTGACTCATAAAAGAGTTGTGAGTAATCTCACAAAAGAACTCTGACCATTACTCTGTGCTGAAGAGAATAAGTAGCACTAACACTCTGAACTAGATGACAACTCTGAAGAAAAGATTGCCTAACAGAAATACCACAACTTGCGGCTCAGTAGGGAAAGCAACTCATTGATCAGTGGAGAAAATAGCTCATCAGCAAACATCAGTAGACTTGTGAGGAAGCATCAAATGACAGATTCAGGAGCAAAGATGAGTTTGAGTTGACATGGTGCCATAACAGCATGACTTAAACAGGCTATATAAGTTACACATGTTTCCAGTGAGTGCTTCCTTTCCCACTAGTAATATGAGAACATGTGGAAAAGCTTGCTTCTGTAGTATGAAAGTATTTTTTAATTTTCCTTTCCATTCTCCATTAGTTTAATGTCATTTTGTCTTAAAGATGCGTGCTCTTTGCTTTGACAAGGTATAAGAGAGAACATCTAGAGAAGTGTGTGTGTGTGTGTGTGTGTGTGTGTGTGTGATCCAAGAGTGTCTTGAACTTATATGAAGCCTTCAGGTATACATGCTTAAGGAAGGCACATATTAGATAATCTATTTCACTAAGTGATGCATTATATAAAAGTTATTTTGTTTTTACATTCTTCTATTATCCTCTGCAATTTTATTTTTAACTATCTTTTGTTTAAACCTGTGTTGCTTTTGGAATGCCACCTGACAAAGGAATTTCTTGGCTCTTAGGGATGTTGGGAGCAATTGTTTCATAATGGACATAATTGCCTAAAAATGGTAATAAGTCAATTTCAAAGTCATCATTTTTATTTGTTTCCCTTTTTAATCCTCACCTGTACATTTTCTAAAGTAAGGAACTCTCAGGTGGAAATATCTACTTCAGCAACCCTCATTCCTCTCTATTAGTGAGAATGACACCCAAAATAAAATTTCCCCTTGTCAGTCCCTGTACTTTTTGAAGAATAAAATTATCACTAAGTCAAGAAACAGGCAATTTCTCAACTTTTGGCAGAAAGAGAGCTCAGGCAGATGCCTGAGTAATTGAAGTCTCCTTTCAGTAGTGTATAATGCCTATTTATTATGCCTAATATCCCATCTAATTCCTCTTTCCAGCTATGTGGTCTGGGGTATGCTCCAAAAACAAAATAACTTTTGTTTCTACTTTTTTGATCTTTACCCCAATACTTTCCATTGTGGATTTCCTCTGATTTCTGCATTATATTGCATGTGTATATCTTCTTATTAGATAATATTACCTTCCAGCCCCCTTTTTTTTACTTACTCTGTTTATTTTAAATAAAGTATACCCATCCATATCCATGGACCAATCAAAGTTTTCTCCCCGCCAAGGTTTACTGATGCATGTATGAAGTCAACTTTGCCTCCTTATATTAAGATTTCTAGTTCTTCACATTTACTGTCTAAACTTTATGCATTTGTGTATTTGGCTTTGTTGTATTTTACTTAATTTTTTTCTTAGATTTTGCCCCTTGAGATTTCTTTACCTAATGAATTTTTCTTGTTAATTTGTAACTTCTTTCTATAGTATCTAATGTGGGGTTTTTATATATAGTCAAATTTCTTCCTTTGTTCTTTTTAGATTTAAATTCCTTTTTATTGTACTTTTAATGTACTTGACAAAATGATTTTCAATTTACATGAGGGCTTTTTAAGTACTTTCCCTTTATATAATACTTTGTTGATTTTACTTGAAATTTTTCATAATTTTTTTTCATTGTGGCACATCAAATGAATGCTTTATTACTAGAAAATATTTTTAATTGAGTCAGATTTACTGAAAAAAATGTAGAATATTCCCTGCTTGACTTTGCATCTTATGAAGTCTTCAAAAGCTGAATACATAATTCAATGACAATTTGTAAAATGCTAATAATTTACAATTAAGAACCATTTCTTCACATTGTCAAACACTGCTAGAATAAGGAGAAAACAATGCCTGTTTAGAAGGGAGAGTGCACCCCGCGAGTGTGTGTGTGTGTGTGTGTATGTGTGTGTGTGTGTGTGTGTGTGTGTGTGTGTGTGTGTGTGAATGCTTGTATATAGATACAACTAATTTCAGGAGGGGTCTGCAGGCCATTTGGTCTTTGGTTTACTTGTTCCATTTCCCATCCTCTTGGACCCTGTCTCACTCACTCATTAGCATGTTTAGTGTGCTGGTCAGGTTTTTATCTTAGTCATTTTTATCCCCCTTTTCTCATCCTCTTTTGTTCACATTTGTAACAAAACTTATCTCATTAGAGGCAAAAAGGAAAAAAAAAACTTCTTTAAGCAAATCTAAAATCTTTGTAAAGACAGTGAAATAAGTAAAGAGAAAATTTAAAAAAAATACTATTAACCTTTTTACTTCCTAGTATAATGAAAGGTTCAATTGACAATGATTTTCTGAATTGACATAAAAAATATGGTTAGTTCTGACTAGTTTATTAACCCCAAAGCTATGAATAAGCTTACTGCAGAATGATCTGAATCAATAAAGCTCTGACTCTAGCTCTGATTTTTGGTCTTTTGACACACCCAGTTTTCTCAAAAGAGACAAAAAAGTGCTTTGATTTTGGACATTTAACATTTAGGAAGTAGAGGTAATTGTTATAGGATTTATTGTTGTTACCAGTAGTTATTGCTAGCAGTGACTGAGTTTGTGAATTGGTAAGGGTAGAGGAATTTGGAATTCATGAATATCTATTCCTTCCCCTTGGAGCCTGTAATGGTAATGGGATATGAAGATCTTCCCCACCCATTAACAGGTCTCACATGGAGCCCATTAAGGGAAGCTTGCTTAAGAGAGGCTTATTTGTAGGAAGGCTTTCATACCTTTTGTTACTAAGTTGATTGGGCACTGGGTCAGTAAGGTTGTGACGCCTTCTGGCTCTGAGAAGTGTATATATACTCTGAGCTGGTATTTTGCTTTGGGGGTTCACTTAAGAGGACCTTTTGATTTCCTGGTCAAGACTTTGAGTAGCTGTATGCTCAGACCCTCCAATTGATCAGATGTAAAGGCTCTCTCTATCCAGTGGTGTATGTAAAGTGTATGACAATATTGCTTTGATTCAGACAGTCAGAGCCCTGTCTGCTGCTCTTTATGCTAATTTCTCTGCTTGTATTTTCTCTGACATTCAGGGATAACTTTTTCCCCTGAACAAGTAAATGTAATTAAAGAAGATTGTTGACCCTTTAAAAAGCTACCATTCTTAGTAAAGCAGATCAGAGAATCTGTGCTTGCAGGCCATTCTGGGTATGCTAGGGTGCTTGCCATTACAGAGTCACTATGAAATAATGAAAAGATATGAACAGCTAGGTGGCACAGTGAGTAGAGCACTGGCCCTGGAGGCAGGAGGACCTGAGTTCAAATCTGGCCTGAGACACTTGACACAATTACTAGCTGTGTGACCTAGGGCACGTCAGTTAACCCCAGTTACCCTGCCTCTCCCTCTGCAAAAAAAAGAAGAAATAATTAAAAGATCACTGGATTTGGAGTGAGATGATCAAATCCTAGCTTTTCTACTAGCTACCTATCTGATAATGGACATGTTATTTAGTATCTAATCACCTCAGTTTCCTTATCTATAGATGACTCTTAAGATCTCTTCTAACTCTCAGATCCTCTGATCATTCTCAATTCAGCTTTACCCTTTCTGATATTTATTGCTTGATATACTTTAAATGGTGGGGGCATGTAGGTGGCCCATAGGATAGAGTGCTGGGCCTGGAGTCAGGAAGACTGCTTTACATGAATTTAAATGTGGCCTCAGACACTTACTAGCTGTGTGACCCTGGACAAATAACTTAACCCTGTCTGTCTCAGTTTTCTCATCTATAAAATGAGCTGGAGAGGGAAATGGCAGAACACTCCAGTATCTTTTCCCAAAAAAACTCAAATGGGGTCACAAAAAGTCAGACACCACTGAAAAAAAAATGACCCCAAAACTAAATACTTTAAAATGCTACTTCATTTTGATTCATAGAACTGCTCTTTTTAAATTGCCACCTTATAGCGAATGTAATTTTATTTTCCAGCTCTGTCACTGAGAGATATAGAATAGGAAAGAGAGTAAGGATTTTACAATTCAAATAATATCATTCTCCCCTACTTTATCAGCTTTTGGCAAGTTCTGTTGGTCATAATCTCATGGCCAATTGTTCGACAAATCCATAATATTTTATCATAAGGAGAGATCTTAGAGATTATCTAGGTCAACTGTCTCATTTTATAAATGGAGAAACAGGCTAAAGGAAGTTAAATGACTTGCTCTAAGTTACATGTTAAGTTTAGAGGCAGAATTAGAAGTAGAATGTCAAGAGCAAAAATGAGTATGTTAACAACGAGCCCAAAATATTCAAAATAGAATGTTGCACAGTGAGTAGAAATCAGTCCTTATAGTCAGAAAGATGTCGGTTTGAATCCCACCTCTGCCAAATATTAACTATGAAATCCTAAGTAAGTCACCTAACCTTCCAGTGCCCCTAGGTAAATTATTTAAGATGGTACCTTGCAGAACATGTGGAATTTGGCATTGGGAAGGAAAGTTCCTCCCTGGAAGCTCCTTCCACAGATGAAATCACAGTCAAACTAAAAACATTCAGAATGACATTTTCTGAAACATATCCTTCCCCTTTATTTGAAAATATAATTTTATTTAAAACAGATGGCCTATTAGCTCTTATAGATGCAACTGATGATCACAGTTTCATATTAATAAGGATGTGTATTTTTCCAAATCCTGCCTTAATATTGATTGAATTCATATGCTTTAAAATAATTAATCAATTGCATTAGTTGTAACTTCCTAAACTTCCTTGAACTGAATCTTGCATCCTTTCACTAGTTCAGTTTCAAATTCATTCTAATCTTTTACTATTTACTCTATGAACCATATCTCCCTTTCTTTGATTCAATACTCATTTAAGTATAATACTGTTATCTCCATGATAAAAGAACTGAAGAATTTTTATACAGGAAATTGATCCATTTAAAAAAATATTTTCACATATTCTTAGAGTTGGAAGTTATGTCAGAGGTCTTTCAGTCCAACCTACATGGAAAAAATAATAACAATAATATTAATAATAATAATACTTTCTATGATATCCTTCAAAAGTAGTCATCCAGAATTCTCTTGGAAACCCCCAGTGGTAGAGAATCAAACACTTTCTTGAATAGAAGTGACTATTTCACTTTTGGTTAATTCTATTTGCTAGGAATTTTTTTTTTCTCACATTTATTTATCTGCTTCTCTTAAAATCCCACCAAGTGTTTCTAATTCTGCTCTCTGGGTCGAAATAGACCAAATTTAATCCCTCTTCCATATGACATCCTTTCAACTACTTGAAAAAATAAGTTTAATCACTCTCTACCCAAAGTCATCTCTTCTCTACATGACATATCCCTGGTTCCTTTACTACATCCTCATATGGCAGGAACGGAAAGCCTGGACTTCATTATCTTGCCCATCTCTGGAAGTTCTTCAGTTTGTGAATGTACTTTCAGAATTGTGGTGCCCAGAACACAATAGAATAATCCACATGCTGTATTCCCCACTTTAAAAAAAACAAACTCCTGATGATAAATTAATTATATGACTGGTGTCTAAAAACTAGTCTGACAAAATTCAGAGGGATTCTTAACCAATTTGGTCACAAGAGAATACAATTTTCTTAATATTTTTTGGAGGGGTGAAGGCAGGGCAATTGGAGTTGTGACTTGCCCAAGGTCATACAGCTAGTAGGTGTGTCAAGTGTCTGAGACCGGATTTAAACTCAGGTCCACCTGACACCAGGCCCGTCAGGGCTACCCCTAAATATGCTCTACTCACTATGCCACCTAGCTGCCCCTGGGAATGAAATTTTCCATTACAATTACTCCCAAAGATACACTTCCAATCTGTATGAAATGTAAGCTCAGTTACACCTCCAATAGAATGTAAGCTCTTTAAGGGTAGGGATTATTTTTTTTTTGTCTTTGTATCCTCAGTGCTTAGCATGGCATTTGTCATATAGTAGATACTTAATAAATGCATGGTAAGTATATCAAGAAATGAATGGACTATGATCTTCTTATCAAGGGGTCTACCAATACTGATGAAATTACAGATTCTTGAATTACTAAAGTATTGAAGCAAATGAAAACTACTCACCATTAACTGCATTTGGAGACAGGACATAGCTACATATCACGTCTAGAGTGGGGAACAAAGGATTGAAGTACCTGAGTGGAGCATCTTCAACATGAACTTCTATTGGGCCAAGAAACTGGTGGAAATTGTGATGGATGGCACATATCCCTGTTCAAATATGTCCTATGAAATTATAAAAAGAGGGGCTTGGAGAAACATGGTGGTGGTCAGCTCCATAGTGTTACTTCAGGCACTCTTAGTAATAGATTTATGACAGTCAAATAGTAACCACATAGAATTTAGTTTCTGGGCCATTTTATAAGAGGTCTGTTTTAACATGGGGGTAACAGAGACAGATACATACATAGCAGAGTTGCGGATGCTGAAAAGCAATGATGCCAGCATTCTAAAATTCCTTAACTCAACAAAGTTTCTCTGGTGCTTTTGAAACTAGTCACTTAGCTAAATATTTTCTTCTTCTTTTCATAGGGATATATGAAGGATGAAAAAAAAAAAGAAAGCTAACTTTCAAGTTTGCTTTTTTATATCAGGCTGGGAGATGAACTATAATACAGAAAGGAATTTGCTTTCTAGAGAGATTGGATTTGCATAAAATTCAAGGCATAGTCTCTGTGTTAAATAAGAATGTCTTCTGTTTTTTAACATGATAAAATACTTTTTATTGTTGTATTTTAATCAAATTAAATTTTTAAATAAGATTATGACACTGGCATAGGAGCATTTGGTTGACATTTGTGAAACAAAGAAGGTAAGAGCTAAGTAGTCAAAAGATTTTAAGTCACAGGCATATAAAGATATCTAGACCCATATCAGAAAACTGATTAGCCAACAAAGAGCACAAAAATAGTAGAAGAGGAACTGTTTTGAGTTGTGTGGATCATTACTGAACTTGAATGACACTGGGGTACTTGGTCGCCACAGTTACATCTAATTTTCTAGATTTCTGGTGGATAAGATGGATGGATTGGATTTTATTTTTCATCTAAACTTCAAGTGGCATACAAAATATCATTAGTTGTAATTTTTTCAAAATGTACTTTTGAAGATAATATTTGCCTTAGTGGAGTTGACTCCAAACTTCTTAATTATTCAAAATATTTGATCTCATTACTAAATACTATCTTGTTACTGTTTATCCAGTTATGATGTTTTTTTCATTTATTTTGTATACATCAGTCAAGATACATTTTCCTTTTCGTTCAAGAATCTTCAAAGTCCTCACATCTATCTAACACACTGATAAATTGACAACCTGTCTGGAGGCCAATAAGTTGTCTCAGACACACATTAGTTGTGCGACCATAGGCAAATCACAAACTCGCAGTACTTTAGGCAATAATCTAAGACAGATATTTTAACTATCTGCATTGCTGGAGGGAATTTCCACACCAGGAAAAATATTAGAGCTTTGGATTCTATCTATAATTCTTTCTAAACATCCATAAACAAATATGTGAGTATCCATGCATATATACACTCATACATATATCATGTCTCATGGGAAAAAAAAATCTCATTATTCTAACACTTTGTAAAAAGTAAAAATCCCTACATGGACATGCATGGACATGTGTACAGTTGTGTACTTGAAGAGGACATTGATTTTTTTTTTTTTAAAATAGTGAGTGTGTGTGTGTGTGTGTGTGTGTGTGCGTGTGTGTCTAAGAAATTCCGCAGGTACATACAGTAGTGAGCACTTCATAATTTTTAGCGGGTGATAATGTTTTGCATGACTAAATGTGATCTGAACTTACATCCATCAAAGCCCAAATCCCGTTAACTGATTCACTGAAGAGGCAAAATATTGTCCTATTTTCAGAATGTTTTACCAGCTGACTTGACTTTTATGGTCAACTGGGGAAAAGCTGACACCATAAGTAATCCCTAGATGTGATTTATTCTATAATAAGAGAATTTCAATACACACTCTTGAAGCTTCTTTGAAAAGTTTCTAATTATGCTCCTTTGCCACTTATGTTGCTAAATTGGGCAAAGAGAGAACTTCAGAGTGCCAACAGTGCATTTTTAACTGCTTCCATTAACTCATTAAAATGAATAGCCTCCACCCTGCTGCACAAAGCCCTGGAACTCGCTGGAGCTCGAGGTTGCATTGCTTCAGTAGTGATGAAGAGCACCTATGAGCCTTCCCTTCCACAAAATATTCTTTTTGCTGGGTGTGCTATAAACATAACCTGAAAGTGACCTATGTCAGACCCTGAGCAACCTGACTATAAAATTCAAAGTAGAATTAAAATACTATGTGAGAATGAATGTGTCTCTTGAATGAGGGAAATTTTTTTTTTAAAGCACAAAATCTAAGAGATATTCCAAGGGTAAAGGTAATGATCTTTGCTTAGAAAGGCATCACAATGACTGACTGCAGTAACAAGTTTTGCTTATACCATTGTTTGGATGCAATGGTAAAAGAATGTAAGAAAAGCCCCCAGGACATGTGCAGGCTCCCTCTTGAAAATGTAAGTGAATATATGATGTAAGTAGTAAGGGATGAGACACCACGGATAGTTGCTATCTGCATCGTTGGAAGAAATGCCCACATTGTCAAGATCACGGACGTATTAAAATATTGATATGTTGCCTTTTTTCCCCTTCAAAATGAAAGCCTTCACTTTTGGCTATAGGAGTAAAAGGCAGCTAGACATTTTCTCTGACTCGTAAAAAAAGGTTTCTTTAACATGTAGTAACAATTCACCCTTCAGATCTATCCTTTAAGGGTCAAGGAATGCTGATGCTATTACTTCCTCATGCTAAAGGATGTTGTAAGTTTAAACCAGTTGGACACAAATGCAGAAGTGTATTTCTTAGCTTGCTATATGTCTAGACAACCAACCTTTCATTAAAATCCTAAGATGTATTTAAAGTAATGTCTCTCTGTCTTGGCAGATTGTAAGAGAATACCTCTTATGCCGTTAACTTTCCTAGTGAGTTAGGAAAGTGAATTTAGCAAATTCTCGCAGTTTGAAAAAATTCAGAGTAATGACAGTTGATTTTTTTGCATAATCTTAATTGATGATTTCAGAGAAAGATTAAGAAATAGCTCTAAATTTTATCTCTCCTCTCCATTGTTCTCTCTTGCCTTGGTATGCACATGAATTTCATTTTCAAGTTGATGAATCTAACCCTTCATAAGAGAGAAGGGGGCTTGGAATTATTGAGATTGTACACCAAGGTTCGTGTTAAAAGGGAACTTCACTAGTGGTCAACCTGGTCTAGGTGCTATTTAGTGTAAGTCTATTTCACTGCTCTGGGCTCAAGTACCAGGCAAATTCCTAGGCTAAGGTATACATGTAGGCCCAAGAAGATGTTCATGGCTTCAAAACTAGACTCAGTTCTATAAGCATATCCCTTTGAATTTGCAGTGCAAGTATTAGATTGTGGCTTTGCTATTCATTTAATTTAGTTCAAAACTTATTTCTTAAACACCTGCCATGAGGAAAGAATCTGGCATGATTTGTGTTTTTATGTGTGTTAATAGGCATTTCAGAAAAGTTCAGGACAGAAAGTGCTGTTCAGCAAAGAAGGAAAATGAAAGCAAAATGATTGGGACCAATGACCTATGAGTTGTATTATGTATGGTACGATTGCCTGTGTGTAATAAGAATTATTGGAACGAAGCTGTAATAAAATTATGGAAATTGAATGTTTATGCCCTATCCACTGTTTCAAGAGAAACATTTTGACACTACTGACTAAGAAGAGCATACACAGAAAAGTAATGTGTTGGCCTTTATAGAGAAGTGAGAAAGGCAGTATGGTATTTTGAGTCAGGGAGACCTGGATTCCTCTGTATACACTAACTAGAGGTGTGCCCTTGGGCATGTGATTTGTTCTCACTTTACCTCCGTTTCTTTTTCTGGAAAATGGGGAGAATCTAGATTCAAAGGTCCTATGATCCTATAAGTAGTCTCTGGATAGTCATTCTTTGCATTCAGCACACAGATGTTATTTCTGTGGGGTTAGGCTGGGTAGAGGGGACAGGAAGATGTGAGAAACAGAAGGAAGTGTTCTGTTTCTGCAAGAGTGACAACAGGGTGTAAGTCAGAGGTGACTGGTTCTAACTAGAACTGTGACCCAGCAGAACGAGGCTTCAGATCAAGTAAAAGGTCAGAAGGTTGTATGCATGCTTAATAAGCTATTTAATATTATCCAACATACCTCCAGGTTGGAGCTAGCTAATTTAAATGAACATGTAATGTATGACAAGGGAGAAGGAACACATAGAGGAAAACAAGGAATAGGAGATTCAGGGAGTTGCATTATGCCAAAAGGGAACAGGGGTGGGAAATGCAAATTAGGATAACACATAAAAGGCTTTGTAATTGTCTGAAAGGGTGTGTCTCCTTATGGGTCACCTGGGCTCTTGAAGTGTCTGGCAAGAGAACTATAAATAAAATCTTTAATTCACTGATGGCCCAGTGGAGTTTCTGGTAAGATGATTATTTCCCACAAAGGGGAAGAGAACAAGCATTGAAATAGCACCTATTTCATACCAGGTATTTTAGCCAAGTGCTTCCTAACTACTGTTTCATTTATCCTTCCAACAGCCCTGAGAGATAGGCACTGTTATTATCCCCAATTTGCAGTAAAGGAAATTGAGGTGGACAAAGGTTTACATGATTTTCCCAGTTCATACAGGTAGTAAGTACCTGAGGAAAGACTGGACACTCAGGTCTTCCTGACTCCAGGTCTAGCACTTTACCAACTACAATTCCAGCACCCTCCTTTGCTATTTTATGACTTCAGAAGTGAAACAAAGCTAGGGCAGATATTGCACCTATAGAATGAGATCAATCCAAGTGGAGAATGTTCTTTTGGAATGAAAATGAATGCTGTCAGTGAAGTATACATACCTGTATGGGTAAGGGAAGACAAAGTAAAATACTGGCAAAGCTTAATGGGGGTTGGGAGTGGAGAAATCAATATCACATTGGTCATTAGTTCACTTTTAAAATAGACTTCAAAACTATCCATTCATTTCAAAAGTCTTTAGATAAACTCAAATATTTTGACTCTATTCTCTGGGCTTACTTAATCAAACCTTCTATTTATTTTTTCTTTTCCCAAGATTTTCAAAGGCACCAAAAATCTATAAGTGATAGGTATTTCTGTGCCATCCTTTTCATTTGCATCTCATTTCTAATATTAACAGAACAGATTTTTTTTTTGTTCGTAACTTTATAAACTGAAATTTTCATGTTTTTACTCTAAATCAGTTTGAATCTCTGTAACAATATAGGCGTGATGTTCTGGTAAATGTTAAATAATAATTGACCTAAAAATGTACACATCACATACTTTTAAGTTTAATATGCATTAGTAATGTTGTCTCCATCACTTGTTTAAGTTCAAAGTCAGAAATCAATTAAACAATAGATGAAATCCTGATTTGGAATGTTTATTGATTACCAAGGTATAATGCCCACCCTGAAAATTTAACCATTAGCTCATACCAGCTGATTCATCCCTGAATATGTCATGTTATATATCTCTATTGCATATTTAAACTTAAGATTATCTTTGATTCCTCAGTGTCTCTCCTCCTTCATATCCAGTCTCTTGCCAAGGCCTGTTGATTTCATCTCTACAATATCTTTTAAATGCCCCCTTCTTTCCTCTGACACAGCTGTCTCCCTAGCTCAGAGCTTCATTACTCCATACCTGCACTATTGCAATAGCCCAGACTACTGGCATTTGCTGGTGGATTGCCTGCCTCAGGTGTCTCCCTACTTTACTCTATTACCTGCTGAGTCATAAAAGTGATTTTCCTAAAGCACAACTCTGACCATGACACTGCTGTCTCCATAAACTCCAGTGGTTCCCCATTGCTTCCATGATCAAAAACAAAATCACCTACATGGCATTCAAAGCCCTTCATAACCTAGCTCCCTCCTACCTTTCCAGTTATCTTACACCTTACTCCCTCATATGTACTCTTTGATCCAGTGACACAGACTTGTTTTCTGTTCTTTGAACAAGACACTTTATCTTTCAACTCCAGGCATTTTCTCTAGCCGTCCCACATTGTAACAACAATGCTACTTGCCGCTACTGTGCTACTGTGGCTGTGTAAGACCAGTAACACCAGCACACAGCACAGGTTCTTTGACCTGCTTTTCCAAGGAAAGCAAGTTTAAAGGGTTTAAAATCTAACTTTAATTAAATATACATATATCATTCACTTAGTTCAGGGGAAAAAATCAGCACCCTGAACTTCAGAGAAAACACAAGCAGAAATTATATAAACAGACCAAAATAACACAAATCAGCAGATAGGCTTCTCGCTGTCTGTCCAAGACATTAAATACATAGTTATGGGAGAGAGAAGCACCAATATCTGGGTTTTTCAAAGCCCAGGGGCTCCTTAATGGCTACCTACCTGGAGTATCCTCCGGTCAAATCACATGACACTCCTCCAGTGAGTGAGCCCCAAGCAACATGCTATCCTCAGAGTATATGTACACTTATTCGGGGTGAGAGGGCCTTATGATCATGTGACCTAGGCCTTCCAGTGATTTAAGTAGGTTATTAAAGACCTTCAATTCAGTCAAAGACTCTGGATTGAAACAAAGGAAAGACTGAAAGACACTTGATTGCCTTAGTACTGAGAATCACTCAAAAGCAAAACAGTCCCACCCTACTTGCCATTACACCCATATCTGCAATGTTCTCCCTCCTCAACTCTGCTGGCTTGGCTCAACTTGCCTGGCTTCTTTTAATTACTAACTAAAATCTCATCTCTTACAGGAAGGCTTTGCTAATCCTTCTTAATTCTAGTGCCTTCTCTCTAGTAATTATTTAATATTTATACTGTATATACCTTGTTTTGCTTTTTTGTCTTTTTCATTTTGTCTCCCCCATTATAATATAAGCTTCTTTCAGACAAGGAATGCTTGTTTAAAAAAAACAAAAATAAAACAACTTTGCTTCTTCTTGTGTGTCTGGAACACTTAATGAATGTTTATTGATTGATCATTTCTAATTAAGGGAAAGGTGGTTTGGCATAACCGTCTTTGGCTATTTAAGATGAAGTAAAAGACAAACAAACAAAAACCAAAAAAAAAAAAAAAAACCAATAGCCAGCATAAGTACAGTAAATCAATGAGAATAATCCATGATACGTAGTTATTTCAAAATCCAAATGGAAAATAGTAAAATGAGACTGAAATGAATGTGGGTGGGGAGAGCTACACTGGGGTGGGGGTGAGGGGAATATTTGAGTTCAATAGAGCTTTGATTAGCTTAAACTATACTGAGAAAATTAAGCCAAGCAATAAAGGAAAGGGACTTCGCAGAACAAAGTGTATTGTGGGTATAGTCTTGCTGAGATGGAGTGCCCCACCACCCAAAAAGTCCAGATCTTTACCCTCAAAATGATTTGCAGTGTTTTTTGGTTTGTTTTGTTTTTATATTTTTCCCCATTTACAATGTCAGCTCTTTCAGGGAAGGGACTGTGTTTTCCCCTTCTTGGCATCCAAGTAATCTCTTAATAAATGCCTGTTGAGTGAATAATAGATTGGCTCTTTGGAAAGGACAACATGTGGCAAGCATCTCAGCTAATAACAGCAGCTCTTCCAACCTTATGTGTGAACATTCTAGAAGAACATTCTGTTGTTCCAGAAACGAGAAACTTTTTATATGTAGAAAAGTGACCTTGGGGTTCAATGACCAGTCAAAATTATCTGGATGATTTTTCTTGGCTGTGAAAGTAGCCACACACTAATAAAGTCTTTTATAATTATTACTATTATTTACTTACTTAAGTATCTTTGTCATAGGTCTGCAACTGTTATCTCCTCCTCAATGCTTAACATTATCTGCTAACAGAAAACAAGATAAAAGATTTCTAACCTTTTTTTCCAGCAAACTGAAATGTGGATGTGAGATAAGATATCTAGAACTTCTCCAAGCTATAAATAAATTCAAACAAAAGGGAAATATAACAAAGAGATAAGACAGCTTAAAAAAATTAAGCTTGCTGTCTGCCTGCCTACAAAGGAGCAGAAGACAAGAGATGATGAGATCTTACAAACTAGAAAACAATCAGGACAGTTAAATCATATACTCAACTATATAGTAGATTCAACAAAAATGGGAGTGAGGATTCATTTTATTTGGGCCCTTTGATATTGGCTAGATAACCAATTGATCTATGGTATCATTTGTCTGTATACTCTTTTGGGATTGACTTTTTTTATTCTGTTCCTAGGACATTGGAAGGTCTGGGGATGAATAGAATTCCCTGTCAATCACCTTATGATGCAAAATCAGGGAAACAAACCCTGGACATTTAAATATTCCTGCCATGCTCATTCAAGGCCATGGGTGATTGGAGATATTTTCTAAGGATTTTAGCTTCTTGGTGAAATCTGATACAGGCACGAAACACATCAACCATCACAGAACAAAGATTATATTCTACTATGTTTTCATTTTTATCTAATTTAGTGCATATAATGGATACTTCAAAAAGGAATGGAAAAGAACAGGTTTGTGTTTCTAACTGTTGAATGAAGTTTTGTTAACTTTGAGGTCAGTGGGAAAAGTAGCATGAGGGAGAGAATTCAGAGTGGCATCACTCTAATGTGGACCTATACGTGACTCCACAGCACTGTTTCCACCTTGGCAAGGAAGACCGATATCCATTACCCATGCTATACTAAGATGTCAGTGAAATAGAATAGAGGTATTATCTCCAAGAAAAGGACCAGCAAATTCACCTTCTGGGAACTTAAGATAAATGTCTGAAAAACACTGAAAAGTTGCTATAGGACAAGAAAGCTGTAGGTAAAATGATGCCTTAAACCCCCTGAGAGATCTAAGATACATAACTGTAAATGATCAAGAATATGGGGAATGCAGAGGCCAATCTAGAGCAACATGTAGAGGGAGTGATTTCACCATATAAAAGTATAAATATGTGCACTTCTATTCATTTCTGTGTGACTGTGTTGATAACATCCTTGAAAACATTGGTGTCCTAAAGGGCTATTTTGTAAAACCATAGAATATTAGAGCTGGGTTTGCATGGATGTCTGTCCCAAAAAGTAAACGGTGATTGCCCTAGTTTAAGTGCCTCTCAGGTAGTTAATAGTAGATCCAGAGTATGCATGTGTATTTACATGTATGACAAATATAATAAGCTTGCATTTATATGGTATCCACTTTGTGTCAGGCACTATGCTAAGTTCCTTACCAAGTTTATCTCCTTTGATCCTTATAACAACCCTGAGAGATAGGTGTGATTATTATCCCCATTTTACAGAAGAGGAAACTAGGCAAACTGAGGTTAAGTATTTTGCTTAGGCTGTCTGATTCTAGATTATATAGTGCTTTAAAGTTTATGAAGCACTTTACTTACATGAATTCATTCAATGCTCACAGCAACCAGGTGAGGTAAATGCTATTATTATATGCACTTTACAATTCAGCAAAAAGAGGTTAAGTGACTTGCCCAAGATCATACAGCTAGTAAGTATCTAAGGCTGGATTTGAACTCAGATCTGCATGACTCCAGACCCACTGCTCTATCCACCATGCTACCTTATTATATGACAACTTTATTATATGACATATGTACATACATATATATCTGTATTCAC
The DNA here is from genome assembly GCF_011100635.1 of Trichosurus vulpecula. Lineage (NCBI taxonomy): Eukaryota > Metazoa > Chordata > Mammalia > Diprotodontia > Phalangeridae > Trichosurus > Trichosurus vulpecula. Next base: position 90,463,998 of record NC_050578.1, on the reverse strand, counting down.
ATTATACATTTGTATATATACATGCATGTATATAGATATATATTTCTATACATGTCAATTTATATACATATATGTATATATGTATGAATATGTATAAATGTTTATAGATAGTGTATATGTAGGGAATGCTTGCATTAACCATTTTATTACTGAAATATTTAATCTAATAAAACTGATGTTATTATCTAGGGTTTAAATATTTAATAAACAGAGAAAAAATGAAAATTCAATCTGAAAGGAAAAATGGATTTATTTGAAAAATTCTAATGCTTAGCATTTATGATCATATGGTTTAGAACAAATAAAGGACTTAGATAAATCAATCAAGACAGATAAATCAAAGCCCTCATTTTCCAAAAGAAGGAATTTAAACCTGGAGAGATTAAGTGATTTCTTCAAAGTCAGAGAATCTGAATTAGAGATATTTGGAATTGGAAGGGATATCAGCACTTTTCTACTTCAACTAATATCAGAAAGGAACCTCCACCATAATATGTTCAAAATGTGGACATCCAATTGTTGTAAGAAGAATTCTAATGAGGGAAACCTAATTATTTTGACAAACAGTACATTTAACTTTAGTGCATGTCTGTTAGCAAAGTTTTCCTGACATTAAACTAAATTAAAAAAAATATTTTTTTAAAAAATATGTTTTTCCACCCATTGATCTATGTATATGCTATCATATAAGGAAACAACAGTACTTTCATTAGTACCATATAGATTTCTGATGGAAACAGTAAGGGGAGGATTTCACAAATTATCAAGACAAACATAAAAGTGAGCTATCATTTTTATGTTTGCTATGCATCCTTCCACATAACAAGTATTAACATAAATGACATATGTCACATTGCCCCTGTGTCTTCTCTGCTCCAGATTAACATAACCAGTTTTTTTTCAATTGATCCTTGTATTCCATGGACATGAGGCTCATCACCATCCTGGTTGCCCTCTGTACTGGTAATGAAATGGGAAGAGCCTGGGTCCCATGGAGCCTAGGTCACATGATAGCCTGAGTCACATGGAGCCCATGGTAGGAGGAGCTTGCCAAATAGGAAGGAGTAGAGCAGGAAGTGTGTGTGAAACAGCTGGGAGAGAGAGTCAGGCATAGGCAGAGCAGCTAGCTTGAGTGAGAGAGGAGCATTTTGCCTAAGGAAACTTGTTTGTGGGGAGGCTTGACAGAGGGAAGGCTTGGGGATGGGGGTGCTCCCTGAATTGGTAAGGTGTATTAATTTCTTTGTTACTATAGTGGATTTAGCTTTCTGGTGTTTGAATAAATATCTTGGTTTCATCTTTTTATATAATTTCTGCTTGTAATTTCTGTTTTGGTTTTCTCTGAAGTTCAGGGTGCTGACTTTTCCCCCTGAACTAAGTGAGTGATACAGGTATGTTTAATTAAAGTAATAATGTTAACCCCTTAAAGTTGCTTTCCTTAGAAAAGCCAATCAAAGAACTTGTGTAAGTAGCCCTCATGTATGCTGGTGTTATTGCCACAATAAGGGTAAGTAGCACTGTTGTTGCAAAGCTGCAACTCCCACTTATCTCTCCCAGCTCTGACTGCTCTATCTCACTTCCTCTCAGCTCTGCTTCACCCTTCCTGTTCCACCCCTTCCTGCTCCATCTGTTCAGCAAGCTCCTCCCACCACAGACTCATGTGACTTAGGCTTCCATGTGACTCAAACTCAGGTGACTCAGGTCACATGGGCCTAGTAATGGATGGGAGGATCTTCAAATTGTATCAACATTACAATTATCAAAGACTTTGCTAGATAAAGAATCTTTAAAAGTGTGGTTCTCTTTATGTGATTGCTCTTACTTCTGTGCTATCATTACAACATATCTGCGTGGGTGTTTTTGCTCCAACAGAGATCTGTGCTATCATCATTGTAACAAGATGTGTTATTCGCAAGACAGTTTATCTTGGTGAGAATTACAGCTGGTAGAATAATCAAACTCTTCCCTATTAGGGTGAATCTTGGCTTGAGAAAAGCTGATCTAGGAGACAGAGCACTCTCTCCATAGACAGCATACCTGTTTCTATGATTGTCACTTTATTCTTAAAACATATGTTTAGCTAACAAAGACTATAGTCAATATTAGGAGAAAATTTCCAAATCAATCAATCGATGAGCATTTCTTAAGAACCTGCTAGTGCCAGATGCTGTATTACTGGGCATACAAGTGGAAGGATTGCAGTAACCTTTGCTCATAAGAAGCCTAAATTAAATGAGAGAAACAAACACATATATAAATCCTTACAGAATAAATATAAAATGAATTTAAAAATAAACAAAATATTTAAAAGCAAACTGGTTTGGGGAAAGTGGATGAGGGAGTTGGGGGGGTGGAGAGGGTCAAAAAAGAGTTTAGTGGAGAAGTTGGAGTTTTGTACCAGGTTAAAAAATTAGAGAGAAGTGATGACTTTCTTTACTCTTTCTTCAGGAAGAAAAAATGAGCATAACAACTAGTTCAGAAGAAGATTTTTTTTTTCATTTCATGGGACGTGGGCTCCACCCTAGGTGAGGTCTTCTTGGACTACCCACCCCCCAACTCTCCACAACATTACTCTTCCTTTCAACATTAGTAAGGGAAACTCTTGGTTGTTGATCGCTCTCCATCATCCTGGGTCAGAATTCTGAAAGTCAAAGATTTTCCTCCCCAGTTGCTTAAACTGAATTTGTATTACTATTTATCCCAGACATATTTTACTAAGGTGCTTACCCCACCTCTGAAAATACTGCTTAAAAACAGGAGTACATACATATTTTGTGCACTGTGGACAATAGTCATATCTGGGAGAGAGGAACAGACTGGCTGTGGTCATATTTACAGCGGATGGTGTGATTTCTGATCAGTCCATCATTCTACGGTCCTATGTTTTTTAGCTTTTAGTGGTAAAAGAGGGGTAGGGAAGAAGATACAAACAAGGGAACAGGGTTTCTCCAGGAGTTTAGATATAATCTTTGTTTCTATTTGAGTTTTCTCCCTGGATATTATTGAAAATATGGAAATGACAATTTCCATATTTTTAAAAGATTTACAGACATGAAATCATTCAAAGGAACCATGAAATGCCTAGGGGACACCCAAAGAGGCTGAGAAAAATAATTTTCCACAATTTCACATATTTCTAATACAAATTCTATCCTTTCCGACTTGTCAGAGTTTTAGAAAACTCATGGCAATGCACCATCCATTAAAAATTTAAGATATCACTGTATTTCTGACATGTTTTATATTACTGTGAGAGTTAATAAAACAAAGATGAAAGGATATTATTGTATGCTTAACTTCCTGTGTAATCTAAGGCAAGTTAGCTAACCTCTTTGGGTCTCAGCTTTATCATCTGCAAAATGAATTAGTTGAACTAGATGAACTCTGAAACACTTTCTCAATGATCTTTAAGTATTTCAGGGCTTTTTTTTTAAGAAAGTACTTTGCAAATCTTGAAAAATATTCAAATGTGATTTAATAACACTACTACTACAGAAGCAGAATAGGGTAATTCAGTAGTTCTCAAGCTTCTTGGTCAGAAGTCCACTTTATACTCTTAAAAATTTATTGAGGCCACTCTCCTAGTAACTTTTCTTTATGTTGATTATATCTAACAATATTTACTATATTAGAAATTAAATCTCCAGTATCATTATGAAAACAGTTTTGACATCACAGATCCCTGAAAGGGCCTTGTGGTCCCCAAAATGTTCCCAGAATGTCCTTTAAGACCCATTAGCCTCAAATCCAGGAAGATCTGGGTTCAGGTCTTTCCTCTGACATATATTAACTGTCTGAACCTTGGGCAAGTCTCTTCACATCTCTGGGTTTTCACAGCTCCCTAAGACTGGAAGCACAATGACATTTATCCTACCTTTATTGCTAATCACTAAGTCTTTTGCACTTATGTACTGCAAGCATATAAGATAGATGTGAGAACAATGAGAATAATATAGTATCTGATGTCCACATGGACCTATTTTTTAAAACATCTCCTTAAAACAGAAATACCAAGCACAATCAATATAAAATTTGGCATCTTTTGAGGGAACAATTCATGGCTCTTCCTAAGCTTACAATCATAAATATTTTTCTTAAATAGAACCATGTATGACTTCAAAGTTGAAAAGGTCAAAATTATGCCAAAACATCTTTTTTAATGATTACATGAATGCCATTGATTTGTATGGATCCACAAAAAAACAAACAATTAAAAACGTAACAAACAAAAAACTCCATTTCATGAAATCTTTCTCCAGTGATGTCAAAATGTTATTTTCCCACCAAGGAAAAGTGGAGAATAAAAGTTTCTGTCTTCATATTCCAAATGGAATCAAGGGACAAACACTTAAAAATACACGAGACTCTTCCAGGCAAGTCATATCAAGTGTCTAAATGTCATGAAGTCTACTTTCATATTAAATTTGTGTTTAAAGCAATGAACAGCTATACAAGTCTTATGTTTGAAGCAATGAACACACCTATGCATTACAAGACTTAATGAATACTTTTTTTGAGTTGTAAAAAGATGGTAATGGATTTGGAAAGTATCCTAAGAGAAATCTATACAGCATTACCAAAGCACAGTGCTTACTCCTCTTTGTCAATCAATCAATGAGTATCAACTAAGTGCCAATGAGTATCTCCTTCTGTACTAAGTGCTGGGGTTGTAAAAAAGGGCAAAATATTTTTATTTTATTTTATTTTAATTAACTAATTTTAGTTTTGTTATTTTTACTTTAGAGACCTAGGTATCTAAAATAAGATCAGTACTTTCTTCATAAAGGAGGAAGAATATTGACTGATATTCTTAGAGCACATGATAAACAGCTGAAAAATACATAGAAATATGTTTAGAATAAATAACTATTAATTCTATTATTATCTCACTTTATTGATGAGGAAACTGAGACATATAGAGCTTAAGTGAGCTGCTCAAGGACACACAGCAAGTACATTTTTGATGATGGATTTGAAATCAAGTCTTCCTGATTCTAGGCCCAATTCACTTTCCCATTTTAAGGCCTAGGTGCTTTAAGAGATCCAAGATCCTTCATAACAAAGTATGGCTATAGATAACTATCTGAAATAATATGATTAAAGCTTCGTATATGTGATATTTGGGGGGCATTTTAATGACCAATTTGCCTTGGTGGATGTAGTGTTTTCAGCCATATTCACTTAACTAGATTGATCATAAGGCTCATTGGTTGTTAGGATGGTCAAGAAAATCATATTTAATGTATTACAATGTACTATGTCATGTTAAAAGAAGTCTTAAAATATTGATCTCTTTAAGAAAACTCACAGATATTTCACCTTTAAAAGAGATATTGCTACTCTTTATGCCATAGTATCTCTAAGATTGTACTCCAAGGTCTACTGTGACATCCTGGTTGAAAATATGAAGTTGCTTATTCTTCTGAATTGGGTATATGGCTTATTTATGACCATTAACTATGAACACAATGGGTGTGAATAATTAGAATATCAGGTTTTAGCTAATGGACATATAATGTAATTCAATATTATGTAATTCAATATTTTTTCCCTTTCTAACTGGTCATTTTATCCCATTGTAATCTTTCTAAAATAATTTAAGTTTTTAATGCAATTTTAAAAATCCAGATTAATTATTTAATTAATACCCATGTTTACAACATTGTGACACTACAAGGGTAGTGTTTTGTACCATCAGAATCTAGGTCATAGTCTTGAGTTTTCATTATGGTAAGGCAAATTCCAAGCTATGGGAGTATGAGGTGTAAGACATAGTAAAAAATAATATGGTGATATAACAAGCAACATTAAAAGTACTAATGAATAAATCTCATGATCTGAAATGCAAACTCTTAGAAACTGTGATTAGGGGTCCATGAAATAAAATCAAGGATCATAGCAGTCAAATACAAAGCAATTTCAAATTGTGCTAGGTAAGAAAACTATTAGTAAAGCCCATCTACTGGCATTTTTTGGTTATTGCTGTTTTTCTTTAATTTTATTTTTAAAACCTAAACAAAAATACTCTTATCTAATCTCCTCATGGCTGAGAAAATTAATCCAATGGTAGCAAATTTTGACAAACTCTGGGATATCTTTCTCAAGTTATCTAAACAAAATATCAATAGAATAAATAGAAAGGGAAAGTACATTTCCAACTTTTCTCTGTCATTTGTAGTCTGTATGATCTTGAGCAAGTGACTTTCCTTATTGAACCTCAGTTTCTTCATGTGTAAAATGTAGGGACCTGGATTGAATGCTAAAAATCTATTTTAAAAAACTTTGTAAAAGCAAGAACTATATTTCTGAAAGAGAAATTCTAAACTTGGCAAGTCAGAAAAATATATTGAGAATATATAATATGTGGAATATTGCAAGGAGTAATGTGGAAACTCATAAAAGAAACAAAGGACAGGTTCCACATTTGAGGAGCTTGTAGATTTAGGGGAGGAGAGCAGGACATTCACATTTAAAATGTAGGGAGGACTGTGATTTTATTGCAGCAAGTATGTAATGTGAAATATCACTCTCTCCTTTCTGTCTTCCAGTCTTTCTAACTGACCTCTGAGTTAGTGATGTGTATGAGCTATACTTGACATAATGATAGTGGAAAAAACTTTAAATGTATTCTTTTTTATTCCAAATTCAATGAGATAATATTTGTAAAGCACTTCATATAGGACCTGGAAAATAGAAGGCACTACATAAGTGCATGTTCTCTTTACTCTTCCATTTCCCTCCAAATAAGAATTATAATTATAATTTTAGTACATTAAGATTCATAAAATGTTTTCATGTATTATTTCATTCATTCTATCTTCACAATAATCCTATAAAGGAGTCGCTTTTATTACTTTTGTAATAACTCTTTAAGGCTTTTTTTTTCCCTTCATTAAATGGGATGAGTGATCTGGACCCTCTGATTTCAGAGATCTGAAGGTTTTCCTGTCCAAAGAGCTATCATGCATTTTTTGATTAGGTGCAGTTTGACAGACCTGAGGAGTTGGGTATTATTGCTTGTTTGTTTGTTATAAAATTGATGATCCCTGAAGCAGAAGAAGTGGGGGAGTAAATTAGTAGGGAGGAGATAGCTATAGATCATGGTGCTATGATTGTGTCGGTCGAGTCTTTGACCCCCAATGGGCTGTGACCAGATTGGGAGGCAAGCCCAAACATCACTGAACTGGTCGTGGCAATAAAATCCAGGCAGCTGATAAAACATCGATTGCCCATTCAGCTTCCTCCTCATGTCTATTTCTTTGTCCCTCTGTCTTTCTAGATAGAAATTTAAACTCTGTTTCATATTTCCTCTTTAATCTACATTTTGTTTTTTTAAATCTATTTTATCTAGATCAGCAGTTTTCACACATTTGGTCTGTGGACCCCTTTATACTTTTAAACATTAAAGAGGATGCCCCACCCCCAAGCATTTGTTTGTTGGGGTTCTATCTATTGATATTTGCCATATTATCATTGGGGAAACAAAAGGCTTACTTTTCTTTTCTGTATCTGTATCCATGTGCATCTGGAAAAGGTGCTAACAATAAAATATGGAGAGAAATGGAGTCACTAATAGATTTTAATATATGTATGCATATATTATTTGGAAAATTTCCTTTAAGAGGGAGGCAAGCCTTTTGTAACAAAACTAAATGAAAAGGTGATAAGGGATATAAACAAACCTTTATAGAGAAATATCTTTCTAAAACTATGGACTGAGTTCCAGTAAAATTTCCTGGAGAAGACTAAGTGATATTTTATTCTGCTCAATGGATTCAAAATTACTTCCTGTAATGAAATATACATTGATATGGCTCAAAAATGTTATTAGATGCAAGCATTTTTCACCAACAGTGACCTGGGATTTTTATAATATTTAGACTTTTGAGCTTCAATTGGACCCAATTTTGCATAAACAAGAACCTTCACCTTCCTCCTGTCTCTCTCTCTCTCTCTCTCTCTCTCTCTCTCTCTCTCTCCCTCCCTCCCTCCCTTCCTCCCTTCCTCTCTCCTCAATTTTAGAGTGTACACAAAACTTAAATGGGCAGAACTATAGCTTTTAATAAGTTTACATTTTCATATATTGGAATCTTTTAATTAATAGTATTTTCTTGCTCATTTCAAAGCCAGTCAGAATATGTCCTAATTAATAAGATAAGTTCAATAAGCAAGGTGGACATTCCTTTTATAAACCTCTCACTGTGCTAGGAGAACAAACAAAGAATATGACTAATATGACTTAGTCTCTGCCTTTCCCGCCTCACAGACCACTGAGAAAAGTCATGACAGAATCAAGCGAGGGTCTTCAGGATACAAGTGTGTGTGGCTAGTGGAAACTAATTTGAAACCACAGCAATAATAAACTGCTGCCCCTGCCAGAAGAAATTTGGCCAGAGATATATAAACCATTGACAGTTATTCCTCTGAGGTTGGTGACCTGCTTCCCAATGCCACTTCTCCATCTCCATTCCAGAAAATTTTGTCTTTCTACAATGAGAAAACTTATGCAGGATTATGTATCACAAAAAAACAAAAACAAAAAATAATCTATTCCTTTGCAGTATGGTTCTTCCCAACCCACCTACCATACTGGTCCAATTACATGTATTTCTTTGCTTCTTTCTGTTCCAGGTCCTTATATACCTGTTTAGGCAGGAAAGATTTGGTCTTTTGTTCCTAGAAAGACTGAGACACAAATGGGTGGGATGAATGGGAAAATCTCGCTAATTCTTCTGCTATGTCCAAAATGGAGAAACATTTGTTCAGATTGATTGTCAAAATGTGTTACCCCTAAGTCCTCTTTTTATTATCAGTTACAAAGTTGAAACAATGAACTGTCTTGGCTTGAGATCTTCCTATTATGAGCCACAAAGTTTAGATTTTTGTTTTTGAAGAGAAAATACTTTAGCGGAGAAAGCAATTTAAGAATAAGAATATAATAAAATATCAAAAGTATATATTGCTTTGAAACTAAAGAAGTCCAATAAAATTCCAAGAGACTGTTTTCTTTGGACGTATACAGGAAATTATTCTTCCTTACCTGATAAATAAAAACCTCAAGAAAATAGGAATATAGGAACAATTTTAAAATGATTTTTTTTGTTATCTATATACTTCAAAAGACATCTTGAAAAATCAACATCTCTTCATTATAAAAAAGAAAAAATCCAAAAACTGACTATGCTATATTGATAGGAACTGAAATCAGAATCTCCCTACACCATTAGGAACATTCTTTAGGTGCTCACAAAATATTACACAAAATGCAACTTCCTGATATCTGGGAAGACACAGAAATTCAAAAAGGCAGATAGTAAAAAGTGAGCACACTTCACCTGACTGGCAATGTGCAATTTAGCACATCTGGCAAGAACCATGTAAAGTCAGAAATTAACATTGAAATGAAAGAATGTTGAGTCTTTTGGAAAATCAGTTCTGCAACATTTTAAAAATAAGTGATCCTAGGTGATTGTATTTTCCTTGAAAATGTCTATCTGTATTAGGAGGGCAGAGTTTATAATCTCAAATAGGATCATAAACATGTCTGAAAGGTTCGGAACCGCCGGATATAAGAAACTCTCAAAGTAGAAGGCAGAAGAATCAAAACATATATTTAGGCTCCACAGTAACCAACCCATGAACCAGCAACCCCGTTTTGATATATTGATCAAAAGCTTCCAGGCCCAATAAGTACGCCTTGAAAGAGTAACCAGGAGGCTACAGAGAAGCATGATTGCATAAAGCAAAATCATGCTTCCCCCTCTATGGTAAAAAGATTACCCACTGGCCTGAAGTCCTTGTTCAGCTTCCTCCCGTAGGTCAGCTCTGCCACTGGCAGCTCCTGCTTCAGCTGTAGCTGTAGCTGTAGCTGTGGCTGTGGCTGTGGCTATAGCAGCCTCTGGCTCCAACGGGAGCTGCTTTTAACCATCCAGCTTCTGCAGGGGTGTAAGGTACACCGGGGAAAGCGCAGGTTCTTTCAATCTGCTTAAGCAAGGTGAAGGGGTTGACCAGGAAAGCACAGGTTCTTTCCATCACCTTAAGCAAGGGAAGCAAGGTGAGGGGGCCGACAAGCTTACTCCAGTCCAACATACAAACAGTATTCAGTTCAGGGGAAAAAGCCAAACTAGTCAAGGGCACTTGTTGACTAAGTGCTAAGGAGCCCATTTTTGGTTGCGAACACACTCCACCCCTTGTTATAGGATACATAATCTAATCAGCCATGTATCCTAGAACATACATTGTGATCCAATTACAAAGGAAACTAAAACATATCATTCATTATAAAGCAAAACATATCATTTGGTGACATTCCTAAATATTGGTTTACGATTCAAATGTGATCCACCCCTAGGTCCCAGCAAGATAATCTCTTCAATCAATCATCCCCAAAATAATTATTAATAATTCAAATGTCCACCCCTAGATCCTTGTATCCATTACATAGGATCAATAATATCATAATAATAAAGCAACATAGCAAGAATAACACAAATTAAGTAAACATAGAACACTATCATCATTCCCACCCCCCTTGAATGATTGGGGCTCAAAATCTTGGGGTAAGGGGTGAAGCTCTCATTTTCCATAGCTTCTTCATGCTGAAATTGGATGTAGAGAGGGCCCTGCCCCAAAAACTCCCATTCCAGAGGTCAGTTCTTTAACGAGCTGGCAGGAATTCCAAGAATGATATGTGCTTAGGCAGTCACCAGAAAGTGCAGGGTGCTTAAGCCTAAAGGAAACAGAACTAGCAACAACGTTAGCCAAAACAAAGGACAAAAAGAGTAGACAAGTATGGACTATTATCCTTCAAATAAAATCATCTCAAGTTTGGTTGAGATTTCAGTTATGCAAAGATCCAACATCAGAGCCAAACTCAGGTGGGAAATGTTTCTTTTCAAAAGGAACATAATGAGGAAGCCAAGAGGATCCCACCCTAGATAGAGACTAAGATTGTCCTCTCAGCCTTTCCCCAGATGTACAAGGAAACACAATGGGAAAATTAAACTAAGAAGATCCCATCCTAGATAGAGACTAGGATTGTCCTCCCAGCCTTTCCCCAAATGTACAAGTTTTCATCCGTTAATCACACAAGGTCACCTTTCCTCTGAGTGGCTTATGGCATTTACCAGCATCAGCCATACCTGTGGAGTCTGTGAATCTATTATTATAACCAATTCACGGTAAAATATATGGTTCAGGGGTACGATTTGGTAATTATTTTCCCCTGAATAGACAACTGTTACAGTGTTGTCCTTCCCATGGGCTATAACTTCTGCAGCCTTTGGAATATCATCTGGCTTCCGTTTTACCCATACCTTAGCTCCTGACTTTATTCTATCAATGGAGCAAGACCCTTTTGCCCCTCTAGTAGTTATTTTGGGAGGAGGGTCAGTTTTCACAAAGTGTATTTTTTCACAGGGGATAATAATCACTTGAACTATCCTATCATTTCTACAAAATTGTACAGGTTTTTTACCCATATTCTGGAGTGTCACAACAATTTCTTTTTGATAATTACAATCTATCACTCCAGCCAATACATGTATTCCTTGAGCTGCTAATCCTGGTTTAGGTAATATCCGTCCAAAATGATTCTTGGGGATTCTCATACATACTCCAGTAGGGGTTTTTCTTATCTCTTTCCTATTCAACCTAAAATTCTCTATACAATGTAAATCATATCCTGCTGAACCAGGTGTTCCTGGACTTGGTAGTGGGACATCTTCCCTCACAGTCCAAAATTCAATGTTTTGGATCTCACATGTTTGCTGTTCTCTGATCTGCAGATTTGTGGTCATCATTCTGGCTAGAGGTGTACTCCCCCCTAAGGGCCTATTATTCAAATTACGTAAGGCAATAGACAAATTATCCTTCCAATGTTGATATGAATTATTAGAGCTTAATTTTCTCAGCTGCTCTTTCAATAATCCATTCATTCTTTCAATTAGCCCAGATGCTTGTGGGTAATATGGAATATGATATATCCATTCTATATTATTCAACACACAATATCTTTTCACTTCTTTGCCCTTGAAATGTGACCCATTGTCACTTTGAATCTGCATTGGGGTTCCATAATATAAACTTACAATATCTAGAGTTTTACAGGTGTTTTTCTGAGTTGCGTCTTTATAAGGACAAGCCACTAGTACACCTGAATAGGTATCAACACACGTACATACATACTTACATCCTTTATCCTGGGGTAGTGGGCCAATATAATCTATCTGCCAAATTTGGGCTGGAACTTTTCCCCTTGCTATTTCTCCAGTAACTATCCTAGGAAGAGTTCGTTCTTTTTCTAATTGGCATATACAACACTACTCTGTTATTTGTTTTAACAACGCATGAGAAATACTGATACCTCGATCCTGTGCCCATCGATGGGTGGCCTGGACCCCTAAATGGCCAGCAGTCTGGTGGACCCATCTTGCTAAGGCTGAGTCATCAGTTGGAGTCGGAGTAGGGCCAATACATTCAGTAGCAATCTTTGCTAGTCAATCCGCATGTGCATTGTACTCACGTTCTGGTGTGCTCAGGGTTGCATGAGCATCAATATGAAAAACTGACAGATCTGTAACCAAAGACATGTCCCATATATTTTCCCATAACTCTTTGCCCCAAACGTTTGTCATGAATCTCCCAATTCTGATTCCTCCATATAGGCATCCAAGTAGCTAATCCATTAGCTACCGCCCACGAGTCAGTAAATATATGACACTGTCCTCCTTTCTCTGCTCTGATGGCCTGATGCACTGCCATCAGTTCAGCATATTGGCTACTTCCACCTATCCCAGAACTTTCCAGAGTTCGCCTTGTACAGGGGTTATAGGCTACTGCTTTCCAATGTCTCTTCTGTCCTAAATATTTTGCTGTCCCATGAGTAAACCAAGCATGTTTCTTCTGTTCTTCATTTAGTCCATCATATCCATTATTCCATTTCACTAAGGATGGTACCTTCTGTTGCTTAGATTCAAGGGGCTTTTCATTGCTCTCAGTATCAATGTTCGCCACAGATTCATGTAGAGCAGAAACTCCATTTTTGCCTGCTCTGGACCTATTCTGAATATACCACTTCCATTTGATTATGCTTGCCTCTTGTGCATGTCCAATTCTGTGAGAAGCTGGGGTACTCATTACCCAAGTCATAATTGGAATTCCAGGCCTTAATACCACTTCATGACCCAGAGTTAGTTGCTCAGTTTCTACTAAAGCCCAATATGCAGCTAACAGCTGCTTCTCAAAAGGTGTATATTGCACTCCAGATGAGGGCAATTTCCTTGACCAAAAGCCTAAAGGTACACTTCAGCTTTGTTGTTTTTGCCACAGACTCCAATTTGCATAGTCATCTTGTACAATCACTTGTAACTCCACTGGCCCATTTTGCATAGGCCATAAGTCTAGAGCTAATTGGATAGCAGCCTTTGCTTCCTCAAAAGCTCTACTTTGTTCAAGTCCCCAATCAAATTCATATTTCTTTCTGGTGACTTTATACAAGGGTTTTAAAATCTGTCCCAAATGTGGGATGTGGTGTCTCCAATAACCAAATAGCCCTATGAACTTTTGGGCCTCTTTCTTATTGGTAGGGGTGGGAAAATCCTGGATTTTTTGTCGAGCTTGTGGGAGAATTTCTTGCAGTCCTCTATTCCACTGTATCCCAAAGAATTTTACAGTTTGAGCTGGCCCTTGAACCTTTGCGGGGTTGATTTCCCATCCTTTGCTTTTCATATGGTCAATTAATAATGCTAAACTCTCCTCCACCTCCTTTATATTCTTTCCCTGTATCATGATGTCATCTATGTAATGTGTAAGCTGTACACCAGGTAACTTTAATTCATCCAAATGTTCAGCTACAATCCTGTGGCAAATAGTTGGGCTATGAATATATCCTTGCGGCAGGCGTGTAAATGTATACTGTCAGCCTTGCCAAGTAAAAGCAAACTGATTCCATTGCTTGGGGTCAATTGGGATCGTAAAGAAGGCATTGGCCAAATCAATAACTGCATACCAAGTCCCTTCATGTTTTTGTATTCTCTCTATTAAAGTAACCATGTGTGGAACAGCAGCATACAAGGGAGGAGTCACTTTGTTCAGCTGCCTATAATCTACTGTCATCCTCCATGTCCCATCTGACTTTCGGACTGGCCAGACAGGGTTGTTCCATTGAGTAGTTGTAGGGACTAACACTCCTGCCTCAACACATTCTCTTATAGTGTTGGCAATTTCATCTTGCCCACCTGGCACATGATATTGCCTCAAAGTAATTATTTTAGAAGGTTCGGGCAAAGTGATTGGATCCATCTTGATTTTCCCCACTAAGACTGCATTAATGCCCATTTTCCTCACAGCAAATTGGTATTTCCCTTCAGGTAAATTTAAGGTCACACCCTTCAATATGTCTATTCCAATGATGTATTCGGGAATAGGCACAATAACCACACTATATTCTTTCTTGGGCAACTGTCCAATTTTCATCATTATTTTAACTTGACTGGCTGATATTTCAGTCCCTCCTAGTCCTGTAATGGTAATAGGAGTTCCATGGCTGAACTTGTCTGGATTTCCATAAATAAGGGTGGCCTCAGCCCCAGTATCTATTAATGCCTCAGTTACCGTACTTGACCCATTTTTAGAATATATGGTCAAGTTAATGTGAGGTCTGCAATCCAGCCTGTGTATTTCCTTAATTTGGACTGGGGCTCAGCCTGTTCCCTAGTATTCCCTTTCATGTGATTCACTTTGGTTTGAAGGTTCAACATCTGTAGCATTTGCAGGAGCAGTTCTTATTTCCCTATCTCTCCTGTTATCAAGTCCTTTATCTCTATACATTCTGTATAATTCATTGGTTGGAATTCCATCTATCATTTCAAAACCTACCCCTGCTCTCAATAGAGCAGTAAACATTTCTTTCCTTGTTACTCTCCTTTGGCGCCAAGTTTGCTGGTTATTCACCCTTCTCTCTCGAGGAGATCTATCCCTTCCCCAGTCACCTAAGTCATGTAACTGTAAAATCTTATTTATCACTGTTGTAAGACGGCTCCCTACTTCTCCAAGTAATAAATTCAAAATTAGTTTTTTATAAGCAGGGGGAGCTGTCCTAACTATTAAATTCCCATGAGGCAGTCCCATTGGATCATTGTAATATTTGTCTGCGGTTCCTATCATAATGGCAGTCTTCATCACCTCCTCCTTTAGTCTCATGATACAATCTCTAAGTGAATACCAGGGTCTGTGCTCAGTGGGCCACATAGAATCAGTAGCATATCTCTTATTGCATCCCACAGCGGCTAACACCAACAGAGTAGTCCTGCTATCACCATCTCCTTGCTGATGATGTTCCCTAAAAGCTTGTTGAACTAGAGGATCATGGCTGATACCTATGAATCTCATACAGTCTGTCCTATCTACTGATATTCCACTGGCCCCTTGATCACTGAGTCTTACCATCCAAGATATCAATGGTTCTCCTATTCTTTGGCTGAATATACTCAAAATATCTGTGACCTCTTGCGGTGAGAAATCTTCCTGAATTTCCCTTGTAACTGAATCTTCACCTCGGGTTTCTGTCTTCCTCCTTTGTATGGGTCGAGCCCTTGTCTGATCATTTAACCATCTCCTATTCTCTGTGTGAGGCACATCCTGAACCCCAGTAGTGTTTTGTGCCTCAGCCCCTAACGTTGTCTCATTTTCCCCCCACTCACTTCCTCTCCCACCATGGCTAGGACGAAGCAGGCAGTCAGGCTCTTTCTGGGCTGGGTTGGAATGCACTCTTGGCTTATTTGGTCTCCTGTTGCTCCTAGCCACATTAATAGAAAAGTTCTCATTTGAGTCAGTTTGGTCTCCAGCTATCTGAGATTCCCCTTCTTGCTGTGGGGTAGGAGTGCCCCCATGTCTTTCACTTAACCTCAATCTTTCATATACTAGCTGGTAGGCTGATAACACTATCCAGCTTTGCCTAGATAGTGATGCCCCTGACTGAATCCCAACTTCTTGTAAACACTTTTCCAAATCCCTAGGATCTCCTCTCCATAGCCTTGGTTCCCAGTTTTCACAGGGTCCAGCTTTTTTAGCCAATTCTTTTGCTAGGGAGGAATAAAATGGATCCTCCCATCCTGGGATATTCATCTCTTCCTCTGAAATTGTTCTGCTTCTAAATAGTGATCTTATACCTAGCGACCCCATCCTCGTCGCCAAATGTATTAGGAGGGCAGAGTTTATAATCTCAAAGAGGATCATAAACATGTCTGAAAGGTTCGGAACCGCCGGATATAAGAAACTCTCAAAGTAGAAGGCAGAAGAATCAAAACATATATTTAGGCTCCACAGTAACCAACCCATGAACCAGCAACCCCATTTTGATATATTGATCAAAAGCTTCCAGGCCCAATAAGTATGCCTTGAAAGAGTAACCAGAAGGCTACAGAGAAGCATGATTGCATAAAGCAAAATCATGCTTCCCCCTCTATGGTAAAAAGATTACCCACTGGCCTGAAGTCCTTGTTCAGCTTCCTCCCATAGGTCAGCTCTGCCACTGGCAGCTCCTGCTTCAGCTGTGGCTGTGGCTGTGGCTATAGCAGCCTTTGGCTCCAACGGGAGCTGCTTTTGACTATCCGGCTTCTGCGGGGGTGTAAGGTACGCCGGGGAAAGCACAGGTTCTTTCAATCTGCTTAAGCAAGGTGAAGGGGTTGACCAGGAAAACACAGGTTCTTTCCATCAGCTTAAGCAAGGTGAAGGGGTTGACTGAGAAAGCACAGATTCTTTCCATCACCTTAAGCAAGGGAAGCAAGGTGAAGGGGTCGACAAGCTTACTCCAGTCCAACATACAAACAGTATTCAGTTCAGGGGAAAAAGCCAAACTAGTCAAAGGCACTTGTTGACTAAGTGCTAAGGAGCCCATTTTTGGTTGCCAACACACTATCTTAATTATTTTTATGCCAAATTATAATTTAGGGCATCAGTCATGTCCAAACTTACTTGGTAAATATCAGAAAGGGTTCCATTTAGGGAGAGGATGTCATTTTAATAATATCACTTTGTACTTCCCTGAAATATTATTATTCTCTTTGAAATAGATATTATTATAATATCTTAAATCTCTTTATGTTTTATACAATTTTAAGGATGAATAAATATACTTTTTCAAAGGTTTTGCTTTCTGCATTTTTTTACCTAATCAAGTGTTTGGGAGTGTTTTTTTTTTTTATTTTACTTTAGACTCAAGGGCCAGAAGACAAACACAGAATAAAGAAAAGAAACAAAAACTTATTATGAACTTAAATATTGAAACTTAAATGCAAAGTAAGAAAGCAAATGAAGCACATTGTATGCATAGCAGAGCATGAGAGTTTTCAAAATATGTAACAATAAATTTTCATTTCAAGAAAGGCAAATTTGATTTTCCCACTATCTTCTTTTTAATTGTGTTGACCAAATGAATGAACAATTTAGGAATTGTGGTCTTTCTTCTACACATATATGGCTCAAATAGTTTTAAGGTTCCTATCTAAAGTTACTAACTCTGCTATAAGTAATCCATGAGACATTGAAATAGAAGTTTCAATTTTTAATGAAAAAGACCAAGGCAAATAAAATTAGAAGGGAAGTTGACAATGGGGGAGGGGAGGAATCTTTGCATCAAATATCTTTGTTAAGGAATTGTTATTCGAGAAATATAGAAAACTAAGACACATACATAAAGCCAAGAGCCATTCCCCAGTGACTATATGGTCAAAGGATATGAACAGTTCTTATATGAAGAGTTTCAAACTATCTTAAAAGCATTTGAAAGATTATTCCAAATTGAAAAAAGAGAGATGTATATCAAAACAATTGTGAATTTTCAACTCACAAACTGCAAAATGGAAAAGAAGAAGGAAAATGGGAATAACTAATATGGGTTTGCCTGTGGAACAAAAGAAACATCAATATACTGTTGTTGGAATTTTTCCAATCACTTTGGCAAGCAAGGGGGAATACCGTTAGTATGTGACCGAATTGTCCACACTCTATGATCCAAAAAATTCACTACCAAACACATACCTCAAAAAGAAAAAGATAATGAAATTTTGCATAGACACTAAAATAAATATAACAACACTTTTGTGGTACCAAAAACTCAAAATTAAGTTGAAGTTTATTGATTAGTAAATGACTAAACAACTTACACCATAAGAAAAAATAAAAGAACTGTTGGAAGTCATGTGCTCATGCAAAGTGAAGTAGCAACCCATCAATAAGAATTTATTAAGCACCTACTATATGCCAGTCATAGTGCTGAGGCACTGTGCTAAGCAGCAAACCAGGAAAACAATATTCACATATATGACAGCATTATAAAAAAGGGAAATGGGAATTAAACTAATTACTCTTCAATTATATAGATCACATCTAAAGCCAAAGAAGATGTGAGAAAATGCACCTCTCTTCTTTGCAGTCATTGGAGAAAATCACATTTACCTAGTAGACTCAGTTGATGTTATGGTTAATTTTGCGAAGCTTTTTTTTTCTCTTTGGGAAATTTATTATATTATAAGGGATGACTACAGGCCAGGTATATTTGAAAATAGATGTGTAAGAACACAATATATTAATTGATTTTTAAAGTAATAACTTCAGAATATATTCCAATGTAATAACTTCCCAAATATAAAGGAAGACAAGAAACAAATCAAAAAGTAAAAAGCATATTATCCTTAAAAAGATAGTGCCCCACCACTACCACCTTTTGAATAACTTTTTTTTCACAAAAATGGTGGCAGGAAACTCATGGTTAGTTTTTCATTGTTTCTTATTTCTTTAAAAACAAAGTTATCAGCCATTCCAAAACTTCTCTTGCTATTTGCTCTTGTTGTCATTCAATTTACTTTAATGTTTGACTCTTTATGAACCCATTTGAGGTTTCCTTGGCAAAGATACTGATTGGAGTGGTTTACAACTTCTTTCTCCAGGAAGGATACTGAGGCAAATATGGTTAAGTGAATTCCTTGGGTCATAAAACTTGTAAGCATTTGAGTTCAGATTTGAACTCAGGTCATTTTCATTCTAGGTCAGGTTCTCAATTCACTTCACCATCTAGCTGCCCAGTGCCATGAAGCCCCATCTTAATGCACACAGTTGTGTGACCTACCTAACAACAAAGGGAACTCGAGGGAAACACCATGTGTTCTATGACTCCCTGTGAATTGAGAACCTTTTTCACTTAAGTCCATCCAACCACTCAGGGTCTGTTCACTTTAAAAAAATCTCTTGATAATGTCATTGCAATATATTTTTTTTAATCCTAAGCATTTTATTTTGTGCATTAAACACACACACACACACACACAGAACTATTAAGGTGTCAATGGGTTACCAAATAGGCTACCAAACTACCAAATAGGTTTATGATTGTATCAATAAGGCAGGTTTCAAGATATCGATGGTGAGCATGAATATGCCTATACAGTTTGGTATCACAAAAATTGGTTCTAAGTGAAATTTGTTTTAGGTGAAATTCTACATATTTTTTAAAATTAAATTTATATAAATGATATTTTTTTTATTTTAATTAAATGATAGCCCAGAATCTGTCAAAGACTTGGCTCTATTTTGACTAGCAATGTAATGGAAAGATTACTTAACATGAATTTAGATGATCTGAGTTCAAATCATAGTTCTCCTACTTAATATTTAAATAAATGACCTTGGGTAAGTCATTCAATCTCCTTGAAATTCAATTTCTTTATCTGTAAGACAAGTGGGTTGAACTAGATGAGCTCCAAGTTGTTTCTTACTTGAAATTCTCTGATTTCTTCCTCTAACATTAAACTGTCTCAGAATTGGTGGAGGCACCAATGAGCCATCCTCAAGATTTTTTTTTGCAAGCTTCTCTCATAAATGAGGTTTGAAAATTACTGAGCTACCTAACTGGGAAAATTCCTTTAATTCGTATGAAATCCTCTATTAGGAGGGCATGCAATGATCTGTGCATACAGCTATGGACACATTTTTTTTTCCTATAATGCCCATATGCCCATGTGAACTTAGTTTAGCACTTTAAAGCTTTCCTTTTCTTTTCTCTAAGGGCCCAGATATGTATAAAGCATTATTTTGTCTTTATTTATTTATGGGTTCAATTATTCAGCATGCCCATTGTCATAGCACCTGGGTACCTCATGGTATAATCAGTGAACAAAATAATAGTGCCATATGTTTAATTGAGTCCCATACTAGCATTTAGGTGCCTGAATTATAGCTTAGAAATGCCTAAGGATTGGCTTTATCACCATAGGAAAAAATAATTAAATAAGAGTCTTGGTTAAAAAGTTTCCATTAAAAGTTAAATGTCCCTAATGCCTTTAGGGTCTACCTAGGATTTGCTTTCATTTTGACAAAGAAAGAGAACATTTTTAAATAGACTATGTTAGAGGGAATGTAAGTTTAGGGTGTTTATAGATCCATACTGCAATTTTTAAAATGAAAAACAATCTTGATACTGTTGGTGGCTAAATGGAAATCTTAGGAATTTAAGAACTGTTTTGTAGTTCCAGAACAGCAACAACAACAACAACAGCTGGCAATTATGTAGTGCCTACTCTATGCTAGGGACTGTGCTAATGACTTTACAAATATTATCTCATTTGATCCTCACAACAAGCAGGGAGGAAGGTACTACTATCATCCTTCTTTTATCAGAAGTTAAGTGACTTGCTCAGGGTCACACAGCTAGTAAGTTTCTGAGACTGTATTTGAATTTAGGTCTTCCTGTCTCCAAACTTGGTTCTCTATCCACTGCACCATTTTTCCTCTTTTGCTTTGCAAGAATTGTTGCCTTGGGATTTCTGGGAGCAAGGATAGTGAAGTAAGCAGTAAATCTCTTTCATTTTCCTTTACTGACCTTGAAAAACCCAGAAAATAGTGCCCCAGGAAAAATTTTGTAACAATGGAGCCAGAAGAAAGATGGGGTGCAGTAGTTTTTTACCTCATGATGCTAAGGTGATTAACAAGAAAGGTCCTGCTTGCTGTGGCTAAAGGGAACCAGTATATGATGGGAGGCATCCAGGTAAGCCAGCAGTAAGGCCCATCTCAGCAAATCAGCATGAGATCCTGAGCCTCAGGATCATGGAGCTGGCAAACACCAACACCAGGACCTCCCATGTGCCCTCACTCAGTCAGGGGAATCACCAAGAACCAACACAGAAAACTACCACTTGCACCATGGATGGGTGTCCCCAAGTGGCTGAGCCTACCTTTGCTCTAGCACAGCCCTTAGGAAGGAGGAGACCCCCAGCTGCCAGACCACCTGTCCCCAAAATCTCACCCCGAGAGCTTCAGCATAACCCCAGGAAAATACAGAAAGACCTCACCTGGTCTCAGCACACGCAAGCCACCACCATCAGCTCCATCTCATCTCAGCACCAGTTAAGCTACAGCATGATACAGCTCCTAGCTGCCAGAACCTAAGAGCCCAGCTCACAATGCCAGTGACCAGGCCCTTAGCTCCCAGTATAAGAAGCATGGAACAGAGTCCCCTGAGCTGCAGAAGCAGAGATAAACTTTAAAAGCCAGGATAAAGGTGAAAAATGAATAAAAAGCAACATAGAGTAGCAAAAACCATAGAATCTTACTATGGAAAGGGAAGGGAAGATCAAACTATGAATTCAGAAGAGGACAGCACTGATTCTATACCCACATCTGAAACCTCAAATGGGAGTATGAACTGCTCTCAAACCCAAAAAGTCTTCTTGGAAGACCACAAGAAGGATTTTAAAAGTCAAATTAGAGAGGTAGAAGAAAAAATAAACAATTCTTTTAAATTCTTTTTTAATTCCTTTAATTATTTTTTTTTAAATACAACTGACAAAACGGGAAAAAAAAATCACAGAAGAAAACAACTGCTTAAATATTAAAATTGGCCAAATGGAAAAGGAGGTACAAAAGTTGACTGAAGAAAACAATCCATTAAATGTTAGAATTGGGCAAGTAGAAGCTAATGACTTGATGAGGCATCAAGAACCAGTCAAACAAAATGAAAAAAAATAAAAATAAGAGAAAACATAAAATACATCATAGAAAAACAAGTGACCTAGAAAATAGAACCAGGAGAGAGAATTTAAGAATTATTAATCTAGTAGAAAGCCATGATAAAAAAAAAGTGCCTGGATAGGATTTTCCAATAAATCATCTAGGAAATCTGCCCCTAGGCCCTAGAACCAGAGGGTAAAATAGTCATTGAAAGAATCTACTGATCACCTGAAAGAGATTGGAAAATGAAAACTCCAAGAATATTGTAGCTAAATTCCAGAATTATCAGGTCAAGGAGAAAATACTGCAAGCAGCCAGAAAGAAACAATTCAAATATTGTAGAACTACAAGAAGAAACATGAAGGACCTTGCAGCTTCTACATTAAAAGTTTAGAGGGATTGGAATATGTTATTCCATAATGCAAAGGAGCTAGGATTACAACCAAAGATCAACTACCCAGACAAATCGAGCATAATCTTCCTGGCAAGGAGATGGGCATTCAATGAAATAAGGGAATTCCAGACCTGCCTGATGAAAAGGCCAGTGCTCAATGAAAAATTGGATCTTCAAATACAAGACTCAAGAGAGCCATAAAAAGGTAAACATGAAAGAAAAAAAAAACATATTATACAATAAGATCAAATGTTTACATCCTTTCATGGGAAGATGATAGTTATAAATCTTGACAATTCTATTTTTATAATAATGACATTTAAAAGGGAGATACATAGAAAGAGCATGTTGGTAGAAATTAACTGATGTGATGATAAAAAAAACTAATTAAAGCTTGAAAGGGAATGGCAGAAGAGGAAAGGAGGAGGAAAACAAAAGTAAATTGCACTACATGAAAAGGCACAAAAACATATTACATAGAGGGAAAGAAGGGAGAGAGATGAGCATTATTTGAACTTTACTCTCCTCAGATTTGGTTCAAGGAGGGAATAATATATGAAGTTAGGTTTAGAAATCAAACTTGCCCTACAGGAAGTAGGAGGCAAAGGGGGAAAGAAAAAGGAGGGAGTGGTTAAAAGGAAGGGAAGTAGCAGTAAAGGGAAAGGAAAACAAAAGGGATAGAGGCTGATAGAAGGCATGGAAGAATGAGGGAGACAGTGGTCAAAAGCAAAACTCTTCTGAGGAGGGAAAGGGAGAAGGGAGAAATAAAAGTATAAATAGAAGGGGAAATAGGATGAAGAAAAAGACGCAGATAGTAATAATAACTGAATGTGAATGGGATGAACTCTCCCATAAAATGGAAGCGAGTAGTAGAATGGATTAAAAATCATTATCCTAAAATATGTTACTTGCCAGAAAAACATTTAAATTAGGGGGATACACACAGGGTAGAGCTAAAAGGCTGGAGAAGAATATATTATGCTTTAACTGAAGTAAAAAAACAATTAGGAGTAGCAATCCTAATCTCAGAGAAAGTAAAAGCAAAAACAGATGTGATTAAAAGAGAGAAGGAAGGAAACTGTAACCTGCTAAAAGGCACAATAGACAATGAAGTATTATCATTACTAAACATATATTCATCAAGTGTTATAGCACCCAGATTCTTGGAGGAGAAGTTAAGGGCTTTACAGGAAGAAATAGACAGCAAAACTATACTAGTGGGGGACCTCAACCTCCCCTTCTCTGAACTTGATAAATCTAACCTCAAAATAAACAAGAAAGAAGTTAAAGAGGGAAATGAATTTTAGAAAAGATAACTATAGTATATGTCTGGAGAAAATTGAATGGGGATAGTAAGGGATACACCTTTTTCTCAGGGGTACATGGCACCTACACAAAATTTGACCATGCACTAGGGTGTAAAAACCTCAAAATCCAGTGCAGAAATGCAGAAAGAGTCAATGCATGCTTTTCAGATCATGATGCAATAAAAATTATATGTAATAAAGTGCCATGGAAAGATAGACTAAAATTAATTGGAAACTAAATAATCTAATCCCAAAGGATGTGTAGGTCAAACAACAAATCATAGAAACAATCAATAATTTCATGCCAGATTATGACAATGAGGAGACAACATACCAAAACTTATGGGATGCAGCAAAAGCAGTTCTTAGGGGAAGTTTCATATCTCTGAATGCTTATGTGAACAAAATAGAGACAGAATAGGTCAATGAACTGGGCATGTAACTAAAAAGCTAGAAAAAGAACAAATTAAAAAATCATCAATTAAATACTGAAAACCAAAGGAGAAATTAAAAAAATTAAGAAAACTATTAAACTAAAAAATAAAACTAAGAGATGATTTAATGAAAAAACAATAACATAGAAAACCTTGGTTAATTTAATTTAAAAAAAGAAAGAAGAAAACCAAATTACTCTCAGCAAACTTGAAAAGGGTGAGTTCACCAATGAAGAGGAAATTAAGACAATAATTAGAAATCATTTTGTCCAACTGTATGCCAATACATTTGATGATCTTAGCGAAATGGATGAAGATTTCCAAAAAATACAAATTGCCCAGATTAACAGAAGAGGAAGTAAATTGCTAAAATAACCTCATCTCTGTTAAGGCAACCTGACTTTTCTCTTTTCTTCCCTTTTGGGATGCTAAGACTGTCAAGTCTTCCCTTTGAATGGGTGGGAAACCTCTTTGCTGTTTTTGTTTAGGAGTATTTCTCAGCACTGAGGCAATCAAGAGTCATTGACTTGTATATGATGTGTTGCTGGGGATGTGGAACTTTCCCACACCTAACCTTGGTGAGGTCAGAGCTCTCATGGCTCCAAACTGGATATAAATGAGGGGAGCTTGGCTTTTGACTTTTGGAGCGCACTCATGGAAGGAGTGTTGAGACTCTGGGCAAGCTGTAACTGCCCCCTGGCTTTGTTAACCCAGACCCATTTGTTCTTCACTGGTAGCTATGTATTGAGAATTGATCAGACAAGGTCTGTCTGTTGATGTTTGTAATTTCTGTTCATATTTTCCTTGAAGTTCAGGGTGTTGATCTTTTCCCTCTGAACTAAGTGATTGATATATGTTTGTGTAATTAAACCAAGATACTTAACCCCTTAAAGTTGCTTTCCTTAGAATAGCAAATCAAAGAACCTGTGTTAGCAGCCATTCTATTTGCTGGTGTTATTGGTTTTACATACTCCTACAACAGCTGCTAGCAGATTGTTGCTACAATCTCAGAAAAAAAATTAAATAAGCCATCAAAGAACTTACCAGGAAAAAATCTCCAGGGACAGATGGATTTAGAAGCAATTTTTTTTTGTCCATTGAAGCACTTTATTTGTATGTATGTTTTACACCCTTAGAAAAAGAATCCCAGGATTTTTCCTCCTGTGTGTTTTTGTCTTGCTTCCTAATGGTCCATGATGCTAGCTGAGGTTGTAAGCACCATAAACCCAAACTGATGGGATGTTAGCAGATTATTCTGCCACTTTTCCAGATCTTTCAATTGAACATCAAACATGGGGCTGATTACACCATACTTGTTTAATCTGTCCTTAAGGTTCAAAACATTTTTTTCCTGCTCAGTGATCATCAATGATCTCAAATTCACCAATGTAACCATGCTTCATCATCACAGTTAAGAATTGGACTATAACTTTAGAGCATGGTCTAATGAGAACCTGGCATTTTCCTCTTTTTTCTGCATTGTTGATGCTTTCAAGAGCATCTGTTAGGACATTCATCCACACCATGGTGGTAGTGCTGCAAGATGGCAGAAAATTAGAAGAAAATTCTATCCAACATTTAAAGAAAAATTAATTCTAATACATTATAAACTATTTAGAAAAATAATCAAAGAAGGAATCCTACTAAATTCTTTTTATGACACAAATATGGTACTGATACCTAAAACAGGAAGAGCCACAACAGAGAAAGAAAATTATAGACCAATTTCCCTAATGAATGTAGATGCAAACATTTGAAATAAAATATTAGCAAAAAGATTGCAGCAACTTATGACAAGAATAATACGCTTTCATAAATCAGATTTATACCAGAAATGCAGAACTAGTTCAATATTAGGAAAACTATCAGCATAATTTATCGTATCAATAACAAAACTAGCAGAGACCACATATTATCTCAATAGATGCAGATAAAGCTTTTGAAAAAATACAATACCCATTCCTGTTACAAGCACAGGTTGGTGATTGTTGTCCTTCATTCTTGAAAAGGACCCAAATGACATCACTATAATAAAGTCAAGTTTCAATGTGTTCAACTATGGGTGATCAGACCAATATGAGTGTGGAATGATCTACCACAGGTCAGACATAAATAGTCCCTGTGAACATTTGGAGAGGATTCTCTTAATGTTGCACATCTAGCATTTCCTTTGAGATGTTTCAATTCTATTTTGCTCATAGAGCACAGTACATTCTCTGATGTGGGCATGCCATGCTGAGCAGTCCTGTGCCAGTATCTCCCATGTCACAATTAATTCCAAAGTTCTTGATAGAGACCTTGAGAGTGTCCTTGTATCACTTCTTCTGACCAACATGTGATTGCTTGCCCTGTATAAGTTCTCCATAAAATACCCTTTTTGGCAAGCATATGTTTTGCATTCAAACAACATGGCCAGCCAAACTTGGCAGTTTGGTTCGACTAAGGACCTCAGTGTCTGGTAACTTATCTTGCCAGGTGATCTTCAGTATCTTCCAAAGATAATTCAAATGGAAGCAATTCAGTTTCCTTGCATGGCAATGGTAGACTGTCCAGATCTCACAGGCATACAACAATGAGGTCAGCACAATAGCTCTGTGGACCTTCAGTTTGGTAGTCAGTCTAATACCTCTTCTCTCCCATACTTTCCTTTTGAGCCTCTCAAACACTGAGCTAACTCTGGAGATAAGTGCATCACCCTCATTATCAATGTGAACATCTCTGGAAATTGCACTTCCAAAGTAAGTGAACTTATCCACAACATTCAAAACTTCTCCATTTGCTGTAATTGTTGGTTCCACCTATGGATGATGTGGTGGTGGCTGATGGAGCAACTGTGTTTCCTTGGTGTTAATTGTTAGGCTAAAATTATCAAAAGAAGCAGAGAATTAATCCATACTTTGTTGCATCTCAGCTTCAGAGGCTGCATTGAGTGCACAATCATCTGCAAACAGAAAATCATGCACCAAGTCTCCCTCCACCTGACTCTCATCTGTGACTCCAAGAAGCTGTAGCATGCTCAGCATCCACACTCCAGTATTACAAACACTAGAGAGTGCAGGAATTAATGGAGTTTTCCTTAAAATGAAAAGTACCAGGCACCTAAAACTATCAGCAAGCATTATATGTAATGGGGATAAGCTAGAAGCATCTGCAATAAGATCAAGGTGAACCAAGGATGTCTATTATCACCTCTTTTATACAATATGGTACTAGAAATGTTAGCTTTAGCAATAAGAGAAAGAAAAGAAATTGAAGGAATTAGAATAGGCAAAGAAGAAAGTAAATTATCATTCTTTGCACATGATATGATGATATACTTAGGGAATCCTAGAAAATTAAGTAAAATAATGCTGGAATTAATAAATAACTTTAGCAAATTTGCATGATATAAAATTAACCCACACAAATCATTGGCATTTCTATATATTACTAACAAAATCCAACAGCAAGAGATAGAAAGAGAACTTCCATTTAAAGTTACTGTAGACATTACACATTTTGGTGTCTCCCTGCCAAAACAAACCCAGGAACTATTTGAACACAATTACAAAACATTTTTCACACAAATAATGTCAATGATGATTCTACTTAAAATAATTTACTTATTCAATTCCATGCCAATGAAAGTACCAAAAATTATTCTATAGAGTTGAAAAAATCATAAGAAAATTCATCTGGAAGAACAAAACATCCAGAATATCAAGAGGATTAATGAAAAGAAATTCTAGGGAAGGGCTTAGCCATACCAGATCTTGAATTGTATTATAAAGCAATAATCATCAAAACTACTTGATACTGGCTAAGATATACAATGGTGGATCAGTGGAATAGGTTAAGAACAGAAGACACAGTAGTCAATGACTATATTAACCCACTGTTTGATAAACACAAAGACACTGGTTTCTGGGATAAGAACTCACTTTTTGAGAAAAAACTCTTGGGAAAACTGGAAAATACCATGGTAGAAACTGGACATAGACCAACATTTTACACTGTGTAACAAAATAAAGTTAAAATGGGTACATGATTTAGATGTAAAGGCTAATAGTGTAAGCAAACTGGGAAAGCAAGGAATAGTTTCCCTGCCAGATTTATGAAGAATGGAAGAATTTACAACAAAACAAGAGACAGAGAACATTATGAAAATGTAAAATAGATATTTTTTAATACTTTAAATAGAAAGTTTTTTTCATTTTATTTTATTTTTTTTTAGAAACAAAGCCAATGCTACTAAGATTAGGAGGGAAGGGGAAAACGGAAAGAATTTTTACAACCAGTGTCTGGGATAAAGGCTTCATTTCTAAAATATATAGAGAACTAAGTCAAATTTGTAAGAATACAAGTCATTCCCCAATTGATTAATGGCCAAAGGATATGAACAGGCAGTTTTCAGAGGAAGAAAAGAAAGCTGTTTATAGTCATATGAAAAATACTCTAAATCACTATTTTTTAAAAAAAAATATTCATTTAATACTTTTAGTTTTAAGTATTGATTTTCACAAGAGTTTGAATTACAAATTTTCTCCCCCTTTCTACCCTCTTCCTCACTCCAAGATGGCATATATTCTGATTGCCCCATTCCCCAGTGAGCCCTCCCTTCTGTCACCCCACTCCCCTGCCCCATCCTCTTTTCACTTACTTTCTTGTAGGGCAAGATAGATTTCTATGCCCCATTGCTTGTATATCTTATTTCCTAGTCGCATGTAAAAACTTTTTTTTTGAACATCTGCTTTTAAAACTTTGAGTTCGAAATTCTCTCCCCTCTTCCCTCCCCACCCACCCTCCCTAAGAAGACAAGCAATTCAACATAGGAAACATGTGTATCATCATGTAAAACCCTTCCACAATACTCATGTTATGAAACACTAACTATATTTTGCTCCTTTCTATCCTATCCCCCTTTGTTCAGTTTTCTCCCTTGACCCTATACTTTTTCAAAAGTGTTTGCTTTTGATTACCTCCTCCCCCTATCTGCCCTTCCTTCTATTATCCCCCATTTTTTATCTCCTTCGTCCTTCTTTCCTGTGGGGTAAGATATCCAATTGAGTGTGTATGTTATTCCCTCCTCAGGTCAAATCCGATGAGAGCAAGATTCACTCAATCCCCCTCACCTGCCCCCTCATCCCTATCAATGAACTGCTTTTTCTTGCCACTTTTATTTGAGATAATTTACCCCAATCTATCTCTCCCTTTCTCCCTCTCTGAATATATTCCTCTCTCATCCCTCAATTTGATTTTATTTATTTTAGATATAGTCCCTTCATATTCAACTTACCCTGTGCTCTCTGTCTATATATATATATATATATATATACATACATATACACCCACACACACACACACACACACATATATACCCATTATACATATATATATATATATATATATATATGTATATATATATATATATATATATATATATATGTATATGTATGTATGTATATTCCCTTCAGCTACCCTAATACTGAGAGGTCTCATGAATCATACACATCATCTTTCCATGTAGGAATGTAAACAAAATGGTTCAACTTTAGTAAGTCCCTTACGATTTCTCTTTCTTGTTTACCTTTTCATGCTTCTCTTGATTCTTGTGTTTAAAAGTCAAATTTTCTATTCAGCTCTGATCTTTTCACTGAGCGAGCTTGAAAGTCCTCTATTTTATTGAAAATCCATATTTTCTCTTGGAGCATGATAGTCAGTTTTGCTGGGTAGGTGATTCTAGGTTTTAATCCTAACTCCATTGACCTCTGGAATATTGTATTCCAAGCCCCTCAATCCCTTAATGTAGAATCTGCTAAATCTTTTGTTATCCTGATTGTGTTTCCACAATATTCAAATTGTTTCTTTCTGGCTGTTTGCAGTATTTTCTCCTTGATCTGGGAGCTCTGGAATTTGGCAACAATATTCCTAGGAGTTTTCTTTTTGGGATCTTTTTCAGGAGGTGATTGGTGGATTCTTTCAATTTCTATTTTGCCCTCTGGCTCTAGAATATCAGTGGAGTTTTCCTTGATAATTTCTTGAAAGATGATGTCTAGGCCCTTTTTTTGATCATGGCTTTCAGGTAATTTAATGTGAATATATATGTAGAGGCTATATCAGATTGCATACTGTCTTAGGAAGAGGGGAGGAGAGGAAGGGGGAGAACATTTAAGGTTCAAAAGCTTGTGGAGCTTAATGTTGTAAACTAAGAATAAATAAATACATTTTTAAAAAGTAAAAAAAAAGAATTGTTGCCTTGACCTCTGTCAATATCCCATTACATTGTAAGAATGTGTTCTTTAACACCCAGGAACATATGACTGTCATGGCTGCTTAATGGAAGGAGATCTGGAATCAGTTGAGATGAGTCATGGATGGAGTAAAAATGCAACCTGCACCTAGAGGTTCATGTTTACTGGAGATAGCAGAAATGGACAGATGACACACTTTTAAGTTAATCTGCAGGTTTAACATTTTTTTCTGTCACTTCCTTCAATCCAGATAATCAAAAAAACCCACTAAAACAAAATCCTTATTTGTAGTGTTTACTGATTTCTCACACTGAAAACTTATTAATTAGCTTTCAGCAATCTGGAGCTGGCTTAAGTACCCTCCTACTCATACTTGGAGAATAGCAGATAGCCATGCTTCTCTCACTTGTTCCTTTTTTTTTTTCCTCTTATTCCCTGAATGATGAGTTGGGGCTGTGCTCAAATACACTAGAGGGTGTCAGAGAGGCTGAAGATGGAAGTCAAAAGTTTGTTCATGTCCATAGGGGCAAAAGCTTTGGAGCCAGATCAGAATTCTATTCTTGCTTTGTAATTTTCTGACTGAGAAAACCTTGAGTAAATCACTTAATCTCAGTTTCTGCATTTATTAAATCAGATTAATCCTACTTGCACTAAGACATTTATGAGGATACAATGAAATGATACAATCTTATGTTCAGAGTTGTAAGGGAAGAGGGAAGAAACATTTATTAAGTACTTATTATGTATCAGGAACTATGCTAAGCACTTTGTAAATATTATCTCCTCTGATTTTCATAACATTTCTGGATGGTAGTTTCTACTGTTAACCCCATTTTACAGTTGAGGAAACTGAGGAAGGCAGAGATTATGTAATTTGCCTAGGGTCACACAATTAAGTACCTAAGGCTGGATTTGAACTTAGATCTCTTTTTCATTCCAGGCCCAGTGCTTTATTTACTATGCATACTATATAATGGAAAAAGACCTTGGGAAAGTCATATATAATATAAATAAAGGCTTTTCCATGCCATACATCTAGGGATGACAGAAATTATTCTTCTCCCTTAAAAAAAATACCAGTCCTTATAGAGGTCATCTCCTGAAGTAAAAAGAATGTTTCTATCTCTATCTCTGTCTCTCTAAATCTGTTTAATCTATACTATCTATCTATCTGTCTAGCTAGTTGTGTATCATCTTCTCTTAAGCAATTCATGCTTTCAAGTTGAATAATATAATCTTTCAGAATGAGAAAAGGATGTGAACAGATTAAGTCTGAAGTAATACAATGAAATTAGAAAATTATAGTGGGCTTTTGTTTAACTATGTTATTTTTGTTGTTGGTGCTCATTTAAGTTATTATTTGGAGAAACTGCTATTTTTCTTCAATACTATCAATAATGGATATCTATAGCAGTAAGGCAAAATTCATGGTCTCAGAGAGGACCAAGGGCATGCCTGAATGATTCAGAATTGTAAAGTATAAGGAATTCTCTAGATAGGAGGCAGAGGAAGTATGACATTTATTTAGACTCCACAGGATCACATTCAAGGACCAATGCCCCCAATTCGATATTGTAGCAATAGTATTCCAAAACCGATAAGCTCACCTCACTGCAGTGACAAGGAAATTATAACAAAATATTATAGCAAGCTGTACTGTAGTTTCTTCTCTATGCTAGGGCCTTCCTATGAAAAGATTACTCATGGATCATAACTCTTTAAGCACAGCACTCTCTCCTGCAGCTCTGCTGACTCTGAGTTCCTTTATCGCTGCAACTCTCTCTTACTCAGCACTGCACTCTCAATCCTGGCTCTCTGATTCTGAATCCTGCTGCTCTCCACTCTTCTGCTCCAGGTTCTGTTCTGCTGTTCACAGTTCTGGGCTCTCTTTTTATGCAGTCCTAGCTGTCATCTGATTGACTAAAACTCAGCACACATACCATTGGTTCTGGTCTTAGTAACTCCCCTTAGGGCCCTGAGAGCTTCAAGACCACGTCAGCTTAGCACCTAGTAAGTAGGGGTTTGGGGCCTACTTAAGAACAAAGATATAATCAGGCCTTCCCACCTAGGCTCAACCTGAGCCCTACTGAATAGGTGGGGAAGATCTTTGATCAGATCAATACTACAATATCCTATCAATTTCAATAAATAGCAAGAGTTAATGATGAGCATTTTAAAGAGGCATCACAGCAATATGTACATATATGATTAATATAAAAGACAGAATGATGTACATGATAGAGAGTTGTCCTTGGATAGCTAGCTATCCACAGAATCAAAACAACTATATTCAAGGCTTGCCTCTGATACATACTGTCTATGGGGACATGGGCAAACCACTTAACCTCCTAGTATTATACTTAAGAGTATAAGTTGGAGAGAATTCACAATCTAAATTGGTAGAGACATTGCTTTACCAGTGCTTACTATATCAATAAAATCATAGTTTTGGTCACAAAATTTATGTAATTTTGTCTCATATATATGTTATTTAGTTATGTTATTTATAGAAATTTGGGGTATGTATCCTACATGAAGCACAAGTGCAAGTATATATTTAATAATTAAACTACTGGGATGCTATTCTTTTTATTTTTCCAAAATCAATATTTTAAAATTTTTACTCATTTTATTCTACACTTCTTCATTCTTTGATGAATAAAGTGGGCTAGGAAATGAATTTTGGATTTGATTTTCAGAGCCTTGCTCTTTCGCCAATTTGCTCTGTGACTTTAGCAATTCATTTGACTTCCTATACTTTGTTTTCCTTGTCAGAAAGATAGCAGTTAATAATACTCACCTATCTTACAGAGTTTTTAGCATAATTACAAGTGAGTACAATGCATTTTGCAAGGATAAAAAGTGATATACAAATGCTAAATACTTCTACTACTAAGAATAAAGTGATTAAATATACTAGGCAAGAGTATTAAAGTAATCTAAAAGATAGAAGAACTGCTTGAGTACAAGTTGAAAATCAAGCTTCAAATAAATAGTGAAAGATAAATTACTTTTTGAGGAGGAAGAAATTTCAATTTCTTCTGTGTATACATTTATCATTTTAGCATCTTAAGTTTTTTCTCTCATTTGAGGACCCTTTATCTTTACCCTTTCTAAATACTACTGCAATCTATTCTTATCATCAATGAAAATGAAACTACTGCATTTCAGCTCTAACATATCTTTATCCAGTGTGATATATGAAGAAGTGACATGGGTCTCAAGGAAATGAAGTCTTGCGAGCAGCTGAATTCAAATGAAAGCATACAGAGATGATCCATGCTAGAGGTGACACAATTTTAATGACATTCATCTATCAATTTCTAAGACATTCTTTGAGAGGGGAATATTTTAGGGAAAAGACTACACACACACTCATTACAATCCTTCAATTGATCCATAATATCGTTGATGCAGTCAATTCCTCCACTGAGGCTGATAGACACCCATCCAAGTGTTCCTAATGCTGGAGATTCTTATCCTGACATATATCATAGATTAAACTTCAGAGATATTTAGTTTTATTCAAACCTGGTCACTTTAGAGATGAAGAAAATGAGGCCAGAAGTCAAAATATTTGTCCATGATTACCCAAGGAGTAAAGGTCAGAGAAAAGATTTGAGCCTAGGTGTTCTGACTCCAAATCCAGCATACTTTTGACTTATCCAGATGTCTCAATCCAGTAACTCCTAGTATTTCAAGGAGGCTTCCTGTCAAAGCATTAAGAAAGCTTAGCTCTATTTAGCTTCCGTGATCAATTGACTTCAGACATATTCAAGGAAATGCATAAAGGATTTGCCAAACTTTTATCTCCATACAGGATTTACCGATTATATGTAGGCTTATACTAGGTACATGTATGTGTGTATGTATATACACAAATATATACATATACATATATATACATACATATATCTTAATATATTGATATGTCTGGGTATTGGATGTGTGAATGAAACAGATGTTAATTAATTTGGGCAAAGAACTGTGCTAAGCACTGAGCATTCAAATATAACAGTAAATCAGCCCTTTTCTCAAGGAGCTCATATTTTAGTGGGAGAAACAACACATGTGGAAAGTTTTAGCTGCAATCATACCTAAAGGATCTATAGACCTTCTTAGTGTGAGGCAGCAAAGCAGATGATACTATGTCTTCTCTGTTGTCATTTCTACTGCAAAATCCTGTTAGTTCCTGCTGCTGAACCATTTAACTGCTCCCTGTAGGAGCAGTTTCCAAGAGGCGCTTTTCCCAATAGTGGCCGAAGGCACTAGGCTGGAAGTATTGCTCATTCCAAGTCTCTTGGGATTCAATATACTTAAAAACTTCCATTATCCCTTCCAGAACTCCTTACAGCTTCTTGATTTCACAATGTGTGGCCTTGCCTACCTCCTTTGCCAATTAAATATATTCTTGATGTTTCCTTCCATTTCACTTCTCATATACATCAGCATTGTCAACATGCAGCAGACTATCCATCATGCATCTCTCCATGATCTGAAGGGATTAATCAAAAATGTGATTTTTCAGAGATTATGGGATTCCATGACACATAGTGAGAAAGCATCAATGGGAGAATATTGGTGTCACAAGGTGGATATCTGTCAGATAATAGCACATAACATTATGGAACAGAAGAATACTTTTCCAAATTCTATATATTCTTTCTTTCTCTGTCTCTCTCTGTCTGTCTCTGTCTGTGTGTCTGTCTCTCTCTCTCTCTTTCTCTGTCTCTGTCTCTCTCTCTCTGTGTCTCTCTGTCTCTGTCTCTCTCTTTCTCTGTCTCTCTTTTGCCCCTCTCTTCTTTTACCTTAAGCTTAGTTTACCTTTAATTGTCAGAGTTCATCCAAGATACATTGTTTGATGGAATGATTTTCCATACAATTGCCTGACATGAAATAATCTTACTAAGAAACTTACTTTATTGATTTGTTTTCTTTTTCCTATAAGGAAGTTTAGTGGTTGTAATTCATTGAAGGTCCCTATAGTATTTCAGAACTCTGGGCAATCAGCATAATATTATCAAGGAAGAAGAACATTTGGAGAAACTCACCATCTAAAGGTGATCTCTCACATAGTTTGTTGCTGTGGAAGGTGAGTATATTTCTATGTATTAGGACTTCACTTGCTATTGATAATCAGAAGACTGGTGAAGTCCGCCTAGAGTTGGAAAAGATCTGAACCCTTTCATTTTACATTTAAATTAACTAAGGAGCATTGTGAGTAAGTTATTTGCAAAAGGCATACAGGGATCAAGTGTCAGAGCTGGGATTTGAACTTAAGTTCTAGAACTCCAAGTTCAGTGGGAAAATTCAGTGCCATTTTTATTGTGCCATATTACTTCTCTATTCTACATAATTCTCAGTAAACTGTTATTGTGAAGATGAAATTTCCTACAGGAAAAAAGTGAACAAAGACTTTCTATTCCCTTATTTATGTCATTCTCACAATATGCAAATCACTATCAGATAGGTTAAGGATGATATATTAGGCATGTATATCAAGAATTATTGTCATCTTTTAAGATCACGGTAAAGAAATACTTAATGTTTGTAATGTTTTCCATTCTTTTGTTCTATTCTCTTCTCTAATGGCTTTATAATGGTTTGCTTACTCCTTTTAAAATATTCCTGAATCCAGGAATAAAATCCAGTTTATATGCCTATCTTTATCCTCTTATGTATCATTTAGAAATGTTATCTTTATAGACCTCTTTAATGAAAAAGATATTCTGTGGATCTTTATGAAAATATGCTTATTCATCATTTCTTATTGTATAACAGTACTCCACTGCATTCATATGCCACAGCCTATTCAACCATTCCCCTATTGATGGAAATCCCCTCAGTTTCTAGTATTTTGCCACCACAAAAAAGGCTGCTATAAATATTTTTGCACATGAAGGTCCTTTTCACTTTTTATGATCTCTTTCGGATACAGACCTTGTAGTGGTAATGCTGGATGAAAGAGTATACACGGTTTGGTTGCCCTATGGGCATAGTTCCAAATTACTATCCAGAATGGTTGCATCAGTTTACAACTCCACCAGTAATGCTGTAGTGTCCCAATTTTCCTACACCCCCTCCCACATTTATCATTTTCCTTTATGAGTCATGTTAACCAATCTGATAGGTATAAAGTGGGACTTTGGAGTTGCTTTAATTTGCATTTCTTTGGTCAAAAGTGATTTGGAGTACTTCTTTGTATGACTATAGATGGCTTTCATTTTTTCAACTGAAAAAATGTTTGCTCATATGCTTTGACCATTTATCAATGGGGTAATGACTTGCATTTTTACAAATTTTTCTCAGTTCTCTCTGTATTTTAGAAACAAAGGCTTTATCAGAAACACTAGACGTAAAAAAAATTTCCCAGCTTTCTGAATTTCTTCTAATCTTGGTTTCACTGGTTTTGTCTGTGCACAAACTTTTTTTTAATTTAATGTTATGAAAATTATTTATTTTTCATTGTGCAATGACCTCTATCTCCTGTTTGGTCACAAATTCTTCCCATATCCATAGATCTGACAGATAAACTATTCCTTTTTCTCCCAATTTGCTTATGGTATCACCAGTTATGATTCAATCATATACCCATTTTGACCCGGTCTTGGTATACAGTATAAGATGTTGGTTTATGCCTAGTTTCTAACATACTATTTTCTAGTTTTCCCAGCAGTTTTTGTCAAATATTGAGTTCTTTTAATAAAAAAAAATGTATTTTATTTTTCCCAATTACATGCTGACAGTTTTTATCATTAATTTTTATAAGATTTTGAGTTCAAAAATTTTCCCTCTTCCTTCCCTTCCCTATTCCTAAAATAGTAGGGAATTTGATATAGGATATGCATATATTATCATATAAAACACATTTCCATATTAGTCACATATTTGTGTAAGAAAAAACAAATTACAAGAAAAAACACAAAAAGAATAAATAAATGAAAAACATATGTTTCAATCTGCGTTCAGAGTCCATCAGTTCTACATACAATGTTCTCACCTCACTCAGCATCAGTTCATATGTCTTTCCAGGTTTTTCTGAAGTCTGCCTGCTCTCATTTCTTATAGCACAACAGTATTCCATTATATTCATATAATCCAGCTTGTTCACCCATTCCCCAGTTGATGGGCATCCTCTCAATTTCCAATTCTTTTCCACCACAAAAAGAGTTGCCATAAATATTTTTGACATGTGGGTGCTTTTCCCATTTTTATGATCTCTTTGGGATACAGTCCTAGAAGTGGCATTGCTGGATAGGCACATTTTTGTAGCCCTTTGTACATAGTTCCAAATTGCTTTCCAGAATGGTGGGATCAGTTCACAACTCCACCAACAATGCATCAGTGTTCTCATTTTCCCATATCTTCTAAAGCATTTATAATTTTCCTCTTTTGCGATGTTAGCCAATCTGATAGGTGTGATGTGGTACCTCAGAGTTGTTTTGATTTACATTTCCCTAATCAACAGTGACTAAAAGCATTTTTTTCATATGACTGTAGATAGCTTTAATTTCTCCCTCTGAAAACTGCCTGTTCATATCCTTTGACCATTTATCAGTTGGGTAATGACTTGTATTCTTATAAATTTGACTCAATTCTCTATATATTTTAGAAATGAAGCCTTTATAGGAGACATTGATTGTAAAAATTCTTTCCCAGTTTTCTGCTTCCTTCCTAATCTTGGTTGCATTGGTATTGTTTGTGCAAAAACTTTTCAATATAATGTAATCCAAATTATCCATTTTGCATTTCATAATGTTCTCTATCCTTTGTTTGGTCATAAATTCTTGTGTTTTCCACAAA
The DNA here is from genome assembly GCF_011100635.1 of Trichosurus vulpecula. NCBI lineage: Eukaryota > Metazoa > Chordata > Mammalia > Diprotodontia > Phalangeridae > Trichosurus > Trichosurus vulpecula. The sequence continues at coordinate 90,425,831 of NC_050578.1, read as the reverse complement.
TATGACAAGTAAACTATTCCTTGCTCTTCCAGTTTGCTTATAGTACCAACTTTTATGTCTAAATTATGTATTTATTTTGACTGTGTCTTGGTATATGGTGTACGATGTTGGTCTATGCCCTCTTTCTACCATACTATTTTCCAGTTTTCCCTGCAGTGTTTGTCAGATAGTGAGTTCTTATCCCAGAGATTGGAGCGTTTGGGTTTATAAAAGAGTAGGTTGCTCTAGTGGTTGACTACTGCGTCTTGTGTACCTAACCTATTCCTCTGATTCACAACTCTATTTCTTAGCTAGTACCAAATAGTTTTGATGATTGCTAGTTTATAATACAATTTAAGATCTGGCGTTGCTAGGCCATATTTTTTAGCATTACTTTGCATCAATCCCCTTGAAATTCTGGACTTTTTGTTCTTCCAGATGAAGTTTATTATTATTTTTCTCACTCTATAAAATTCTAAATTCTTAGCATAGTTTTTAATGTCCTTATCATGCACTCCCTTCTCAGCATATCTATGAGTTTGCCAATGTTCTTCCTAAAATGTGGCACTGTGAACAAGATACAATATTAAAAATGTAATGTGACTAGTAGAAGGTTATCAGTGACAGTAAGGTTTGGATCAGGGCATGTGGAAAGAATATTATTTCTCAGAAATGACCATTTTAAATGGATGACTCCACATTTCCGAGGCAGAAATTTTGTGATTTTTTTCCATATTTTTCCCATGTAGGATATGTGCCTCTGAAAAGTAGTTAAAAGTATAACTAACTGAACTCATCAATCTCCTCACTTGAACACAATACACTTAAAAGGGGGTCGTGTCCAGTAGCATCATTATCATTGAGGGCAGTTTTTTTTAACTTTATACCCCAAAGGACTATCAGTAATGCCTGGCATATGAAAGGTGATTAATACATGATTGATTTGATTTGAATTGCATTAGAAGCTCATTCAGTATCCATCCTGAAAACTCAATGGCTCTTTTTCTTGAGCTATGCATACTCAAAGTTTGAGTAATTGTTGTCCAAGATGTACACAGGATATGCCCATCCATAGAATATATATCAGGATAACAATTAATATTTGGCAGGAATTTCAATGAGAAATGAAGAACCAAAGAAAGCAATGCCTTTTACTCTCCTAGGAGAAAAGAAGCTAATGATTCCAATTGATGGGAAGATAAGGATTGGTTGGTTAATGAGGATAAAGTGATAAGGGCACAGGTCAGAGTCACAGAAACTCAACTCTGAAGAAATCAGACTCACGGAACTGAATCTTCAGTTTGTCCATATCTTTTTGAAATTTTATGCTCTGACTTGAATGCAACATTCCAGATGTGTTGTGAGCAGATCATACTAGAGTATGATCATCACTTCCTTTATTCTACACTCTATGAGGCTATCAATGCAGCTCAATTTTGCATCAGCACTTTTGCTTATGGTATCTGTTGCCTCATCAAATGTAAGGTTTAGTGAAATAAAACAAAACACATTTTCCAAAAGCAACAACTACTGCCTTCTTTCCAAGTTTCTTGTGCTCATTAACTTTATTTTTGAAATTAAAATTAATTCTATTTAATTTTTTATTTTATTTGGTTTATCATAATGGCTTATCCCATTGAAATATTTATGGGTGTCATCTTTGTCATTAAAAATCTCTTGACTGTTACCACAAATTTTATTATTCTCTTTTATATTTTTGTCATTTCAAATTTTAATAAGCATGTTATTTATGTCTTTATCCATGTCATTGATAAAAAAGAAAAAAAAACTGCATACTGCTGAATGCAGATCCTGGGGCGACACCACTACAGACCTCCTTCAATGTTAACATGAAATCACTAATGATTACTCTTTGAGCCCAGCCTTTCAACTAGTTGTAATTTCTTTAAATCAACTACCCTCTGACTGACATCTTACAGTTCACAAGATGTACTGAATATTAAAGGAGGATTCGAATGATTTTCTTATGAACATCCTATCCATGTATTATTTGTTATTCTAAGAAGATCAGGGTGGAAGGGGGAGAATGAGGAAAAAGGAATGCTAGTTGGAAAGTAAGCTATGATTGTGGTCTATGCACTCATTACCCTTTCCTCATGGTGATTTCACATGGAATCATTAGCTTCTATTCTCCTGGGAGAGTAAAATATATAAATTAATTTGATTTGAAGTATTTAACAGTTTTTATTGATGTGTTTTTGTTTAAATATTGCAGTCATTAATAGATTACTCCCACTTCATGAAAGATCCCTTATAACAAAGTAAAACAGTCATCTAAAAGGGCCTGCAATATTTCACACCTGCAGTATTCCCCTCAACTTCTCTCTATTAAGAAAAAATTAACAAATTCTACTTTATTAAAAGAGAAAGCCTATTGCATTAAACAGTTTGTCACTTCATTAGTCTATCTATTATCCTTATTTATCATTTCTTTTTTATTCTTTCATTTTTCCTCTCTAAAAAGTCAGCTTTTAACCTTTTAAAAGTTTTGCTAGTTTATTCAGAACTTACCTCTGAGAATTTGACTTTGTGTTAATTCTTTGGAGAGTAATGTATGTGCACAGGAGGGTGATTTGAAAGAAGTTTACCAAAATTTTTGAAGGAGAGATCTTTATGATTGAGTATCTGATCATAGTAAGTCAAGAGGTGTGGGGGCTTATGATGAAAGTAGAGAATTTGAGCATATACAAAGGTCCTCATAGAAAAGTCCTTCATCTATATGATAAAACCTAAGGAGACATATTGTTTTCATATTGTTTTGTCTGAGCTGTGTCCAGTTGGAATCTAAATGGAATAGACATTTTTCTGCCTAATAAAATGAAGTCTGAGAATAATGTAGAGCAGTGAAAGATAAACGCTAAAATACTTTAAGCACTCAGAAATATTGCATACAGGAATCCAGGATAAGAGAGTTGTTCTAGGCTTCTAAGCAAATACATTCTAGGTAGGAAGCTGTTTTTTTTTTGGGGGGGGTGGATTACAAAAAACATAAGCTAAAAATCTAAAAAATTACTGCTTGCTTTTAACCAAGAACTGAAAGTCCTAAAAGGATTTTATCTATCACTTTTACAAATGATTTAAGCCATGTGGGGATTAGAAAGGGGTAAATTTTAAGATGGTTATTTACAAATCACACGGCACATCATCTCTGTATATGTAAACTTATGTATAAACTTTACATTACTTGTGTGTTCATGATGCAAGGTACCAGCTGACACAAAATTCTGTGAGGGCCAAGATGGAATGGCTTCAATTATGGATTTCAAATAAGCATACATTTTTATTTTTAGAATCTATTCAGAAAAATAGGAGAGGTTTGTCACAAGAAGTCTGGCTACAAGATGATTTTTGTTTCAAATCCAGAAATTCATGAAGACCAAGATCTAAAAGGTTTCAACGCATATTGGGGGGAGTTAGTATCCAGACCGGTAAAATGAAAGGAAGAGGGAGAGAGAGAGAGAGAGAGAGAGAGAGAGAGAGAGAGAGAGAGAGAGAGGGAGGGAGGGAGGGAGAGGGAGAGAGAGATTCTTTGGAGTCAGGAAGTTCCAACTTCAAGTCTTCTTTTTTTTCATCAATATGGCTGTTAGGGCTCCATACAATGTTTTACATCTGTAAGGTAGAAATCCATATTGATACAATTTCTTTTTAAATTGAGAGTCAAATTAATTTGAAGGTCCAGATAAATTTCATGCCTTTTGCCAAGCATTATTCTAGGCTCTGAGACACAGATACAAAAAGATAATATTCCTGCACTCAAGGAGCTTACATATGTATATGTAGGCAATATGGATTATGTGTTATGTTATGAACAGCCATATAATTTTTCAACATATTCTTAAGACAATTTCAGTGTGATAGAAAAGATTTTCTGGAACAATAAATACAGCCATTTATCTCCATTCAAAGTATAATTAAATTGAGCATAAATGATTTTATATTTGCTATTAACAGAATGAATATATAACATTTATTGTTTGTTAGATATAATTGTGTATTTTTAATGATCAGATAATATAATCTGTTCTTTTGTTTTCAAAAAGCTTAAAAATAGTGTATCAGGATACTTACAGGTAACATTAAGAGAAATAAGTGGAAAAAGCTATCAAAAATCTATTCTGGATAAATATTTTTAAATTTTTCTTTTTTTTTCTTTTATAATATAATTTTATTTTAAACTCAAGGGCCAGAACAGAAATACAGAGTGGAGAAAAGCAACAAAACATATCATAAACTTAAATATTGAAACAAATACAAAGTAAGAAAGAAAGAAAGCATGTCTAGTGCATAGCAGAATGTAAGAGAGGATTCAAAATATGTAACAATAGATTTTCATTTCAAGAAAGCCTATATAATAAATAATACATGTTGTATTGAGAAATATTTTCTTTGCTTCTTTGTGAGTTTTCTTTTGCTTTCTGCTGGGGACTTTTGTACTTTGTTCTCCCCCCCCCCCCACCCACTATCCCCAGAATGCTACAAAAAGTTTAGATATGTTTCTCTATAGCTATAGATGCACACACACACACACACACACACACACACACACTCACATATGCACATATATAGACATGTACTTTCCCAAACATACTCTACTTCTGATTTTTGTTTTTATATTTGTGCATATCTCTTGTTTCCTATCGCTCCTGAGTCCTCTACTTTACTTCTACCCTCTACCTTGCCTTCCTATTACTTGCCTCTCCCACTCCAAGGATCCCTCCCCTATCTTCCCATTCCCATGAATCTAAATACCCTTCTATTACCCCCTTTTACCTATTCCCTCATTCTCCCCTCTAAAATCCTTCCCTTATCCTTTCCCCCTCTCTATACCCCTACCATTTTATTTCCTCTAAATTTAGAAGACTTTTATACTCTTCTAAATATGTATGTATTTAGATATATTGTGCCCTTTTGAACCCATTCCCAATGAAAGTAGGTTACCAGAGCTACCAGCCCACATCCCTCATCTAATTCCTCTGTATCCTTTCTTCCTCTCGCACCTCCTTTCTATAAAATAGTTACTTTTTTGCTGTTTCTAAATACTTTTACTTTTTAAATTCATATCATAGTCAGATTTAGCCCTCTTATGAGCTCAGCATTAATTAATTAATAAGAATCTTTGACATACATTTTACATCATATAAAGGGTAAACAGTCTGTCCTTATGAATCCCTTATAGTCAGTATTTGTATGTACCTTATGTTTCTCTTGTTTCTTGTATGTCAAATCTTCTATTAAGATGAGGATTTTTTTTAACAAAGTCTCGAAAGTCTGAGAGTTTATCAAATGTCCACTTTTTTTTTCATTCAAGATAATACTTAAATTTGCAGGGTAATATTTTTGGCCTGGACTCCCAGGTCTTTTGGTCTTTGACATATTGTGTTCCAAGACCTGCAGTCTTTTATGTCTCTGCTGCTGGGTCTTGTGTAATTCTAACTGTGGCAACATCATATCTAAATCTCTTTAATCTTTATGCTTTTACTATTTTATCCTTGACCTAGAAGTTTCTGAATTTGATTATGATATTCCTATGAGTTTTCTTCATAGGATCTCTTTTAAGTGGTATTTGATGGATTTTTTTTTTTTGCTGTTTCTACTTCCCTGTCTTGTTCTAATTCTCCAGGACAATTTTCTTTAATTATTTCTTGTATTATTGTACCAAGAGTCTTCTTTTAATCATAATTTTTAGTTAGTCCAATTATTTTTATATTTTCTTTTCTTCATCTATTCTCCAAATCTTTTGGGTTTTCTTATAAGGTGTTTTACCTTCTCTTTTATTCTTTTATTTTCATGTTTTGTTTAATTATTTCTTGATCTCTTATAATCTCACTGGCTTCACTTTGCCCAATTCTAATTTTCAAGGTGTCATTTTCCATCTTAAGATTCTGGATCATCTTTTCTAAATGCTTGACTTTCCTTTCATAACCTTCTTGTTTGTCTTGGATCATTTTTAGTTTTAGTTTTTCCTCTATCTCTGTCATTTGATTTTTAAAGTCTTTTTTAAAGATCTTCTATAAATTCTTTTTGTGCAGGTAACCATTTGATGTTACTCTTTGGGGATTTCTTTACTCCAATATCCTCCTCTGAAGATAAACCCTGGTCATCTCTATTCCCATAATAGCTTGCTATGGTTGGATTCTTTCTCCTTTTACTGTGCATTTTTTGTCATAATAGCTTGATTTTTGTAATCACCTCTAGCCCTGGGGTATGAGAAATGGTGTCTCTTGCCCCAGATCTTTAGTCCTGCCCTCTAGCCTAGAACTGATGTGGTGCTTGTGTTTGGACTCTAATTCTAACAGCCTCTGCCTGGGTGCCTGTGCCTGAACCCCAATTCCAAACACATCCACTTCTCAAAACATATTCTGCCTCAGGCAGTCTCTCTCTAGCTAAAGGGCAGCATGTCCCAATTTATCTCTGCTTCTTCTTTAGTAAGCAGCTATGCCTATTGATTTCCAGATGCTGATAATTGATTGTACACTGAGTCATAACCATATTTACTATTTACTGATCTTTCTAACATGTATCCTAGACATAGTATTCTGTCTAACAAGACATTAGATAAAAAACTATATAGAGATTCCCCTTTAGCCCCAACCGGTAGTGAAGTCAGTGATGTTTCATAATAAAAACCACACCCCTAGTAACCCCTCTGTGGGCTATTTCCTAGAAAGCTCTGGGTAATATGCCTGCACAGTTGATACTAAATGTTTATGTTCCTTTATGAACTAACCACTCCTTAACCACACCTTAGCTATTCCCTAATCCCACCCCCAAATACCAAACTGACATGTTTCCCCCCTTTAACCCCCTAAAATCTTTTATAAAAACTCTCCCTGCATCCCTCTATGGTTGCAGGTTCCCTAAGAATCCTTGCCTGCTCTAAAGCATGAAAATAAACTTTTGCAAACTTGACTTAAAGATTGCTTGGGTCCTGAATTCATTTCAGGGGACCTTGCCCTGGGAACTTTGGTTTGGTATCCCGGAATCCCTGGGTTTTTCCCCCAACATTTTTGGTGCCCAAGGTGGGGCTCAGTTTAATATTCTCCTGAGGAGTGATTCGAACTCTGAGCAGCCCAACTGGCAGATTAGTCACCCAATCCTGATGAGTCTCTATAAAGAGCTTAGTTAAGACTCCCTTGAGGATATGATTCATTTTCTCCACTTTCCTTAACTTGGGCAAGATCAGTGAATGAAAAAGAGACAGGCACCCCAATCGTTTCTTCTGTTAGAATCCACTACTTCCCACAAAGGTAGTAGGGTGGAGGGAATGGAGGAATCGGGGGAGGGGGTGGAGGGAGATAGGGAGTTCCATCCCTTACACTGGAAGGACTAAGGAAGGGGAGTTTCTGGGAAGTCCAGTCCCGCTGCAAAGGTCTAGGAGACCAATGGGCAGGAGGAGGAGTTAGGTCCAAGGGCTCCTGGGAAGTGGAGTCCGGGAGTGCTGCCTTCAGTACACTCCCCGAAAGTGGAGGTCTAGGGGACCAATGGGCCAGCAGTGCCGGTGGATAAAGGGGAGGGACATTCTGTAGAAGCCAGCTCGCTTCCTGGTAAAGTCCCTGCATAGCCCTTGTTTGAGAGGGGGCTGAGGGTACTGCTGGGGAGGGGGGGCGGGAGAATGGGCGAGGAATGGGCGGAGACACCCGACTGTGTTGGTGCGTCTGGAGCCACAGCTCCTGAGCCTGAAAGAAGGGGATCCTCAGTTATATCAGGTACGTTTTGGGTCCCCGTTGTTGGAGCAAAGTTAACTAGGAGCATCCTACGCTGATCCTGCAGTTCTGGGTCTTGGGAAAGGGACATGAAAGCCTGGATGTAGGGAATTTCTGTAAACTTCCCTAAAGGAGGCAAAATAGATCTAGCTGTAGAATGGTGTTATAATTTAAACGCTGGCAGGCCATTTTTCTTGGTCCTCCTGAGTGTACTGGGGCCAGGCAGTGTTGCAGAAAAACAGGAGGCATTTCTTTTTGAGGTCCTGAAGACCTAATCTTTTCTAGTTGTTTAAGAGACATCCTAGGGTTGAATCTTGGGGGATGGAAGAAGATTGGCCCATACTTATTGCCTGTAAGCCTTAAAAATAAAAAATAAAGGGGTAACTGAAGCGCCTGTAGTTAGCTCTACCGACTAGCGTCCTAGAGGGCAAGTGGAACCGCAAGTGTTCCCCAAAATGAGGCGTCCTTCTTCAAAGCCAGGGAAGTGCGCTGAAGCCTATTAGAAGCCAAACCCAAGCCTTCCAAAAGCTCTACCCAAACGACCCTATAAGCAGTGCCTAGGTTGCTTGAGGGAAGAAAACCGTCTACAGGGTGAGGGAAGGGGAGGCCTACCTCGACTCGGAGAAAACTTGGGACCTCAAGTTGTTCCAACCATGTTGGGCACCGATGCCCCACGCAGGGGATTTAAACTACTTCTAGTCTTTGCTTTTACAAATTGGGCTGAAGCCTTTAATCATTTTCCAAAAGCTGCATTAATACACACACACACACACAGATAAATATACGATTACTGAAAAGTAAGAATATTGTAATATTACTGTTAATTAATATTATCTTTATGAAATATATTTAACTGAGTATTATAAGATGAAAGAGCTAAATGCAAAAGATTCCAAATAAAGAAGTTCCCATTATGCCATTAAGACTAATGGATAGTAACTGATACTTTGTCTTTACTTCAAAATTTTGATATTTCTATATATTTGTGAACTCATCAATACAGATACACCATCAAACAGGAGAGATATTAACTCTCCCATGCTCATCCTTTGAATTTTCTTCTTCAGTCTCATCCATGAATCCTCCACAAAGATACAATTCAGTGTGCTAAGAGACTTCTTCTAGGTCTCCTAGGATATCACTGAAGTTCTGGAATTCTGGACAAGAACTGGGAAGAGATGTAAGAGCATGAAAGAGATTGAGACCTCAACTGATGGAGAAAATACTCACATAAAAGAAATGTGACCCATCCAAAGAAAATGCAGTTAATAATATATGTTCTCATGGCTGATGCTTTTTTCTGATATTGATATCATTAAAGCTTTTGTCCATACTCTATTATGATACTACTATAAAAAGGCTTCATGATGAACCAATCAAATTAAGTCCATGTAATAGAGAAAGCAAACAGAGAAGCAGTAATTGAAGCTCCACTTGATCATATTGAAGGATATAAAGGGATAACAGGAGAGGATTTTGGGAAGATGGTGGAGTAGGTCAGAAAATTCAAAGCTTTCAAGATTTTCCCCAACAAAAGAGATGAAATAGCACCTCAGAGTGCATACTGAGCAGTAAAAATAAATAAGAGTAGGGGAAGAATGGGAGTTTTCCTAGGAAATCTTAGAAGATCTGAAGAAAAGTACCAGGATGAGGTTTGGTCCTGTGAAAAGTAAACACCTCCAAGCTAGCTCCTAGGTCCACTTAAACAACAAGCAGCAAAGCCCTATAGTTAGCTGGGTTGGGAGGCTATCTCAGCCCTAGCCACAGGAACTTTTACTCCCAGGAAAGTGAGGGGTGTTGGGTGTCTGAGCCAGGGAATAGTGAGGGAAACTCTGTTCACAAGGAATGCCAGACCCTGCTGTGCTGTGGAGATGAGGTAGGGGCAAGAAGGAACCAGCACATGCTTGGTGTGTGCAGAAGAAATGGGGCAGAGATACTGCTCACTGTGAGCACTTACTGGAGTTTGGAGGTCTTGGTTTGAGTTCAAGGTGAGAGGAGACAGCGGGAGGAGGTTCTGAGGATAGAGGCACCATCCCTCCTACCCCAGAACTAATGATGATTACAAAATCAAGTTACCAGAAATTTAAAAATAAATACACAGGCAAAAGGGAAAGAATGCAACCATAAAGAGTTACTATGGGAATAGAGAAGACCAGGGTTTGTATTCAGAGGAGGATATTGAAGGAAAGAAACCCTCTTTTACCCCAAAGAGTAATATCAAATGGTCACCTGCTCAAAAAGAATTCATATAAGGACTTTAAAAAGACTTTAGCAACCGAATGAGAGAGATTGAGGAAAAAAATTAAAAATAATTACAATCCAAGATAAAAAAGACTATGAAAAGAAAGTCATTCAATTAGAAAGGAAAATCCAGGACCTTAAGGAAGAAAATGACTACTTGAAAATCAGAATTGGGCAAGGGGAAGCCAGCGAAGTTATAAGAGATCAAGAAATAATAAAACAAAATACAAAGAATGAAAAAATAGAAGAGAATGTGAAACATCACAGTAAAAAACAAAACTGATCTGGAGATTATCTCAAGAAGAAAACCATAAGAATAATTGGACTACCTGAATGATCTGAACAAAAAAAAAAGAATCTTGATATAATAATAAAATAAATAATTAAAGAAAATTGTCCTGAAGCATTAGAAAAAGAGTGGAAAAGTAAAAATAGGAAAAAAATCCACTGTTCATCACCTGAAAGAGATCTTATGAGGAAAACCCATAGGAATATTAAAAAGATCATATATCTTCCTTATCTTCTTATAATCATGTTGCTTATTAGGCAAGATTTAGAATTCTAGAACATTAGGGCTGGAAGACATCATAGGCATTTGTCTATCTACTGTCTTGATTTTGCATTTTGAAACCAAGAAAAGTCAACAGACCTTCTAGAAGTTGCACAAACAGCAGAAGCCTTAATTGAAGTAAGACTTCCTGATTCCTCATCTGCTGCTCTTTCCACAAAGCTCATTTTCTATTTGGCTACTCTACTATTAGACTTCTTTTAATTCTCTGCTATGTCCCATGAATCTCATCATTGGAAAACCTCAAAATTTTACAAGATGGAATCAATCTTGGCACTCACCTCCTCACTATCTTCTTGCCCTTCTGATTAGAGGTTAGAGAGATGGCTTTCAAACCTCTATTTTAGCAGAGGGCTCAGCACAGCAATCTCCTCATTTCCCACCTGACTGAATCACAGTTGAACTTCTCTGACTTTTCAACCAAATTCTGTGCTGCCTTCTCCTTTTCAGCTTCCTTTTGTGTTGCCTTCCCTCATTATTTTTTAAACTCCTTGCAGGTAGGACTGTATTTTGTCTTGTATTTATATTTCAGATAGCTCTTAATACAGTGCTTAACATATTATAGGTCCTTAATAAATGCTTATTGACTGACTAGTCTACCTGTTTTTCCAAATCAGAAGTTTCTAAAACATTTATTTTAAAATATTATGTAATAAGATCACTCTCCAAATTCACCCAAATTGGTTTTAAAATATTAAATGATCATATGAAACTCCAAGTTGCAGGGTGAGCCCTCATTAAAAAAAAAGTTGACATTTGGTGTGGATGTGGGAAGCCGAAGCACTAGCGATCATCAGAATCAGGACTTAGAATAACTATTGGCACATAATAGGCTGCTCCATTTAATAAAGGTTTTGTGATGAGTCTGTGTGATAGAGGGGGGAAAATGGGCTTTATTTGAATCTACTCAAAGAGCAGCAAGAAGGGTAGAGAGTTTAGGGTAGAAAAATGATTTCTAATCTATAGAAAGGCTTGTGAGAACTTGAAATAATGCAGTAAAGATAAGAAGGGTGATGTGTTGATGGGATAAAAATGGCATTCTGAATTGAAAAGAGGAAATAAATTTGACAGGCTGCAAAGGGGTAAAAATAGAGCACTTAAGAGGCAGTATGATGCAGGGAATTGGTTTCAAGTATAAGCTCTGATGCTCACTAGCTGCATAACTGTGAACAAATTACTTGCCCTCTCTAAGACTCACTTTCTTCATCTGTAAAATATGGATAATATTTGTACTACATAACTCACAAAAGGTTTTTGGGGAAATTCAATTCCCTGAATATTTATGAAGCACCCACAGTATCCAAGGAATTATGACACTGAGTAAAGTTGTTTTTGAACTTAAGCAACCTTAAATTTAAATGCAACCTCTAATATTTGCTGAATATGTGACTATGGGACAAAACCTATTCAGGCCAGAGATAAATCTCTAAAACTTATCGAACATATTATGCATGGATTATTAATTCTCTTGGTGGAAAAATTTCCCACACTGACTGATAGATTCTGAAGAAAAATGAATGGTTGAATGTTCAAGGTGTACAAACAAGTCATACACAGGATAAACTGAAGACAATCAACAGAGGGAAGGCACTACAGACAAATCAGGATATGCTTCCTATAGAAGAAAGTAACACTTTAGCTTTATCTTAAAAGGAAGTCAGAGAAGCCAGAAGGCAGAAATGAGGAAGGAGATCATTCCAGGCATGAGGGACAGTCAGTGAAAGTGTGTGGAGTCAAAAGATGGAATGTCTTATAGAAGGAACAGTAAGAAGGTTAGTGTCACTCACTTCAAAGAGGATAAGTGAAGACTTAAGGGTGTTTTAAAGGTGTGAAGAAGGGAGTTTAGAGCCAACACAACAGATGGTTTCAATGTCCTAAGCAAACTAGGAATCAGGGTCAGTTGCTGAGAGAGTAGCTTGGATGAGGGTCTTAGAAAAAAAATAAACAAAAATCAGAATAGCTGCTGTTGGGAGCATGAAGGAGAGTTCCTAAGGGGTGGCTAAAATGATCTTTGTGCAGTTGTAAGGACCCAGTGACATTCTGATAAAATGATTGTAATGAAAGTAGTACACTTATTTATATAACTTACTTCAGAGGCATTCAGTAAGACATAGGTAAAATCTTACACAGCGATCAGATAGTGCTATTTATCTACTTATTCACAGTGGATAGAGAATGCCAAAACACAAAAGCAAAGGCTCTAAGGAGGAAGGGAAGTGAATAATAGCTGAACTTTTTAACTGTAGGGTCAAGACAGTTAAGAGAGCAAAGTGAGGGCTGAATGGAGGAGATGGACTGATTAAAGACAAAAGGTTACAAGGGCTAATTTGGTGTGTAGGTAGGAGTGAGAAAGAAAGACAGAAGAGAAAGTAAAAAATAAAGGACTGGAGAGAGTGTGGATTAAATGAAGGTGAGGAAAAAGAGGCATTTTAAAATAATTTACTGTCAATGATTAAGATCAAAAGTGGGAATTTTAATAAAACTGGGTAAGGGAAAGAATGTTCACTTGTATACACACGTACACACATACAAACACACACACACACACACACACACACACACACACAAGAGTGAACTATGATCAGAAAAAAAAGTTAAAGAAAATACCTGAGATAAGCTCAGAGACAAAAGATGAATAACATAATATGCGATAAAGCAGATAAATTTTAGTAAATAAAAGTAACACCCAAAACAAAATGATAAATGTTAAGAATATAAGAGGAAAACCTATCAGTTCATGAACTATATGGTTTGTAAATTGTAAGATGTTTAAGCAAATATAGTATCTTTCATTAGTGTGATTATGTAACTCGACCTTCTTTGAAGGTGTGTGTGTGTGTGTGTGTGTGTGTGTGTGTGTGTGTGTGAGAGAGAGAGAGAGAGAGAGAGAGAGAGACTGACTCTGCTGAAGAACCTTGGCTCTTCAAGATTAGAGAGCAATTACAAGTAACAGCCACTAAGCATCAAAAATTGATGACAGTGGATATTTAAAAGGGAGTGATCCCCTCCTAGTGCCTTCTAGCCATAGATTATATTAGAACTTTTTGGCATATCAGTCCAATTTTAGGCTGCTTCACAAAAAGTGTGACATAGGGGTGACTCAGACTATCATCCACCCTGGATACTATACATCTGTGGTCACATGGCAGATAAATCAGCTGTCACGCCTAGACAAGTCTGATCCGAGATTTTTTCTAATTATTCTTTCCTCATCTGTTCGGTTAAGCTAAGTTAGGTTCGGATTCGGATTCGCGCTGGCAATAAGGCACACTCCCCACAGAACATAGTTTTTATTGAAAGACAGGGGAAATACTCTAACCAACACAGTTAACACAACAACGACAAAAACACAGACGACATAAGTTCATCACCTCTTCAGGAACTCCAGCACTTGATCCTCTCAAAGCTGAGGGGTTCCAGGTTTACACAGCTTGGTCAAGGCCAGAGAGGGAAAATGATCCCAGGTGAAGCATCCTCCCCATGGGTGAGATCCCATGCGCTTGTTCCACGTGATGACTTTTATAGGATACTGAACAAAGAAAGGTTTTTTCCCACCAGGGAGGGGAGCCACCCTCCCCCACCCCCACCCTCATTCTTAAGAACTGCCTAGGCAATCTCAGGAGTATTTCTCCAAGTGGGAGAGGAGTTATTTCCTATCCTTTGTCTTAAGAGTTTCCTGTTCTTTGTTTGGGCCTATCAGTCAGAGAGGAATGTCTGAGAGGTGCATTCTCGGAGTGGGGCTTGTAAGTCTCCTAGCTGGAAAGGAATGTCTGATTCTTTATTCCAAACTGGAGAGTTTAAAGATCTTGCAGGAGCTGGGGGATGAGGGGTGAAGGAAGAAAAGCTGGACTTACACTATAATAGGGAGGATCTTCTATAATTATTTATCATTCATCATCTTAGGTGAATCAGTATCCCAGGATGGAAATGTCCAAGCTTGGAGAAAATCTTGATAGTTTGATAGGACTAGAGGACCTGGTTCTTTTTTACTCTAGCTGATTGATGCCATGGGAAGAAATCCCTGGCAATTATTTTATCTCTCCTGAAGAAGATGATCCCTGGAACTCCTAGGTTCATAAACCCAGTCCCTGGCCTGGCATGTCACAAGATACAGACTTTGTGGTTTTTTGGGGTTTTTTGAGGGAGAAGATAGGGCAATTGGAGTTAAGTGATTTGCCCAAGGTCACACAGCTAGTAAGTGTTTCAAGTGCCTAAGGTCACATTTGAACTCGGGTCCTCCTAACTTCAGGGTTGGTGCTCTACTCACTGTGCTACCTAGCTGCATTTTTTTGTAATTACTTGAATATAAGTGTTTCTTCATCTGGATTTGAATCCTGTTCATCTTAGATCCAAAGCCAATTCTCTATACAGTATGCATGGCAGCTTCTCTAATTTTCATAGTCTTCTGTAATAAAACTCCATGCTATCTATACTATCCCCTGTCTACTCCCACTCCAGCCAAATATGCTTTGGCTGATCCAGTTCCAAATTCTTTTAGCTTTTGTTGAGGATTATGTATTAGCATTCTGGGAGAGATTATGACAGTAGTTGTGAGTTCAATTATTCAATCTGGTTTTAAACATTTTTATCAATGCATGTTGCTAGTCTTTTGTGGCTTGCAGCATTTCTTTGAGTATATTTAACTGGGTCATATATTTATATTGAACTGCTTTCTATGCCCTACCCCCAAATTGTTGTGTGTGTATGTGTATATGTGTGTGTGTATCCTTTCCAATCCTTTCTAAATACTACTTCTTAAATTACTACTCTTCACATAATATAACAATGTTCAAAAATCATTTTATTGTAACATACTAATAAGATAAAAAACTATAGAATCATTCTCCTCGAGGCACTTATAGTCTGTGGAGTGCAGGGCATGGATGGATGATGACATAATCATTCTTAAAAAATGCTCCCCACTCCTTATAAAATGGAATCTAAACCCCTTACTCTAATTTTCCAATTGATAGTGACCATACTTATATGCTTAATAAAAATATGTCAAAAGATCATATTAGGTGCTAGGGAAATGTGTCTATGCATATATTTATATATGCACACACATATGTGTGTATACATACACACAAGCATACATACATGTATGTGCATGTTTTTTTTGAAATATGGAATACATTTGGTCAGAAGATCATAGATTAGAGATGGTGGGTACATCGAATCCATGGGGGCCAATACCTTTATTTTATAGAGAACAAAAACTGAGAGAAAGAGAGAAGTTTAGTGAATTTCCTATAGTTACACAACTGGGCAGAATTTGAGGCCAGAGATTTTTAATTCCAAGTCTAATGTCTTGTCCATTACAGCATACTATCTCTCAACTTCCAGGTGAAGAAATTGCTTTTACCAAGGTAAGGTGCTACTCTTCAAAATCTTAGAGAATTGCCCAGAGCACCTAGATGTTAAATCACTTACCTAGAATCACACAGCAAGTAGTTATTCAAGGCTAGACTTGAACCCAGGCCATCTGCATTTTCAGGTCATTTCTCTATCCTGTATGTCATGGCTGCTAATCTAATGCAGTTTTTAGATGAAGAAATCAAAGATATCTATAAGTATATGAAGAAATGCTCATAATCACTTTTGATGACAGAAATTCAAATTAAAGCAACCCTGAGGTACCACCTCACAACAACATTGACTAGTAGAAGAAAAAAGAAAATGATAAATTTTGGAGAGGATGTAGCAATATTGGAACACTAATGCATGGTTGGTGGAGCTGAAAACTGATCCAAACATTCTGGAGAACAATTTGGAACTATGTCCAAAGGGCAACCAAACTGTGCCTACCCTTTGATCCAGCAATAACACTGCTAACTCTGGATCCCAAAGAGTTCATAAAAAGTGGAAAAGGATGTACATGCGCAAAAATATTTATAGTAACCACATTTGTGGTGGCAAAGCATTGAAAATGAGGGGATGCCTATCAGTTGGGTTATGGCTGAAGAAGCTGTGTAATGAAAAAGCATTGTGGAATAAGTATGTATATATATATATATATATATATATATATATATATATATATATATATATATATATATATATATGTGAATGTGTATGTATTTATATATCTATGTGTATATGTATGTATGTGTATGTATGTGTATATATATATATATGTGTGTGTTTATATATGTATATATCTATGTATATATATGTGTATATACATATACATATATATATATATATATGTAAAAGAGAGAGAGCAGACACAGGGTGAGTTGAAGATGAAGGGAAGATATCTAAAAGAAATAAAATGAAATTAAGGGATGAGAGAGCAACATACTGAGAGAGGGAGATAGGGAGAGATAGAATGGGGTGGATTATCTCGAATAAAGGTGGCAAGAGGAAGCAGTTCTGTGGGAGGAGGGGAGAGGGCAGGTGAGGGGGGAATGAGTGAACCTTGCTCTCATCAGATTTGGCCTGAGGAAGGAATACCATACATACTCAGTTGGGTATCTTACCCCACAGGAAAGAAGAGGGAGGAAGATAAAAAAAATAAAAGGGGGGGGATGATGGAGGGGAGGGCAGATGGGGGTGGAGGTAATCAAAACAAACACTTTGGAAAGGGGACAGGGTCAAGGGAGAAAATTCAATAAAGTGGGATGGGTTGGGAAGGAGCAAAATGTAGTTAGCCTTTCACAACATGAGTATTGTGGAAGGGTTATACATAATGATACATGTGTGGCCTAGGTTGAATTGCTCGACTTCTTAGGGAGGGTGGGTGGGAAGGGAAGAGGGAAGAGAATTTGGAACTCAAGATTTTAGAAACAGATGTTCAAAAAAAAGTTTTTGGCATGCAACTAAAAAATAAGATACACAGGCAATAGGGCGTAGAAATTTATCTTGCCCTACAAGAAGGGAAGGGAAAAGGGGATGAGAGGGGAGGGGGGTGGTAGAGGGGAGGGCTGACTGGGGAACAGAGCAACCAGAATATATGCCGTCTTGGAGTGGGGGGGAGGGTAGAAATGGGGAGAAAATTTGTAATTCAAACTGTTGTGAAAATCAATGCTGAAAACCAAATATATTAAATAAATAAATTTAAATTAAAAAAAATAAGTAATGATGAACAGGTAAATTTCAAGAAAAAAAATCTGGAAAGATTTGTACAAACTAATACAAAGTGAAATGAGCAGAACCAGAAAAACATTGTACACAGTATCAGAAACATTGTGTGATGACCAATTATGAATGACTCAGCTTTTCTCAGCGACACAGTGATTGGATACAAGGACAAAGGACTCTGAAAGGAAAATGCTATCCATATCCAGATAATGAACTGATGGACTCTGAATGCAGATTGAAGCATTTATTTTAAATTTACTTTATTCTTTTTCATGTATTTTTTTAAAAAAGATGTTGATCTCTTTCTTTCTCCACAACTCTGATAAGTATGGAAATATGTTTTACTTGATAGCATATGTTTAAACTAAATCAAATTGCCTACCATTTTCAGAAGACGGGAGGGTAGGGAGAGAGGGAGAAAAATTTGGAACTCAAAATCTTGTAAAAATTGAATGCTAATGTAATTGTGGAGGAAAATAAAATGCTATTTAAAGCAAAACAAAATATCTTAGTGCTTTCCCTCCGAGATTATCTATCTATCTATCTATCTATCTATCTATCTATCTATCAGATTTGACCTGAGGAGGGAATACCATACACACTCATTTGGGTATCTTATCCCACAGGAAAAAAGGAGGAAGAAGATAAAAAAGGGGGGGGGGGGTGATAGAAGGGAGGGCAGATGGGGGTAGAGGTAATCAAAAACAAACACTTTCGAAAGGAGACAGGGCCAAGGGAGAAAATTCAATAAAGGGGGATAGGTTAGGAAGGAGCAAAATATAGTTAGCCTTTCACAACATGAGTATTTGGCATATGTTGAATTGCTTGACTTCTTAGGAAAGGTGGGTGGGAAGGGAAGGGGTGAGAGAATTTGGAACTCAAAGTTTTGAAAACAGATGTTCAAAAACAAACAAAAAAAAGTTTTTGCATGCAACTAGAAAATAAGACACACAGGCAATGGGGCATAGAAATTTATCTTGCCCTACAAGAAAGGAAGGGAAAAGGGAATGGGAGTGGAGTGGGGTGACAGAAGGGAGGGCTGACTGGGGAACAGGGCAACCAGAATATGCGCCATCTTGGAATGGGCAGGAGGGTAGAAATGGGGGAAAAATTTGCAATTCAACTCTTGTGAAAATCAGTGCTGAAAACTAAATAAAAAAAGTAAATAAAAATATTTGATCTTCATTTACAAGACTCAAAAGAAGGATAAAAAGTAAATAGGAAAGAAACTTATTGCATAAGTTTTAACTTCCCTACTGGGAAGATGATACCTATAACCGTTAAGAACCATATGTTTATTATACAATTTTGAAGGAGTGTAAATAGACAGAAGGTTTGGTCATAAGTTGAATTTGACATTATGATAAAAATAATTAAGTGGTGAAAAGAAAGATTATACTGGGAGAAGAGGAAAGAGGGAGGTAGGATGGGGGTAAATTACATCACAGGAAGAGGCACAAAGACCTATTGAAGTAGAGGGAAAGAAGGGAGGAGGTAAGCATTGTTTGAACCTTACCCTCATTGGATTTGTCATAAACAGAGACTAAGATAAACATTGAGTTGATTATAAAAATCTTACTTTATAGGGGAAGCAGGAGGAGAAGGGGGAATAAAAAGGGTAGGGTGAATAGAAGGCAGGAAAAAGGAAGGGGAGAAGTAAGGGAAAGGAAAATGAAAATTGAGGGGTGCTGACAGAAGGGAGCAGAGATTAAGGGAGGCAGTGGTCAGAAACAAAACACTACTGAGAAGGGAAAGGGTGAAAAAAGAGAGGAAAGTACAAACAGGGTGGAAATAGGAGGCAGAGAAAGACACAGTAATAATAACTGTAAATATGAATGTGAATGGGGTTTATTCTCTCATATAATGGAAGCAGATAACAGAGTGGGTTAAAAACCATAATCCTACAATATTTTGCTTATGAGAAACACCTTTGAAGCAGAGAGATACACACGGAGGAAAGGTGAAAGACTGGAGCAGAATATATTTTGCTTCAGCTGAAGTAAAGAAAAAAAAATAATTAAAAAATGGAATTAGTGATCCTAATCTCAGACAAAGCAAAAGTAAAAATAGATCTTATTAAAAGTGATAAGGAAGGAAACTACATCTTCCAAAAGATACCATACACAATAAAGTAACATGATTACTAAACATATGCACTAAGCAGAATGGCATACACATTTTTAGAGGAAAAATTAAGTGAGTTACAGGAAGAAATAGTAAAACTACACTAATGGGAGACCTCAACCTCCCCCTCTCAGAGCTAGATAAATATAACCACAAAATAAATAAGAAAGAAGTTAAGGAGGTGAATAGAATTTAAGAAAAGTTAGATATGGTAGACTTCTGGTGAAAACTGAATGGGAATAGAAAGGAATATACCTTTTTCTCATCAATACATGTCACCTACAGAAAAACTGTCATGTACTAGAGCAAGGCTATCCAAAATGCAGCCCATGGGACTCATGGGGCCAGCAGTGCTATTTATACAGCCCACCTACAAGCATAGAAATTTACATAAATGCTTTAGTAAATGAACCTGATGCTACCACAGAGCTCTCACTAAAATGGCAAATCAAAATATATTGTGTATTGTTTCAATAAAACCCTAAGGTTGGACAGCCCTGTACTAGAGCATAAAAACCTCAAATCGAATGCAGAAAAGTAAAAATAATAAATATGTCTTTTTCAGATCATAATGCAATAAAAATCACATGTAATAAAGGGCCATGGAAAGATAGACTAAAACTAAATTAAAATAAGTAATCTAATCCTAAATGAGTTGGTCAAACAACAGATCATAGAAACAATAACTTCATCCAAAAGAATGACAATAATGAGCCAACATGTCAAAACTAATGGGATGCAGGCAAAGAAGTTCTTAGGGGAAGTTTTATATCTCTAAATGCCTACATAAATAAAATAGAGAAAGAGGAGATCAATGAATGTGGCATGCATCTAAAAAGCTAGAAAAAAGAACAAATTAGAAGTTCCCTATTAAATATCAAGTTAAAATGCTGAAAATAAAAGGAAAGGTTAATAAAATTGAAACTCAGAAAACTATTGAACTAATAAATAAAATTAAGATCTGGTTTTATGGAAAAACACAAGAAATAAATAAACTTTTTGTTAATTTTATTAAAAAGGAGAAAAAAGGAAACCAAATTACCAGTATAAAATGTCCATACCATTTGACCCAGCAATACCACTTCTAGGGTTGTATCCCAAAGATATTACACAAGTGGGAAAAGGACCCACATGTACAAAAATATTTATAGCAGCACTTTTTCTAGTAGCAAAGAATTGGAAATCAAGGGGATGCCCATCAATTGGGGAATGGCTGAACAAGTTGTGCTATGTGAAGGTAATGGAATACTATTTTGCTATAAGAAATGGGGATGATACCAACTTCATAATAACCTGGAAAAACGTACACGATATAATGCTGAGTGAGCGAGCAGAACTAGGAGAGCATTATACACAACCACAGATATATGGATTCTGTGATGACTAACCCTGATAGACTTTGCTCTTTTTAGCAATAGAATGTTCAAAGACAACTCCAAAGGACTCATAATGGAGAGGCTATCTACATCATGAGTCTTTTGGAGAAAGAACTATGGAGTCTGAATGCAGATTGAGGCACACCGTTTGCTCTCCTTTTTTTGCCTTTTTTTTGTTTGTTTGTTTTTGTTTCTTCTTTCTCATGATTCATTCCATTGATCATAATTCTTCTTTACAACTTGACTATAGTGTAAACAAGTTCAATGTGAAGTTATATGTAGAAGATATATCAGGTTCCATGCCATCTTTGGGAGGGAGTGGGGGAGGGAGGGGAGAAAATCTGAAACACTAAATCATGTGGAAGTGAGTATTGTAAAATGAAAATAAAAAATACTTAATTAAAAAAAAGCTGAGAAAAAAGAAATGTAAACAAAATGGTTCAACTTTAATAAGTCCCTTATGATTTCTCTTTCTTGTTTACTTTTTCATGCTTCTCTTGATTCTTGTATTTGAAAGTCAAATTTTCTATTCAGCTCTGGTCTTTTCATTGAGAAAGCATGAAAGTCCTCTCTTTAATTGAAAATTGATATTTTGCCTTAAAGCATTATATTCAGTTTTGCTGGGTAGGTCATTCTTTGTTTTAATCCTAGCTCCTTTGACCTCCAGAATATTATATTCCAAGCCCTTCAGTCCCTTAATGTAGAAGGTGCTAGATCTTGTATTATTCTGATTGTGTTTCCACAATACTCAAATTGTTTCTTTCTGGCTGCTTGCAGTATTTTCTCCTTGACCTGGGGACTCTGAAATTTGGTAACAATATTCCTAGGAATTTTCTTGTTGGGATCTTTTTAAAGAGATGATCGGTGGATTCTTTTGATTTCTATTTTACCCTCTTGTTCTAGAATATCAGGGCAGTTTTCCTTGATAATTTCTTGAAAGATGATGTCTAGGTTCCTTTTCTGATCATGGCATTCGAGTAGCCCAATAATTATTAACTTGTCTCTCCTGGATCTATTCTCCTGGTCAGTGTTTTTTTCCAATGAGATATTGCACATTGTCCTCCATTTTTTTTATTCCTTTTGTTCTGTGTGTTCCACAGCTCTGGAATTTCTTCAGAACCTTTTTTTTACAGGTGTTTGGAGGGATTTGTGGGAGAGCTTAAGCGCATTCCTGCTTTCCAGCCACCAACTTGGCTCCGCCCCCTCCAAAGGCTGTATTTCTAAAATATAGAGAGAACTGAGTCAAATTTACAAGAATACAGTGATCCCCCATTTGAGAAGCAGTCAAAGATATGAAAAGGCATTTTTCAGATGAAGAAATTAAAGATATCTATAATCATATGGAGAACTGTTTTAAACCACTATTGATTAGAAAAATGCAAATTAAAATAACTGTGAGGTAACGCCTCACACCTTTCAGATTAGTTAATGTGAGAAGAAAAGGAAATGATAAATGTTGGAGAAGGTGTGGGAAAATTGGAGCACTGATGCACTGTTGGTGGAGTTGTGAACTGATCCAAAAATTCTGGATAGAAATTGGGAACTATGCCCAAAGGTCTACAAAACTATATATATCCTTTGATTGTGGAACATTTTATACCATTTTATATCATTTTTAATTTCAACCAGACCCAGAGCCTGAATTAATGAGTAACTGGAAGAAGATCTAGGACCTGGGCTTCTTTGTTCTCTAGAGTTTGCTCAGGAAGTACACTTACCACTGTCAACAAGGCCAGATCAGACTGACCTAAGGACATTCTTTCCCCTGTTAGCCATTAAGGGATGAGACCCTAATCCTGAGAAGGCTACCTCACTTAATATTCTACGGGTATATACTTTAACTGACCTTTGTCAACACTCTTGTCTTCACAAACCTATTCAATTAAGGAAAATCCTCTTCTTGTATCATGGTTAAACATACATGGGTGTCATAAAAGTGAGGTAACATAGACTTGCTGGGTCTGCTAAAATAACATATATAAGTTTTCTCATTCCTTTGTTCAGACAGCCAGAGATTATGCTCTGACTCCTTGTTCATACAAGTAAGCTAGCCTAACTATGCTTTAAGAGAAAATAATAAACAACATGGATTTTTCTATCACCTAGCTTGTTTGCCTCCTTCAACCAAACTTTCAGGTTTAACATGATCCAGCAAAGTCCCTCCTTGGGCTGTATCCCAAAGATATTATAACAAAGGAAAGGGATCCATATATACAAAAATATGTATGTAAGCTCTTTTTGGGCTGGCAAAGAATTGGAAATTCAGGGGATGCCCCTCAGTTGGGGAATGGCTGAACAAGTGGTGGCATCTAAATGTAATGGAATAATAATATTGTGTATATGAAATGATGAGCAGGCAGATTTCAGAAAAACCTGGAAAGGCATACACGAACTGAAACTGAGTAAAGTGAGCAGAACCAGGAGAACATTGTTCACAGTAAAAACAACACTCTGCAATGAACAGCTCTGATAGAGTTAGCTCTTCTCAGCAATACAATGTTCTGAGACAATTCCAAAAGATTTAATCAAATATGCCATCCATATCCAGAGAAAGAACTATGGAGTCTGAATGTAGATTGAAGGACACCATTTCCATTTTTTTCCTCCTCATGGTTTTCTCCTTTTGTTCTAATTCTTCTTTCACAACATGACTAGTATGAAAATATGGTTAATATGATTCTACATGTATATCAAATTGCATGTCATCCTAGGGAGAGAGGAGGGAACCAAGAGAGAAAAAAAAAGATTTGGAACTCAAAATCCTATAAAAGTGAATGTTGAAAACTATCTTTACATGTAATTGAAAAAAAATACATTGTTAAGGGGAAAAAGGACAAACACTTGAAATAGAAATACACACAAAGTTAAAATAAATGGCTGAAGCAGAATCTATTATTCTTCAGTTAAAGTAAAAAATGGTGTGGTAGTGTTAATGTGAATAAAGATCTTCCCCACCCATTAAATAGGGCCTTTACTTAAACCTTTATTACTAGGTGTAAGGCCCCACACCCACACCCTTTTCTTATTTAGCTTACAAGAGGTATGAAACCCTCAGGGTCCTAAGGAGAGGTGCTAAGACCAGAACCAATTGTATGTGCACTGAGTTCTAGCCAAAAAGATGCTGGCTAGGGCTGTGTATATACAGAGATCTCAGAGTGTGAGAGCAGCAGAACTGAGAGCAGCAAAAGAGAGAGATGCAGAATTGAGGACAATTGAGAAGCAGACATCAAGAAGACATTGAGGCAGCCAGCTTTGAGAGAGACTGCAGAGCTGAGACTGCAGACCAGAGAGTTGTGTAGATCTAAGACCTGAGAATCTATAGCATTGAGAGACTGGAGAACTGAGAATCCAGAGAACCCAGGAGACTGCAAGGAATCTGAGAAAGTGCAAGGGCTTTCAGTATTGTGGGGGAGGACACAGGCAAGCAGATAATTAGGATTCGTGAGTGATTGTTTATGGGAAGGCCATGCCAGGGGGTAAAATTACAGGATGACTTGATTCCTTGGTGTAATATTATGTTATAATTTCTTTGTTGCTACATTGAGGTGGGCTTACTGATTTTGGAATACAATTACTACTATATCTAATTGGAGTCATTGGTCTTGGGATTGTATACACTGGTGTCTAAATAAATGTTATACTTCCTCTGCCTTCTACCTTGAGAGTTTTTTTTTCATGCTTTGCTATTCTGAACCATACAGACATGTTCACAGTCATCCTCAAGGACATGAATCTTGTGTTACTGATACAGGGGGGAAGGGAGTAGCAACACCAAAGCAGACCTAATTAAAAGAGATAATCAGGGAAATTATATTTTGCTAAAATTTACTATAGACAATGAAGCAATATCAAGATTTTTTACAGAAAGTTTCTCTGATAAATGCCTCATTTTTCAAATATACAGGGAACAACTTTCAGAGATAATTCCGGGGGTCTGTAAATTTTCAGTGTACCCAAGGTGGTATAAACAAGGGAGAGGTGTGGTCATTGCTGTCCTGGTCTGTGCTTTGGTCTTTACCCAGGAATTAAGCCTTTGTGGCTATAGGCTCTAGCTCTCCTCTTGGCTCTGGAACTGTGATCAGGTTCCTTTGCTTCCCCGCAGATACAAACACCAGCACTCCTTCTGGCCTTGGAGTGGTGAGCAGGACCATTGTCTCCTTGTGAACAACCACAGGAGAACCTCTATCCCCTAGAATGGTGACCCAGAACTGTGATTGGACAATAAAGTTGCCAGTCAGCACCAGCTGCACCCAATGCCTGAAAAAGTTGTCCTATAGTTGCCTTCTAATCAATTATCCAAAGCCCACACCCATTTCCCTCCCCTCCCCTCTCCTCCCCTTTCCTTCCCTTTCCCCCATGCACATATATATATACACACATAAACATAAATACATATGCATACACACATACATATAAACATATATGTATGCATATGTATATGTATGTGCATATATGTAGATAGTTTGATTGATAGATAGATAGATATGATCATTATACCCTGAGGTCTTTCCAACCTGAAAAAAATGATATACCTTATATTCATTTGTGATGCTTTCAAGAAGTATGGTTTACCTGAACATGCCAAAGATTCTATATTGATAGAGAATTTTATGATTATATAGAACAAAAAGTTAAAGCAGAAAGAAAATTTTACTCACACTTTAATAAATACTGATTAAAATGACTTTACCAATAGTTTTTCCCACAAAAATTTGTAGAGATTGTCATTCAGTGCACATAATAAAGAAATGAATATGATTTTTGGGAAATGTTTAATAAACTAATTAATCTAAATTTATGCCATAAATAATGATATGAAGAATATAGGCATACCTTGGCTTAGGGATGCTCTAATATTAATCTACTGTTGCAAAATTTTGGATTAAATTAAATTTTAATTTGAATTCAATAATTTGAATTATTTTGGTATAACATTGTATTATATGAACAATTTGGCTAGATCCCATGAAAAGAAAGCATCTGCCAAATATTACATGTAACTGGAAACTATATTTTCCAAACTAGCAGATTGGATAAATGATATTAATACATCAAACTGTGGTTAATCATGAATGAGGGAGGGAGGGAGGGAGAGAGAGAGAGAGAGAGAGGTGGAACTTAAGGATGCTTATTCATATCAAAGCATTTTCAGCAGCATATCTCTTAGTAATTATCATATACTTCAGATCTAGTGTATCAGAGTCAGCTAAATGCTAAACTCATTAAAGTTAACCTTAAAAGAAAGTATAATTTGTCTCACTTTATATTTTATCTATCATTTGATGTATTTTGAATCCCTTAATCTTTTATTAATTATATATGTGATACATTCTAGGATCTTTGGACCATATATTTGACCTCAGAACTCCTGTAACCCAACCACTTAATTTGATAGATAAGGAAATATAAGTCCAGAGAGAAAGGGACTTAGCCAAAGCCACACAGAGAGTATAAGAAATAAGATTTGAACCCAGGATCTCTCGCTCCAGAGCTCAGTGCTTTTTACATTTGTACCATATGTCTCATAGTCATGTTATACTCACTCTAAAAATATGTCAATGGCAAGAAGCATTGAAAATATTTAACATGGAAAATGTACTATTGGTACTTATATTATTGATTACATGGAGATCACAACCTCTGCAGTTTAGTAGATAAGATTTGTCTGAGAAATTGAGACACTAAAGTGCCTTGTCCAGAATCACATATTTAACAAATCTAAAAGGAAGGATCAGATCTGAACACATCTCCCTATCTGCAAAACCATGACTCTGTCTTCTGTATTAGTGGTGCAGCCTGCCATAGTTCTCTTGGAAAAGGAAGGACAAATCCAACCTGTGAGTAGACTGAGTTGCCTGAGTGGGGACCCACCTAGTTGGGTAACGTAGTTTGTCCTCTCCCTCTCCCTCTCTGTCTCCTTCTCCTTCCCCTTTGTAAAGGAAGCTAAATTTTGATGGCCAGAAGCTGCCCACTTAACTTGGAATTTACTGGCTAGACTTCTTTCTTTTCTTTCCTTCCTTCCTTCCTTTCTTCCTTCCTTCCTTCCCTCCTTCCCTCCTTTCTTCCTTTCTTTCTTCTTCCACAAAACCTTAAGTTCACTTCACTCTGAAACTCAGAGATTAGACCATAATAGGTCCCTCCCCAAGCTCCACTAAATGGCTGAATTTTGGGCTTTCCTGGCTTAGAGTGAATATCAATGATAACTGTTTCCCTTTGGAACAGCAATCCAGGGGTCTTCCCCTCCCAGCTTGATTGTTTTTTTTTTTCTAATTAAAGGGGCCATCCCTTCACTCACTTCTTAAAGAGGCCTATTTACTAAATTGGTGTTACTTCTCTCTAAGTGAGTACTTGAAAATGTTCAAGGTCTCCCATTGCATCCTGGGTTATCTACAGTCATCCTGATGAATATTGGTCACTGAATCAAGATAGCTCTGGTGGAGAAAGTGAGGCTGTTGACCTTGCACAGCCCTCCCTCATGCAAATCAAAGTCAACTGCAAGTCATGTTATCATTTGCCTGATGGCATGGCCCTCTTTGAAAACAAAGGACAAACACAACAAGCAGCCTTCACTGCCTATGTTATTTATAATCCTGGGACCTACCACCACTTCAGTGAGACAGACTTTTCCTGCCAAACTTCTAAGTTGTCTTGGGCTGGAATGTTGTTTCATCTGACCTTTTGTTGCCTCTGCCACTCCAGAATTTTATTTGAAGCATCATTTCAGAATTGTTTGAGGGGGAATTTGGTAGAACTCAGCTGAGTGCTTTTTTACTCTATTATGTTGACTCCACTTCTGCTCTGTGAAATAATTTTCCTCATTCTTCCTATATCTTCACCCTTCTTCTGAGACTTTCATTTTTTATACGATCCCAACATAATTGGTTAACACCTGTACCCTCTATCTACGTAGAATCTTTCTAACTCCCCTAATAATGAAAAATAAAAGTTTTTAGAAGTTATATGTATCAGGGATTCATGAAAACCCTTTATTTATTTATATATCCATTTCTTTACCTTGAAGAATTGTACTCAGTTTTGCTGTGGTGATTATTTTTGGTTGATATCCTAGCTCTTTTGCCTTCTGAAATAACATATTCCAAACTTTTTGCTCCTTTAATGGGGAAGCTGCTAAATCTTGTGTGATCTAGACTGTGACTCCACATTATTTTAAAGGTTTCTTTTTGGGCTTATTTAAATTTTTTCTCTTTGACCTCAGAGCTCTTGAAATTACCCATAATATGTCTAATTTTCATTTTGTCATCCCTTTCAGATGGTAGGAAGTTTTTTTTTTTTCAATTTCTATTTTATCCCCCAGTTCTAAGATATCAAGATTGTTATCCTGGGTAATTTCTTTGACATATGATGTGTGGCCTCTTTATTGGATAATTGCTTTCAGGTAATACAATAATTTTAGAATTATCTCTCCTCAATATATTTTCCAAGTCCGTTCTTTTTTTGTGTTTTCATGAAATATGTCAAGTTTTCTTCTATTTTTCACTCATTTGACATTATTTTATTATTTCTTGATATCTCATGGAATCATTAGCTTCCATTTACCTGATTCTAATTTTTAATGATTTTTTTCCAGCGAGATTTTGTACTTTTTTCACATTTGGTCAATTCTGTTTTCAAGATATTATTTTCTTCTGTATTCTTGTGCTTCTTTTACACAGCTGTTAACTGCCTTTCTTCCCTTCCTTTAATTTCTTTACCTCTATTTTTATCTGCCACTCTTAATTGGTTTTTGAAAAAATATATCTTTCTGATATTATTGTTGGCTTTTGTCCAATTTACATTTTTCTAGCTCTTTTGCTTTCATTGTCTTCTGAGTTTGTGTCTTGATCTTCCCTGTCACCATAATAACTTTTTTAAAATCAGGTCAATTTTCTTTTACTCATTTTTCCACCCTGTTTCTTGTTTTTAAATTTTATGTTAAAATGTATCTCTGTTACTGGCATGGGGTGGGGAAGGACACTCACTCAAGCTTCAGACTTTTTCCACACTGCTCTTTTTCAGTCTAGCTCTGGGAATTTACAAATTTTTCAGTGCTTCCAAGGTAGTGTCATCTGGGAAGAGATGTGGTCACTACTCTCCCATTCTGTACTCTGGTGCTTACCTAGGAAAAGCCCCAGATCCCTTGAGATTACAGTAGATACTGCTCCCAAATTCTCCTCAAGGCCCTCACTCCCTCTTTACTGAAACTGCTTCTCTCTGCACTTGAACTGTGACCCTGAAGTAGGTATAGGTAATGGAAATGTCAAAGAGCATCTGATCCTGATTCCAAAGCTAGCTCACATATTCCTTGTATTCTCCTCTTCACCACTTTCCAGGTTCTCTTCTATTTCTGGTTTAAGAGCACCCAAAACTATCACCACTACTGTCACCACCACCTTGTCCCACCACTGGTATTACATGCTCAGACATTCTGGGTCAGCCTATACTTCATGTCATAGATTGCTTCCAACTTCCTAAGTTGTCTTGGGTTGGAAGAATGTCTCACTCTAACCTCTTGCTGGCTCTGCCACTGCAGAATTCAATTTAAGCCATTATTTTAAATTTATTTGCAGGGGAATGTTGGGAGAACTCAGTCAAGTACTTCCTTTACTCCAACATCTTCTACTCTAACTCCTCACCTAAGAGTGGGTGATTTTTTTTATTATTTTGTTAAATAACATTTGAAACTTTCTTACCTGAAATTGTTGCTTGCAATTTCTTAGCTCAAAAGTGGAAAGGACTTTAGGAGGAAACTTCTCCATTGCCAACCTTCAAATCTAAAATCCTGGAAAATAATTATTGATACTTTAGTTTAAGAATCAAATAAAATGATATTCTTACTTCAATAATTGCATGTTAAATATTTTATGAACACTCAAAAAGTTGTCCTTAAAGTTGTCTAAGTGAAATCTCTAGATATATGATTCCTATTTTTTTTCTCCCTGTTCTGTTCAAAGTTAATAGGAAAAGAGAAATTACTCTCTCCATTAATCTTACATATAGTGTGGTGATTTATCTCTCTGCTTTTTGTTTCTCATATTCCAATCCCATATATTTGATCTTCTCTTTAGCAATACTAAGCTTTATTCTTGAATAATTCTGTTTCTCTTTTCAAAACATTCAATTCATACCTACTACTATGTTGAAATAAAGCAGGAAAGAATTCAGATTTTGAGGATATGATTAATTTCCAACTGTTGCCTATCTATAGGCTATGTTTAAAGTGCCTTAGGTGAACACAAATACCTCAGTATAATTATAGATATGTCAGGAAACTTGGGCAGGTTTCCCTTCTGGTAGGAAGATGAGTATACCATGGGACAGAATATAATGGCCTACCATCTCTGAAAATACTGCCTATCTATATTGCATAATGAACACTTTTGTAAGGTAAAGAAAAGTATTCAAATGCAGTGAAAAGAGGCATCTGGATTCTTGGGACATGAGAACAAATAGCAGCTTTACTACTTACTATGTGTTTGAGTTTGGACAAATCACTTCTCCTTTTTGAGTTTCAGTTTCTACATTTGCAAAATGGATGGATTGGAATATATGGTCTCAAAGGTCAATTCCAGCTCTATATCCTGTGTTTGTATAATCCCAAATCATTCTTTATCTACCTTTTCCCCATCAAGAATAAAAGCAGACATCTTTCTAGGCACTTCTCTACTTAACACATGTAACCCAACTTTTGAACATGCCTAATTAGCTGAAAATGGAGTCCATAGTATCCTTCCCATGTGGGTTGGGTAGACTTCTCTGATTGACTGCCTGAACTTTTAAGACTGGTGATGCCAAGCTGTTTTTTATTTCAATCTGCTTTAATTTAGATTGTGTTCCCAGGTGCTGCTCCTGGTGTGAACTGGTGAGAGGGAGAAGAGACTTGCACTTCCCATGCTCTACCTCTTTTATCTTGGCTCTGAAAAATGGGCCTGGGGGTGTTTGTTTCTGCATTGTTATATAGCCTCAGTGCTAGAATTAGAGTTCAAGTCATGGAAACCTTTGAACCAGGAAGCAGGATTGCAGAGAGGGTGGGGTGCAAATCTCTCAGCATGGAAATCCTGAGAATTCAGGATAAAGGAGTCTTGAGTCATAGAGACATTTTTTTTTTTACTCAGAATGAGGACTATATAGGAATTGAACCAAACTCTGAACCTAAATCCCTTCCTCTCCCCAAAGTCTGAGATGGTGGATGTTGGGAAGGAAGTCTATGCCTCCTATGTATTGAGAGAGTATGTTTGTATATTTTTGTTGATATCTTTGGAAGTAAACATTCCTTTTTGCCAAAAGCTCTGCTGGATTACACAAACATTCCTGGCATAAAAGTAACAAAGTTGGGAGTTCATGTGTGCACCAGGAAATTAACTTTCATTCTAAGGATTGATATCACTGTGGAGATTTATTGATTTTCTTTCAATTATTTGTTTCCTAGGATTGATATAAGTAACATTCCAGGGAAATGATTTTATGGTAATGCCTCCATCCCAGTATAATGAGAATTGAAATGGCAGACATTTTTGAATTTTGGTAAGCTTGTGTTATTTATTGCTTTCCATTTATGTTTTCAATTTGTTGGATTCTGTCAAATGAGAGATTCTTGGCTTTTTTTGACAATGAAGACATAATTTCCTAATTCAAAATAAAATACTTTCCTGTTTCCTGTTTTTGGACTTCAAAAAAGGACACACACATGCGTGTGTGTAGTCACATACACATACATAAGCACTACAGATGGCATGGCAAAGATGAACTCAGAAGACTGAAGGCACAGATGAAGCAAATTTACTTCCACTGCCAGAGAGAAATTATATGTGGATGGGTCACTTCAATCTTTGCTGGCAATAGCCAGTTGAACAGGTGGTATGACAGGAAATGTTTTAATCTGGATGCACATGTTCTAATTACTATACTTGCAAATGAGTTATGTCTAGTAAGCTCATTGGAAGCTACTCAGAGCTAATATTCTTTTTGGGTGGAGAAGGGATTAATGTATTTAGGATCAATTATGGTGATGTTTTGCACCTGTCACTCTAATATCTGAAATCTGTATCAAATTTGGCAAATGCATCACCCCCCCATCATATTTATTGGATTACATTTATCTTTTTAGTGACATTAGCATATTCTCAGTCTCTTATTCACTGTTGGGCAGTGAAGGATGGAGAGGGAACATGTCAAAGAAGCTCAATGTGGGCTTCATGAGCAACCCATATCCTGAAAGTCATATATGGGCTCTTTGACATATTCTCTTCATACCCCTCTTATTCAAACAGTGGGGAATAGAGAGTGGTTATGCTAATGAAGTTACATGCACAAGTGTAAGGTAATGTGTTATTCTGACAATGTCAGGGTTTTTGATTCTAAGTCACCCTATGAATATATTTCTGGACTCTGTAACCAGCTTTCAGTACCATTTTCAAACTCAATCTCAGGACTGTGAATGACATGTTAATGTATTGGACCTATTTATATTCATATTCTTGACTTAATAACTATAATGAGACTGTTTTGTTTTTAATTTTCTCTGTACTATTGTACAGATCTTTAAAAATAGAGTAATAGTTTTTAAAATAAAGTGATTAGGTTTATCTATCTATCTATCTACACTTCAAATCTAATCTAACAGTGGAATTTAAATACATATCTTCCTTATCCAGACAAATTCACTTCTATAGCAATTAGTCATCCTAACATTTTTTGCAGTGATCCTCTCAGTACTAGGTTAATAGAAAATGTCTGTTTTAAGGCTATGACTTATGACTGGACAGGCCAGACCTTGGAACATTGAGACTAGGAGTCCACTCAGGATAACAAGGTGAATATCAGGTGATAAAGGATGACAGAAGGCTGATGGTCATTCTAATGATAGATAACCGAGGCTAAAGATAGCTCCCAGTATAGGAGGTTGTTTTAAAAGAGAAGCAGAATAAGGAAAGACAGGCCCATATGAATTCTAAGCCCCAGCGTCTCCACCCAAACAGGGCAAGAGAAGCAATCAGTGGAAGGAAAATGAAAGACAACAGGCAGATGTCCAGGCCCACAAACAGTTAGAGAGTCATCATTCTGTGACTGGATATCAAGAACAGAAAATTGAGTTTTTGAGCAGACTTGGATATGAGGTACTGTCCCTGAAAAACCCATTCCATATTTAGTCCTGGAAAGGGCATAAAAAGAACTTTTTCTTAATAAAGAAAAAGAGTAAAATCAATTGATAAATGATTCAAGATGCTGCCAGGATTATAGATGATATTTTTTGATGCCTGAAAGGAAGAGAAAAAGAACTGCTATTTAAGAAAAACTGCTAAAATATGGGTATGAAGAAACTAAGCTTTCAGAAGGAATCTGAGCACTTTGGGACAGAAAATTGACTGCAATATAATTACAAAGAGTCAAATATTCCTGTAAAATGTGAAAAATAATGCATCATTGCTTACAGACAAGTTGGTGGTTTAAAGGAGCAGAAAAAGAACTTAAAAAACTGGACTAATGAGCACAAAGTTTCATGGAATTAAAATGAGTTGGAGGAAAGTGTAGAAAGCTTAAGAGCTACAGGAAATTATGATATTTGGATTATTCCCATATACTAGTTTTATGATTAAAAGAATAAAATTTAAAAATGAAAAATCATGTAACTTTTTAGAGACATGTTTTAAAAAAAACAAAACAACAATGGATTGTTATTTTTTAATTAAATGATTAACTAGGAAACTATGATTGAAGTAACTGGAAATGGAATAGAAGGCAGAAGAGGACCATGACTTAAGAACCTGACAGGAGAAGAAAGAATCATCTGTGGTCTAAAAGTATTTTGATGGAGCTGCTTAAAGAGACGAACACCAAGAACCATCATTGGATGAGGAAGATTTGCTTGCTATCCCCTTGCTACCTAGCTATTGCAATTCAATAATACCTAAATATTCAGAAAAGTGAAGCTTCTTAGGAATTCATGTGGTCATTTTTTGTCTACTGTGGTTTGAGGAAAAGAAGAAAAATGGTTAGGCTTTTGTCCAGGCACTCAATTTGAGCTATTTGTTATGAACTCTTTTTGTGATTGGACAAAACTTATTGTTAACTGGGAGAATTAGCTGTCCTGGCAGATACAGCCCAGAGATATCCAGACTGATGAGGTCTTAAAGGGAACTGGCATTCAAATTGAAAGTTACAACTTTCTAAATGTCATTTTAGAATGATCATAAGTTGAAAGATCTTGAAAATATTACATTTGAGTACAGAATGGGGAGTATTCACCGATCATGGGAACAGTGAAAATTAAGAGATCATCAATCAATAGTGAAACAGTTTCATGTGGTGCTGATGTTTCTGAATGGGATAATGACATCAAAATCTTCCTCCTTCCTCTTTCCT
This sequence comes from Trichosurus vulpecula, assembly GCF_011100635.1. NCBI lineage: Eukaryota > Metazoa > Chordata > Mammalia > Diprotodontia > Phalangeridae > Trichosurus > Trichosurus vulpecula. The sequence continues at coordinate 90,391,377 of NC_050578.1, read as the reverse complement.
CCACCTCCTCCTCCTCCTCCTCCTTGTCTTCGTCCTCCTCATCCTCGTTCTCCTCCTCCTCCTTCTCTTCTTCTTCTTCTTCTTCTTCTTCTTCTTCTTCTTCTTCTTCTTCTTCTTCTTCTTCTTCTACTACTACTACTACTACTATTTTTACTACTACTTCCTCTTCTTGTTAATTATTATTTTATCATTATTGTTATTATATTAGTCTTATTAAATAAACAAGTACTTTTAGAGGGGAAAGTGTCATTATTGTGAGTGAATGGTTCATGTAAATCTAAATATTTGTAGGAGGTTAAAGAGGTAGAATAGTAAGGGGATTACATGATCTCTTAATATGGTAATCCATAAGATTGAGAAAGTTTCTATGTTACTGTGTGATCATGATCTGTTTTTTTGAATGTAGAGACTCATTAGTATAAGAGTGTGTTAGGGAAAGTAATCCAAACCAGAGAATAGGAGTCACATGCCCTGGCATTGTAAGGTTTCATAACATGAAGTCATAGTCCAAACCCAACAAGAGTATTACAAAGGCATAAATTCAGTCACAGAGTTAGAAAAAGAAATATATTCACTAGAAAACTGAGCTTCCTTGTTCAGAGTATGACTAACTTATTCAGAGAACCTGTGACTTAGGATCCCTACATGTGTTGCTTAGGGACAAGATTGAACATGGATTGTGGAGTATTTTTGAATATACAGTTAAAAACTAGATTAGGACAGCTATGTACAGTCTGTAGTGAGCAAGAAGGAGTCTGAGTAAATAGCTTTTAAGCCATTACAACAAGCATCTCCCTGCAAGAAAACAAACAAAAAACAATCCATCTCATTGCATAATGCAAACTAAAGAAACGTGGAACAGAATATAAAGAAATAATTTATTAAACTTTTTTTTTCTCTTTGACTTCCACTCTATCTATTTGTAAAGAGTGAAGCAACTAGAGAAGCACAAAGGGATATCTGACTTAAGAGGGAAAAGAGCAGAGGAGAAAAGAGATATGTAATTAAATTGTTACCTAGAGTCTTGCAAGTAGTGGAATGAAATAGAGGACAACACATACAATTTAATATTTGGTTTCAGGCTTGACAGGAATGCAGTAATTAACAATTCAAAGCAGCTGAGTAAGAGGGCACTGCCATATTATGTGGGAAACACAGCATAAAGTCAAAAGCTGCCAGACATTGAACCCTCAGTACAGCCAAAGAGACATAGCCAACAGACAGCCACAGCAATCACCATTGAGAATTGGCCACAAAAGCTCTTATCAAAAGAGCCAAAAGGACTTCCTCAAAGTAGGGAGGGAAAGGGCAAATTTCCCATTACCTCCAAAGAGTGAGCTATGTTTGCATTTCTAGAGCTACCATGGAAGAGCAAGTTGGTCTCTGACTCAAAGGAGAAAGTGAAAGAGCTCCAGAAGCTGTTTTTTGCTTCTTAAATTTTCAGGGAGAGTAAGAGTCTTTAATGAAGGATGGAAGAAAAACACTCAATGGAAGTTAAGGGGGCAAAGAATATTATGATAGGAAGAGGAGTGTACCAAACCATGTCAGAAGAATGAAATGTGGAAAGAGACACAGAGATGGAAAGGAAGTTTAAGAAAGACTGAATGCTTAGAACTAAATAATAGCTATGAGACTCTTTTTATAGAGAAGGAAGGAAATGGCTTCTTGTGTTCCAAAGGTTGATGATATTACATTGGAGATGTCATAAAGAAAGAAAAAGAAAAGTTAGTAGATGCAGCCAATGGAGAATAACAGATATTTCCTAATAGTGACTACCAACAGACTGGTTAGTATTAATGAATAAATAATGGAATGAATGAATGTCTAGTAAGTGTCTTATATGTATTAAACAGTGCTAAGAGATCTGCTGTAAGCAATACATAGACCTGCGTTCTTGGAATGTGTATCCTAGCTATGTTAGACCTCTTAGCAAGATTTGACAAGAACTGGTCAAATGTGTTTTCTTGTAAAGATTTAAAGTGGAAAATAAAGCGGCACAATGTAGAGTGTCTACCTACATCTGTCAAGGTGGATATAATGGAAGACAGCAGATGCAACACAGGAAGAAAAACAGAAAGGAAGACAGGCTACTAATTCATTTGAGACAATAGTTAAGAGTCGGGGTAACAATAAAATCTATGCCTTTAGCTGTCAATATAGAAAAATTGAAATTGTGAATAATAAAGAATTTAAACTAGAGATAATAACACACACTTCATGTGTTTAATTAAGGCTTGGTGAGATGGAATTCATAACTGGAACAGAACAGTATAGGGAATAGAATATATAAAGGGGGGATTTGGTAAAGCTGCATATTGAGAAACTATAAAAATGGGTTGTTGTTGCTATTGTTCACCTTTAGATTTTAAACAGGACCAATGGCATCACAAGGGTGATGGCTTGGCTTTTGAGTGAATAGGACTATAGTGAGACAGAGCTGAACAAAGTCATCAGCCTCACCCTCTCCTGTAGTCATTGGAGGCAGGCCAAATACTCCCATAGGGAAGCATCCTCAAGAGTGTTTTGGCATCAACAGAGGTAGAAATAAAAGTAACATTATCCCAGTATTCTTCAGACTACCTGGAGAGAAGAGGAATCAAACAAATCTTTCAGGACACAAATCACAAACCTAGCAAAGAACCATGGGATAGTAGTGATGGGAGACAAAACCTACCAAGGCAACATGAGCATTCTATCAGCTAAATACAGAATAATTCATATATTCTTCATGTGCTTCATTGATAGTTTCATTCTAGAAGTTGGAGGAAACAAAGAGGAGCACTGATATTCTCATCCTGATTCTAACAAAGAAGGAGGAGTTGAGTGCTACAGAGAAGTGGAAAACATGAAGAGAAAGTGAGTTTTCTATCTTAAAATTCATGACAAAGTAAAGAAAAAGTGCTTGTAGTCATATATTTATCATAGATTTTAGCAGATTTAACTTCATAGTTGAAAAAAGGGATGTTTAGAATGCAATGACCTAAAATTGTATAGGGAAACAGCCTAAGATATCTGAAAATTACTTAAGATTAATATTCTGAATATTCTGGAATATCGTATTCCAAGCCCTTTTATCCCTTAATGTAGAAGCTGCTAGATCTTGTGTTATCCTGATTGTCTTCCCACAATACTCAAATTGTTTATTTCTGGCCACTTGCAATATTTTCTCCTTGATCTGGGAGCTCTGGAATTTGGTGACAATATTCCTAGGAGTTTTTGGGGGGGATCTTTTTCAGGAGGTGATCAGTGGATTCTTTCAATTTCTATTTTAACCTCTGGCTCTAGAATCTCAGGGAAGATAATTTATTGAAAGATGACATCAAGGCCTTTTTTTGATCACAACTCTCAGGGAGTCCAATAACTTTTAAATTCTCTCTCCTGTATCTATTTTCCAGGTCAGTGGTTTTTTCCATCCTCCAACTCCACATTTTCAGTGGCTAGAATTCTCTCCTCCCTCCTCTGTGCCTCTTGGCTTCCCTGACTTCCTTCAAGTCCTAGATAAAATTCTGTTTCTCATAATTCCACTAAATTGTAGTGTCTTTCCTTTGTTGATTCATTTCAATTTATCCTGGGCAAAACTATTTGCACCTAGTTGTTTGTGTATTTTTTTTTCCTCTTCATCGGATTGTTAGGAACTTGAGAGCATTGACTGTCTTTTGCCTTTCTTGAATTTCTAGCACTTAACACAATGTTTATTGATTGCCTAGAATGATGACCCAGCACTCCTCTCTAGGCTGACAATGTTAGGGTTTGATCCTAGGGGGTGGCCCTAAGTCATAATTTTTCTTTTCTTTTTTGTGGCTCATTGCTCCTTTCTGGAGCTACTCCAGGAAACCCACAAAATAAAGTTTGGACAAAGTTTCCATCAAGGGTTCTTCAAATATGCAGAAGAGGGGTTCATTGATCCCATATACTCAAAGTAGCCAATAAAAATTGAGGATGGGATTGTCTTTATTTCATCCTATGGAAAATGAATAATATTCTCTATAATCTTAATTAATCAAATGGGAAACATGAACTGAATCAGTGATTCCCCTGATCAAACCCCTGACATTAAACAAATCCATGATTTTCTTTGTATTGGTACTCTCTTTACCATTTGATACAACAACCTGGGAAGGTAGGTGCTATTATTATAATCCTCTTTAACAGATGAGAAAACCGAAGACAAGTTTAAATGACTTGCCCAGGGTTATATAACAAGTAAATGTCTGAGGTTGGATTTGAACTCAATTCTTCCTGAATCCAGGTCTAGCAGAATTATACACTCATAATTTTTAGAGAAACCTCAGAGGTCACTAAATCAGCCTTTTAATAGGAATATGAATTCCATCTACAATATCCCTAACAAATTCAACTTCTAACTGAAGACTTTATATAACACGTGATCCATTTTCTTTAAAAGACACTAAATAAACTTTTGGAAAACTTAGCTAATAAGAGGAAGATATTCCCACCCCCTTACATTAAATCAAACTCTGCCTCTCTACAGCTTTCATCCATTGCTCTTACTCATCTCCTCTGGGACCAAGAAGAATGAGACTATCCCTCTTTCACTAGGTAGCTCTTAGCACACTTAAAACAAAACAGACAAAATGAAACCATTATTATGTCTCCCTTTATTTTCTGTACTTAAAGTATCCACAAGTATTTCAACAGTCCCTTATATGTCAGGGACTACAATCCCCTTACTATGTTGGGCATACTCCTTTCTACAAATTCTAGATAGTCGTAAATTATGACATAGTAAGGGGAGCACAATTATCTTAATGATCTCTGACCAGGGCAGAGTACAGCTGCAACATCATCTCCTTCATTTGGGGTCCCCACTGCCTTTCTTAACACTCCTTAAGATGCCGTTATGGATTTTGGATTGCCATGTCAAATACTGATTTAAAAGAAGTGAGGAAGGCACAAATATCCAGCAAGATTAAATATTAAAAAGAGGGGCAATGATAGTGTGCCAATTTATTGGAGATGAGAGAGGAATGGATAAAGGACACTTGCAAGCCTTCTGTAGTGCTACCTTTGGATCTCTACTGTTTTTTATTTTGGTCCAAAAGAGGTTATCTCATCTTCAGTGCATTTAGCCACCCAGCTCTATAAGAAGACCTCAATCATGGTATCCAACCCTTGCTTGATCCTCCTGATGTAAATTTCAATTTTCCTATTTGTTTATTTTAGTTATTTGTGTTCTATTTTAAATCCCTTCTGATTCCTTCACTTGCCTTGATTAATTGGAAAGTAGAGAAGTATTCCTCCAAACCTTTCAATTTCTCATCTAACAGGTAGGTCAAATTTGACATTATGCACACATGTTTACAACTCGTCACTGTCAAATACAACTAGAAAGACCCCATATAGATATCAAAATATTTATATCTTTTTTAGAAGTAAAGAACTGGCAATAAAAGTGATTGTCCATAAACTTGGAAATTGATAAACAAATAGGGCTACATGAATATAATTTAATAGTACTGTCCTGTAAGAAACAATGAGAATAATGAGTACAGAAATGAATGAAAACATTTCCTATTTGTCCATTTTGTGGCTTGCTTTGTATATATTTATTTGCATGTTATCTCCCCCAGTAGATTATAAATTCCTTGAGGTAGGAACTATCTTTTGCCTCTTTTGTATCCTCACCTTACCAATGTGCCTGGCTCATACTAGGTATTTAATACAAGTTTATTGATTGATCACGAACTAAACCAAATTCAGGAAAACAATGAAAGAATAACAACATACCTCAGGAATATATATTTTGTTGTCATAATGACTAAACTTGACCTACAAATAAGAGATATGAGAATGTACCTCCTTCTTTTTTGCAAAGATAGAGGGTTATTGATATGGGATATGGATATGGATATGGGATAGAGGGTTATGGATATATACTATTATTCTTGGTTGATGTGTGGAGTCATTTCATCAAAATGTTTTCTTCCTTTATTTTTTAAAAATTATACATGAGGGTTTTTTTTAGGTGAGGTTTAGAATACAGAGAAATAAAGATAAAAATAGGTTATCAATAATATAAAATAGAAACAAAAACAAATTTTAAAAATATGTATTTCACCAGGAATTGAACCATGTTATGATTGTGGATTGTGACCTTGGCTTGAGAAAGGTAAACATTTGGCCAAATGCCCCATGGTCTATAGAACGTTAATTTAAAGGGCACCAGTCAGGAACATGACCTCCACAGAAATTATTCACTCTTCAGCAGCATATCATATAGGCTGGCTCAAGTAAGCACATACTGCACTGTCCCAAAGGAATGAAATACTCAATGAAGTTTATTTCTTGATAACTCCAGTGAGGTCTGAAAGCAGAGGAAAACAATTTCCCTTTCCTTAGGACTAGAGGGAGGGAAAAGGAGCACCATGTACTGCTTTGGTTTTCCACTTGTTTAGAAAATAGACCATGTTACTTAGTGTTTGGGATTTTCAATGCTTTGTGCTTCTTAGATTATATTCAGCATGATGAAATAAAAAAAATATCCTTAACTTGCATCATTTTGTCCTTTTTTATGGACACCTCATAAATTAAAAGCAAAGGATATATCATGTAAAATAATTATTTTTCAAGCATCTTGTCACTTCAGTTTAACTGAGGAATAATAAGCTTACTGTAGACAATGTGCTGCACGTGTCTCCCTCCAGACTAGTCAGAGAGCATTCCAAGCACTACTCCTGAGGTCATACTGAAGGTGCATTAAATCTCTCCATAATGACTGCCATTTATCTAGCACTTTATATACCACCATATTTTTATATATAGTACTAAATAAATACACCATTCATTCATTCATTCATTCACTCACTCACTCATTCATGTTAAACATTTGAAAAGCACTTTACATGTAAAATGAACCCTCTTCAGACACTCATCAAAATCATACTGGCTTTTTTGGTCCTCCATAACTAGCTCAGTACAACTGCTTGCATTGTAGGGGTAGTCCTAATGGGGTGTGTTTCTGGTCCTGTCACTTGACTCAGTCAGTCGAAATACATTTGTTAAGCACTTACTATGTCACCATGATTTCTTGGTCTTAGGAAGACTTGAGTTCAGATACTTAATAGTTGTGTGACCCTGGGCTAGTCACTTAATCTCTGTTTGCTTTGGTTACCTAAACTTAAAATGGGGATAATAAGAACACCTACCTCACAGGGTTATTGTGAGAATCAAGTGAGATCATATTTGTAAAGTACTTAGTACAATACCTGGCACATAACTGGCACTATGTGATTTCCTATTCCTTCCCTCCCTCCCCTAATCAGTAGCACACTTGGATTTGACCAATTTTGATGCAATGATTTTTGTGTAAGTGATAACTTGCTGGAAAGGTGTTGTCATTTCTGGATGAATCTTTGTAAATTTTCTTTACAGCAATGATATAAAGAAGCCTGGATTATAAATAGTTATATGTGAACCCACCAAAATATCAGTAGTATTGCTATATATCCCATATTTTACTAAATCATCCCCCTTTTCAATATCACATCCACTGTCATGAAAAGATTTGTTTTAGATGTTAAATTGTCGTATATTCTAAAGGTGTGTAGGACAATTTTGTTTTTTGTAGCACATTACCTTCAGTGGAGAACACTGAAAACAAAAACTTTAAAACCCTGGAGACTTTTGAAATATGTCTCTGTCTATCTATCTACATACCTACCTATCTATCTGTCTATCCATCTGTCTGTCTGTCTAGCTAGATACAGCCATTACACACACACATACAGAGAGAGAGAGAGAGAGAGAGAGAGAGAGAGAGAGAGAGAGAGAGAGAGAAAGAGAGAGAGACTGGACAGAGTGATGCTTGAAGGGAAACATTTTTTTGGAAATTTATATGGAAGCCACATCAAGCATATTACTTATCTCTTGTATGGTAACGTGACTTAGGCTTTATAACACTGAGGTATCTTATGGATTTTGCTGTCTGCTCTTTCATATGCCATTCACTATATTAATACATATTGATGAGATAATAAAATATTAAATATGAGTATAAATACATATAAAATGCTTTATTTGTGAGTTCTGAAGTAGACCGTTATTTTTTACTTCATTGCTGTAGATAATTTTAAAAAGTATTGATATTAACACAATATGGATTTTTATTTGGGTCTTTAAAATTAGTATGGACTTAATTTAATGAGATCACTCGAAGATGTGTGAGAATTTGGAATATTTTACAAGAAAATTTGAAAATATTAAATGTAGTTTTATTTCATATATTTAATTAACATTATAGTATAATGATAAATTAGTATATGGGTCCATGGGTCCATGAATTTTGTGAAACACTTTTAAATCAAATTGTTTAGATTGTCTTCTCTATACATATCTATGTACCTATCTTTATCATTCATTTTTATCTCTTACACACATACTCTTGGGGTGGCCTTGCACTTTGACCAAACTAATGATGATCTGTCTTCTCTGAACTTAGCTAGACAATGGGTTTATAGTTCATTCTTTAGTCAGTAGTTGAAGCCTTGCCATCTTGGTAGCAGCTGCCAGAACCTCTATTCTGGTAGCAGAAGCTTTCATTTATCTCTGTATCATAGTGAAATATCAGAATAATGATCAAATCAAGGTAACTGTGCAAGGAAAACCATTTGAAGATCATTGTTCAAATTTTAATTCATGTTGCTTTGTTTTGTCGTAAACTTGGATATTTTCACTGTGAAGTTAATAGTTTAGGTATCTTATGAGCTCAATTCTTCAGGTGTTATAGAGGTTGCTAAGGCAAGTCCTACCTAGCAACATTTATTAGCTTCAGTTATTACATTTAAAGGTCAAGATAATTCATTGGAGAAATCTTATAGGAGATGGAAAATTCAAACAGGGAAATAGCCAAATTCCTCTTTTTAATTGGGGAAGAGACACAAAACATTTATGAATTTGGCAACATCGTGCTGCTCCATGATGATTTATTTTTCTTTTATTTTCTGCCATGTAGGAGATTACAAGAAGGAGACTTGGGGGATAGGGATATTTAAGGGAAGAATCCAGAACTTTCCAGGCTATCCAAAGACTGTCTTTTAAATTATCTATAAAAGCCTAGGCAAGGTCAATAGAATATCTGTGATTAAAAGAGGAAACATGTCTAAGGATTCACAGGGACAGTGTTACATACACCCATCACTTGACTTGTGTTTGGAAAATGTTTTCAGAAATTCCTACCTAAACTTGACAAATTCTTTATAGGAGGTAGAGATAACCTTGCATTACCTGCTAGCAATTGTGAGCTGGTGTCAATTATTTTGTAACATATGTCAGTTCATCTGACAACTTCAGATCAAGATAGACTGGATACAAACATTACATGACAGGGCTCAGATAAGTTACAGGTTACAAATAAAATATATACCCTAAAAATCAAATAAAATTAGCTATATGATTAGCTTGAAACAAGTGCCACTTAAGAGCAAGCATATAACAAATAAGATATTTTCTATGATGCTTGAATAATGCGTCATGAAAATTATTTAAAATTTAGTTTTAACTATGTATCTATTTTCTGTTTAAACAAGCTTCTTCCATTTTCCCTTCCTTTCTCCCTCTCTCTTTCCCATTCTTCCTATTTTTCTCCCTCTTTCCTTCCTCCTTTCCCCACTTTACTTATTTCCTTTTACTCTTTCCATTCCTCCCTCCTGTCCTCCTTGCTTTTGTCTTCTCTTTTCTTTCTTTCTTTCTTTCTTTCTTTCTTTCTTTCATACTTTCTTTCTTTCTTTCTTTCTTTCTTTCCTTCTTTCTTTCCTTCTTTCTCCCTTCCTTCTTTCTTTCTTTCTTTCTTTCTTTCTTTCTTCTTTCCTTCCTTCCTTCCTTCCTTCCTTCCTTCCTTCCTTCCTTCCTTCCTTCCTTTCTTTTCTTCCTTCCTTCCTTCCTTCCTTTCTTTCTTTCTTTCTTTCTTTCTTTCTCTCTTTCTTTCTTTCTTTCTTCCTTCCTTCCTTCCTTCCTTCCTTCCTTCCTTCCTTCCTTTCTTTCTTTCTTTCTTTTTTTCTATCTTTCTTCCCTTCCTTCCTTCTAGATTCTCTCCCACTCTGATTTCATCATCATCTAAAATCAATAAAGAACAAAAACAGAAGAGATAGCTTCAAAAGAACCCCCAAGCTTACCTAGACACGATGCGGATTTTGTACCTTCTTTACTCACAGGCATGAATATTTCCTACAAGAGTAGGAGATAAACCCCTCATGGGGAAATAAAATCTGATGAAAATGAGCTACCACCATAGGAGAGTTAAAGTAAGAGAGTCTTCCTTTCTTCCTTTGACATTTACTGGAAGGTACCTTATCTATAACAAACTCTGGATAATTTCTCATTCACTAGAGACACACGGTTGCACTATGGCATAGTGGAAAGAGTGCTAGATTTGAATGCAGCAGACTAGCCTTTAAATCTCCTTATTACTTATTACCTGTGTGACCTCAAGAAACTCAATTAACCTCCCTGTACCTCAGTTTTGTTTCCTTCAAAATGATGGAGGGTTTGTAGACTAGATAAGTTTTAAGATTCCTTCTATCTCTAAAGATCTGAGCCCAAAGGGTTTAGTTCCCTCCTTTTCAGAAGTTCATATCTGTTTTTTTTCCTTCAGAAGCTTAGGGGTTCTTTCAATTCTTCTGTGTATCTCATTGTCCAACATTGAAACTTCCTAACATAGGCCATTATTCTCTTTTGCCTTTTCAGATAATTTTTGTTTATTTTCACACTGAATGTCATTTCAAGTTTTTAAGCTAATACTTTAATTTAACCAATGACCTGGAGTGTAGGGAAGTATCCTGTAAAGCCTCCTTTCTCCTTTTAGTGGTAGGCCATTTTTTTTTCCAAGTGATGAATTTTATATATTTTTTATTATCTTTGGATCTTCCTGATTGTCCTGAAAGACAACCAGAGGTAGTTCTGACATCCCATTTCTTTTTTAAAAAGGAAACAAAGAAGTAGGTTTCTTAATTACCTTAAATAAAGAAAACCCTCATGCCTTTGGTAAAAAACAGAATCATGTCTTACTCAAATATTAGTAGAAAACTTCACTTCAAGTCTTTGATACCCCAATTTTATAGAAATGTGATGTATGTTATTGGGGGAAAAAGTTGACCAGTCATATAAAGAGAATGGGCATAATGGATGGAGAGTGTAAAACTGTATTGATGTAGCTGGGATATTAAATGTAGATCTAGATCTTCTGTATATTTAGTGGATCAGCTCTATTATCTTTAGAGAAAACAGATAAGAGTCACACAGGATAAAAAGATCTGGAGGGCTGGCAATTTTTAACTGATAATTGATCCATCAAAGCATCAAAGAGTGACTTGGAGCAAGTTCATTTATTAAAGGGGAATAAAAGTACCTGCATTACCAACTGGGTGCTGGGTAAGATTTCAATTTCTCCATATAAACCATGGTGGTTAGTAATAGTAGTAGTAGTTAGTATAGTAGTAGTAGTAGTAGAGTAGTAGTAGTAGTGGTAGTAGTAGTAGTAGTAGTAGTAGTATTGAATCAGCTGAGCTTTTAAAAGTCCATATTAGACTCATGTCTAGGAATTATGAACTTGTGGAAGGTTCATTATAAAGAAGTGCATGAGTGCTTTGGTAGATTGGCCAGTAGGACCGACAACCGGCCTCTGATACTGACACACTATTAGTTGGACTTGGGAAGTCTTATATCCAATTGCCATGAAAAAAAGAATAGGGAAAATGGTAGAGGTAAGGCAGCACCACATCAACTCCAACAAACATCTCTCCCAAAATAAACTTAAAATAATATTTCAGATGGAAAGCAGAGTGGCAGAGCCAACATAAGGTTAGAGTAATATATTTTTCCACCTTAAAACTAAACTGGAGGTAGAGAATAGAACTCTATGATAGTGGAGTAAGGGACAGCCTACAGCACATGCAACAGAAGCGCCAGCAATGAGCTTTGGAGGTGGCTGTGACAGCAATAGCAGCAGCAGGAGCTTTGGGAGCTCTAAGCCCAGCAAATGTAAGGAGATTGGACAGCTGGTTAGTTAGAAAGAGATTTACTTGCACTGGGCCCAGCTGGCAATGACTGGCAACTCTACTGGCCATACACAGTTCTGGGGCACAGTTCCAGGGTAGAGAGGAACACTTGTAGTCTGTCACAAGGGAACAGGGGCCTGGTCAGAATTCCAAGGCAGAGATGATCACTAATACTTGTGGCTACAGGTAAACAAGGTCTCTTACTGAGAAAGACCGGAGAACACAGCAGGCAGGCAGTGACTACACTTCTTCCTGAATCACACCATCTTGGAAGCACCAAAAACTTGCAGACTCCCAGAACTACCTCTGAAAATAGCAGAACGAACTAGCCTGAAGCTTTGGACAGTGTCTTGCCACCCTCACATAAGCAGATCCCCAATTTTATCATGAAGTTGAAAGGTAAAAAAGAGGCTTTAAACAAGCAAACAACAACAAGAAAAAAAAAGAACTGGACGATAAAAAGTTACTAAGGTGACAGGGAAGTCCAAGGCACAAACTCAGAAAAAGACAACAATGTGAAAATAGCTACAAGCAAAACCTCAATGAAAAAAAATTATTAATAGGACCCAAACCAGGAAAGAATTCCTAGAAGAGCTAAAGAAAGAGATAATGATAGTGGGAAAATTTGGAAAAGAAATGAGAGTGATGCAAGAAAATTGCAAAGAAAAAAAAAGAAAAAGAATTAAGAGCTCAATAAAACAGGCACAAAAATATTGATGAAGTAGTGTAAAAAATAACAACTTAAAAAACATAATTGGCTTTATGATTTAAAAAAAAACAGCATAAAAAAGTCACTGAAGACAACCACTCCTTAAAAATCAGAGTGAAGACCCAGCCCCAGCAAAGCTGGAGCAGACCTTGGGGGAACTGAATGACTGACAGCAGTGGCAGTTTCCAGACTTCTCAGCCCACACATGCCAGAGACAACTTAGAAAGTCAGCAAAAGGGGTCTGTCAGAACTGGGTAAGAGAGAACCACAGTAAAGCACAAGGTGTGCCAATACAGTCAGTCCCAGCAAGGCAGGAAGAGGCCTTGGGAGTGATTGAGTTGGCAGCAACAGTGGCAACAGCACCAGTAGCAGCTGCTCCTGGAGCTATCAGCCCACAGACAGAATTTCTAGAAGACACTTATTTCAGCTCTCATAAACCAAGGGGGCAGAGTAAGCAATAAGTCACTCTTGCCCTTCCTTATTGACCTTGAAAAACCCAGAGTACATTGCCCCAGGAAAAATCCTGAAATAGTGGAGCCAAAGAAAAGACAAGGTGCAGCAGTCTTTTAGCTCAGGAGGGTAGTGGGATTAAGAGAAAGGTCCCTTTTTCTGTGCCTAAAAGAGATCAGTATAGGATAGAAAGCATTCCAGAAGGCCAGCAGCAAGCCCCACCTTAGCAAACCAGTAGGAGATCCTGAGCCACAGGGAGATGAAGCAGGCAAGAGCCAACACTAGGCACACACCAGCCACTGCCACCAGCTCCAGCTCAAGCTACCAGCCTACAAGGCCCCAGCACACAAAACCAGTATCTGGGCCCATAAGTCCCCAGCACCAGAAGCCTGGGACAGTGCCCCCTGTGTCCCAGAAGGAGAGAACAACTTTAAAAGCCAGAAAAAAGCAAACAACATGAGCAAAAAGCAACAAAAATAAACAATGACCATAGTGAAGTATCTTGGCGATGGAGAAGAACAAAATTCAAATTCAAGAGACAACAACACTGTCAATATACCCACATCCAAAACATTTAAGGGGCTTGGTCTCAAGCCCAGAAAACCTTCTTGGAAGAGCTTGAGAAGAATTTTAAAAGTCAAACAAGAGGAGTGGAAGAAAACTTAAACAATTCTTTTAAAAATACAATTAACAAAATGGCGGAGTAGTACACTGAAGAAAAAGCAGAATAGGTAAAAAGGAAAAGGAGGTACAAAAACTAAGTAAAATAATTCTTTAAAAATTAGATTTGTATAAGTGGAAGTTAATCACTCCATGAAACATCAAAAAACAATTAAAGTCAAAAGAAAGAAAGAAAAAATAGGACATGGGTAATGTCTCATAAGAAAAAAAAAACAATAAAAAAACTGACTTGGAAAATAGACCAAAAAGAGATAATTTAACAATTATTTGACAACCTGAAAGCTACAATTTAAAAAGAAAAAGTTTACAAATGATATTTCAGCAAATTATAAAAGGAAACCTCCAATATCTTAGATCCAGAGGTAAAAATAGAAACTGAAAGAATCCGCCTCACCCTTATCAGAATTGCTTCAAAGAGTAAAAAAAAATAAAATACATACACACTCTGTGGGGAATAGAAATCTATCTTCCTCAATAGGGAAATAGGAAGGCAAAGAGACAAAAGACATGGGGGTGAGGATTATAAAAGAGAGACAGTAGTCAGAATCGAAACAGACTTTTGAGAAGGAACAGGATAAAAAGAAAAAAAGAGTTGAAATAGAAGAAAATAAGATAGAAGGAGGAAGTATGTAGTTAATAATTAAAACTGTGAAAATGAATGAGATGAGCTCATGAATAAAAACAGACACAGATAATAGAATGGATTGGAAACCAGAATCCAACAATATTTTGTTTATAAGCAACATACCTGAAACAGAAAGACACACAGAGTTAATATAAATGGCTAAAGCAGAATTTATTATGCTTCATTTGAAGTAAAAATGACAGGGGTAGCAATCATGAATTCAGACAAAGCAAAAGCAAAAATAGACATAATTAAGAGATAATTGACAACTATATTTTGCTAAAAGGTACCACAGATAATGAAGTGATACTATTACTTAATAATGAACATTTTTTTTACAACTGACTTTTTTGATAAATATAGAGGAAACTTAGTCACATTTATCACATAATAAGAGTCATTTCCCAATTGATAAATTGTCAAAGGACATAAACAAGCAGTTTTCAATAGGAGAAATCAAAACTATCCTTAGTCATATGAAAAAAAATACCTAGATCATTATTGATTAGAGAAATGCAAATTATTAAAAAAAATTCTGAGGTACCACCTCACACCTATCAGAAACGATAAATGTAGGGGTTGATGAGGGAAAATAGATACACTAATAACCTGGTGGACTTGTGAACTTACCCAACCATTCTGGAGAACAATTTTTGAGTATGTTGAAGGGATATAAAACTATGCATACCCCTTGATCCAGCAATAACACTTCCAAATGTGTACCCCAAAGAGATCAAAGGGAATAAAAGACTTACATATACAAAAAAAAAATATTTACAGCATCTCTTTATGTTATGGCTGCAGCATGGTTAGGTAAAACACTTTTATAGGATAGAGAATACATATGCTAGCCTAAAAGCAAAAGCCGGCGCCAGAAGAACAACAGAACATGAAATTGAAAGTGAGAGTGAATAAAAAATTTAAGTCTCTTGTGGGAAAGAAATTTAAAAAATCTTTATATCTTCATTGTCTAGAATAGTGTTTTTCACAAAGTATTTATTTCTTGTTGAATTGTATAAAGGAGAGAGATGATGAAGACATAGGGAAATAAGACATGTTTCAGAATGGGGGTGCTGGATTCTTAATAACAGACAATATTAAACAAAAAACGTGATATGTTTTCCTCTGTCAGTGTAAGGAAGAATGAGATTAAGGAGTAAATGCCTAATCGAAACCCGACCTACAACACAGATTTTTCTTGTTTGTGGATGATATGTAAATAATAGACTATGAAAATAGCTAGTGAAATTGAATGGACAACAGTGAATTGTCATCTCCTGACTTCTATTTATGGATAACATTATGGAGAGCTGAGTTTTAAAAGAATGTTTGAGACAGCAATTAAAAACATTATGTAACAAGAGAAAGCATTCTCAGAATGGTGTAATGGAAAGCCTGTAGGACACGCAATCAGGAGGCTTGGATTTGCATCTTAGACACAAAACTTTCTAGTCTGGAATTCAGGGCAAATAAACTTTCTCAAGCATCTATTTTCATATCTGTAAATTGGGAAGGGGTTAGTATTTACACTATGTCAAACAATGATTGTGAGGAAAACATTTTATTATGGGAAATAGAAAATTAAAAGAGAGTGAAATCTCAATTTCCTTAATAAACATGTGTAGTAGTACCTACACGTACCCCAACTGCCTGAAGACCAGGGTATTACACCTTTCTATCACTTTTCTTCTATCCCCTTAAGGGAACTGGGGATGTCTTGTCTCTCTTCCACTGGCTCAAGCCACCACTAATCTTGTTCCCCAAATTTTAGGGGCTACTGTGAACTCCAGTTCCAACTAATCACTTACTATATTAACTTTTAAAACAGAATATTTACTTGAAAGGTATTCTAAGAACTAACAAAAAACTAAATATCTCAGGAACATAATTGCCCCATACTCCCTCAGTTTCTGGGTATGGCAGAGGGGTAAGTTTCAAAGCTTTCAGTTACTGTGTATCATACTCCCACCAAGTTCCAAATCCAAAATATTGGGCTCAAATCTCAGCACCCTGGCTTCTCAGGACTTCCCTGGTAAGCTGACAGCAACATCTAACCTGGGATTTTGTCTTGAAAGTGATTTGAACTTCTGGTTACAGGCATTCTATTGCCTGTGCTCCAAAATGAAAAGGACAATAAAAACTGACCAAAACAATGATTCCTGAAGCTACTTAGCCTAAAAGAGAGGGGGTAAACCTTTCACACACATTCCAAGCTTAAAACATGCCACCTGTGCTTTAGATGAACACACAAACACACATATAAATTTTCAAATAATTATTTTTCTTTGTGAAACTATATATGTTTTTTTTTTATGCTTTAAAACCAAACTGAGAGGATTCCAGAAAGATGGTAGACTAGGTAAGAAAATTCCAAGCTCTCTAGGTTTCTCCCACAAACAGGACAAAATAACACCTCAGGGTGAATGTAGAGCAGTAAAACTAAAGAGAAGTTGGGACACAACAGTGGATCTCAATGAAATCTTAGTTTCTTCTGGGACAACCAGGGAAGATCCAAAGAAAAATATGAGGGCCAAGGTTTGCTCCCTATGAAGCATAAACACCTCTAGGTTACTTTTGCTGAAACACTAAACTGCAAAGCCCTGGAGCTAGCTGGGTTGGGATGTAGCCTCTGTCCCATTCACAGGAATTTTCACCTCCCACACAGTGTGGGGAGTCAAGCAACAGAGTGGGGGAAGATTAAGGGACCCAAGTCCACCTGTGCTGCCAAGACACAGCCCTAGTTTTCCAGGTTATTATGAAGTCTGTATCATCTGCATTTCTTATAGCACAATTGTATTCCATTACCTTCATATACCACAACTTGTTCAGCCATTCCCCAATTGATGGGCATCCCCTTGATTTCCAATTCTTTGCCACTACAAAAAGAGTCATTATAAATATTTTTGTACATATGGGTCTTTTTCCCACTTGTGTGATCTCTTTTGGATACAACCCTAGAAGTGGTATTGCTGGGTCAAAGGGTATGAACATTTTTATAGCCCTTTGGGCATAGTTCCAAATTTGCTCTCCAGAATGGCTGGATCAGTTCACAACTCCACCAGCAATGTAACAATGCTCCAATTTTCCCACATCCTCTCCAGCATTTATCATTTTCCTGTTTCGTTGTTTTAGCCAATCTGACAGAAGAGTTGTGGTTCCTAAGAGGTGTTTTGATTTGCATTTCTCTAATCAGTAGTGATTTCGAGCATTTTTTCCTATGCCTGTAGATACCTTTAAATTCTTTCTCTGAAAACTACCTGTTCATATCCTTTGACCATTTCTCAATTGGGGAATGACTTGTATTCCTATAAATTTGTCTCAGTTGCCTGTATGTTTTAGAGA